>NW_028139119.1:0-525343 GCF_964270905.1 Leucopleurus acutus
CCCCCATTTCTGAGAAGTATAAAATCTTATAATTTATTATTACCAAAGGGGAAAGGTGGGAGGAGGGATAAAGTAACAGTTTGGGATTAACACATACACACTGCTATGTATAAAATAGATCATCAACAAGGAACTACTGTATAGCACAGGGAACTACACTCAACATTTTGCAATAACCTATAAGGGGAAATAATCTGAAAAAGAATAGATATTTTTATTGACATCATCTATCAATGACAGTTAAAGTGTAACCTAAGGGAAGCTGGTGGTGAGTGCTTCTGACCCTGAAGACTTCAGTCATCTAAAGTTTGGACTCTGCCTACTTCCCAAGGCCCTTAATGAACATATGTGTAGCCGTAGCTTAAAAAATTCCCCAGTTTGGGTTTCGGGTAGACACTGATTTTGAAAAAGCCCTGGTGTTCTCCTTACATGAATGGGACTCTTCCTACTGCTAAAACATGTCTGTCACACCCAGAGGATGGTATACCGTCTGATCGGGAAGAGTTTGGAAAAGGCATCTCATCTCCTCATCTCCTGGTGCTCGGGTTCACCCATCCAGCGTCTTTACTAACAGTCTCCCCACTTGGAGATGGCAGCACTGTCAACATCCTGTTGCGTACAGTTTGGAATTTGTCCAGAGGATGAAGCGGAAGGATGAGGAACAATGAGAGACAAGTCCTAGGTGTTCAGACAGGCACATGTCACTCTAATTTCCAATCAGGAAGACGAATTGACCAAAGGCTAGGGTTGCCCATGGAAACAGTATAGGGCTTGAGGAAATCCCGCTGCTTTGTGGCCAGTTCCCATAAACACAAGTTGAACAATGGAACTCAGGGACAGTAAAATTCACGAAACTGCAGAGTTGAAAATATCCATCACTGAAAAATGTCTTGAGGAAAGTCAGAGAAAAGGACTTGTAAGCAAGGGAGAATGGCAGGAAAGGGATTTGAGGAGGTAGAAAGGACTCGCCATTAAGCACAAGAAAAGGAGCTGAACATTGCCAACATTGCAGTTGGCCAAAAAGGGTGTATGCGTTTTTTTCTGTATATATTCAAGAAAAGGGCATACACTTTTTTAGCCAACCAAACAGGTGGGCACTGGAAGTCAATACTACAAGAGATATCACTTCGCATCAGTCAGAAGAGCCATCCTCATAAACCGTAAACAACAGAAATGCAGGACAGGGCAAGGAGAAGAGGGAGCCCTGTGAGACTTATAGTGGAAATGTATATTGCCAACGGCCATTCTGGAGAAGTGTATTGTGTTTACTAAAGCATCTAAAAAATGAGCTACAGAGCATAGGGCACTTGCACTCATGGGCGTATATCTTGGGAAAAACAAAAATCGAGAAGACACAGGCACCCCAGTGTTTACCCCCTCTCTGTTTAAAAGATCCTCGACTAGGATATAACTTAAATGTCTCTGGAGAGAAAAAATGGATACAGATGTGGTACTTAGGTAGAGTGGAATATTATTCAGCCTGGAAATCAATGAAATATGGCCAGTTGTAACAACTCCGGAGGAGTTACGTATGATCATTCTAAGTGACATAATTCAAAAAGAAAAAGACACATATCATAAAATATCACTTAAAGGTGGAATCCAAAATGGCTACACATGAAATAAATTACAAAACAAAAACATAGTCAAATATGTAGAAAACACGCATAAGGCTGCTAAACGGGAAAGGTGGGGAGAGGTGAGGCATCATCCAGGAGGTTGAAATTAGCAAAGATACCATTCCAAATACCAAACTGATAATCAACAAGGCCTACACGGTAGCTAAAAGAACTGCACTCAGCACACTCAAGTCACCGGAAAAGAATATATACGACTGGTAAGAATCTGAAAAAGAATTTACTGATGTCTCTCTGTACGTGAATCAAGTGGATGTACAGCAGCAAGAAACAGAGCTTTGAAAATCAGCTGTAACCAATATAGTAATAAATTGAAAAAAATAAACGACAGAGAGACAGAGAAAACCTCTTACAACTTTTCCTCAGGGCCGGTGATGCAACATGGATTGAACACATCTAGACCCACAGCAGGATGAGACATAAGGCTGGAAACTGTTTGCACTAAGAGAAATGTGAGGTTGGGTGAGGAAATGCACACCCTTTAAAGTAATACTACCTGGTACCCATTCAATGGGTCCCAAATCTGCAGGTTCAAGGGATCTTCCTACAGCTAAAACATGCATGGAAAACCCAGAGGACTGTACACCATGTGATCGGGAGATGTGTCTAAAATGCAGCTCATTTATCCTCTCCTGGTGCTCCTGTTCACCATTCCAGCCACGTTACTTAGAATCTCCCCACTTGGAGAATCAGCACATTTCAACTTCTGTTTCAAACATTTTGCAAATTGTGAGGAGGATGAACGGGAAGAGGGGGAACCAATGAGAGAATAGTTGTAGGGGTTTGGACGGGCACATATCACTCTAATTTCCCATTAAGAATAAGAATTGAAAAAAGGCTCAGCCCGCCTCGCCCGAGCCAAAATAGGGCCTGAAGCAATCCTGCGGGTTTGAGGCCAGCTCACAAAAGAGCAACTTAAAAAATGGAGCTCAGGGTCACTGCAATTCACAAACCTGCAGAGTTATAAATGAAAACTAACGTCCAAAAATATGTTGAGGTAAGGCAAAGAAGAGGATCTGAATGCAAGACAGAATTGCAAGAAACAGATTTCAAGAGATAGATTGGACTCGTCTTTAAAGCACATGAAAAGCGGCAGAATTTCGACAATGATGCAGTTGGCCCAAAAGGGCGTATGCGTTTTTTCCTGATTATATCCAGGAAAAAACGCATGCGCACTTTATGGGCAACGAAGCAAGCAAGCAATGCAAATGTGCACAACAAAGAAGTCTCATTACCCACTGGTCAAAAGGGCCATCCTAAACAATTGTAAAAACCAGAAATGCAGGACAGGCCATGGAGAACAGGGAGCCTTTATACGCTGATGGGCAGTGTGTGAACTGCCGAGAGCCACTCTGGAGAAGTGTATGGTGGTTCCTAAATCATCTAAAAAACAGAGCTACAGAGCATAGGACACTTCCAATCATGGGAGTATATCTAGGGAAGTCTAAAAATCAACAAGACACAAGCACACCACAGTTTAGGGCTACTCTGTTTACAAGAACCTCAACTTCAGTACACCTTAAATATCCCAGGAAAGAGAACAATGGATAAAGAAGATGTGGTACTTATGTACAATGGAATATCTCTTCACCATGAAATCAATGTAATAAGGCTAGTAGAAGGATAAAGAGTGGGTTTAGGTCCGATAATACTACTTGAAATAAGTCAAACAGAAAAAGAAACATATCATAAGATATCACTTATAGAGGGAGGGTAAATATGGCTGCACAAGAAATGAATTACAGAACAGAACAGTGTCTCACATTTAGAAAACACACTTATTTCAGCTTAAGGGGAAAGGAGAGGTGGGGTGATGCATAAAACCAGAGTTTGAAATTAGCACAGATACCGTTCAATAAACCAAATAGATATTAGACAAGATCTACACCTTGCTCAATGAACTGGCCTCAACACACCCTATACACCGCAGAGAAATATATCTGAGTAACAAGAATCTTAAAACCCATGTATTGATATATCTCCATAAGGGAATCAAGTGTGTGCAGAGCGGCACAAACACAGCAGTGAAAATGAGCTAAACCCCATTATAGAAATAAATTTTAAAAACAAAACGCAGAAACAATGAAAGAGAGAAAAATTCTTACAAAATTCGCTCAGGGGCTGTGATGCAACCTGGATTGACCACATATAAACCCACAGCTGGATAAGACATAAGGCTGGACACTTGGGGCTGAGAGGATTGGTGAGCTTTGGTGAGCAACTGCCAAAAGTTTAATGCAATACTTCATGCTACTCATTCCAAGGGTCCCAACACTCCAGGTTGAAGGGAATCTTCCTACAGCTAAACCATGCTTGGGAAACCCAGCGACTGGTATACCATATGATTGGGAAAGGTTTCTAAAACGCACCTCATTTTTCCTCTCCTGGGGCTCCGGATCGACATTCCAGCCGCTTTACTAAAATATCCCCACATGGAGAGTCAATGCCTTTAAGTTCTGGTATCGCACAGTCTGCAGTTAGTGTGGAGGATGAATGGGAATAGGGGGAACCAGTGAGAAACTAGGTGTAGCGGTTTCAATGGGCACATGTCACTCTAATTTCACATCAGTAAGAAGAATAAACCTAACCCTAACACTTCCCCGAAGCCTTGCCCTCACCCGTCCCCTAATCCTAACCCGTACGCTCACACTAACCCGCGCCCTCACACGTACGCTCCCCCTCAACCGTTGTCGTACCCTCACCTGGACCCTAAACCATCCCCGTCCCATAACCCTAACCCTAGCCTGAACCCTAACCCTAAACCTTCCCCGAAGCCTTCCCCTCACCCGTCCCCTAATCCTAACCCGTACGCTCACACTAACACGCGCCCTCACACGTACGCTCCCCCTAAAGCTCTGTCGTACTCTCACGTGGACCCTAAACCATCCCCGTCCCCTAACCCTAACCCTAGCCCGAACCCTAACCCTAAACCTTCCCCGAAGCCTTCCCCTCACCCGTCCCCTAATCCTAACCCGTACACTCACACTAACCCGCGCCGTCACACGTACGCTCCCCCTCAACCGTTTTCGTACCCTCACCTGGACCCTAAACCGTCCCCGTCCCCTAACCCTAACCCTAGCCCGAACCCTAAACCTAACCCTTCCCCGAAGCCTTCCCCTCACCGGTCCCATAATCCTAACCCGTACGCTCACACTAACCCGCGCCCTCACACGTACGCTCCCCATAAACCGTTGTCGTAACCGAACCTGGACCCTAAACCATCCCCGTCCCCTAACCCTAACCCTAGCCAGAACCCTAACCCTAACCCTTCCCCGAAATCTTCCCCTCACCCGTCCCCTAATCCTAACCCGTACGCTCACACTAACCCGCACCCTCACACGTACACTCCCCAAAAACTGTTGTCGTAACCTCACCTGGACCCTAAACCGTCCCCGTCCCCTAACCCTAACCCTAGCCCGAACCCTAAACCTAACCCTTCCCCGAAGCCTTCCCCTCACCGGTCCCATAATCCTAACCCGTACGCTCACACTAACCCGCGCCCTCACACGTACGCTCCCCATAAACCGTTGTCGTAACCGAACCTGGACCCTAAACCATCCCCGTCCCCTAACCCTAACCCTAGCCCGAACCCTAACCCTAACCCTTCCCCGAAATCTTCCCCTCACCCGTCCCCTAATCCTAACCCGTACGCTCACACTAACCCGCACCCTCACACGTACACTCCCCAAAAACTGTTGTCGTAACCTCACCTGGACCCTAAACCGTCCCCATCCCCTAACCCTAACCCTAGCCCGAACCCTAAGCCTAACCATTCCCCGAAGCCTTCCCCTCACCCGTCCCCTAATCCTAACCCGTACACTCACACTAACCCGCGCCCTCACACGTACGCTCTCCCTAAAGTGTTGTCATACCCTCACCTGGACCCTAAACCGTCCCTGTCCCCTAACCCTAAACCTCGCCCGATCCCTAACCCTAACCCTTCCCCGAAGCGTGACCCTCACCCGTCCCCTAATCCTAACAAGTACGCTAACACTGACCTGCGCTCTCACAACTATGCTCCCCCTCAAGCGTTGTCGTACCCTCACCTGGACCCTAAACCGTCCCGGGCCCCTAACCCTAATCCTACCCCGAACCCTAACCCTAACACTTCCCCGAATCCTGACCCACACCCGTCCCCTAATCCTAACCCGTACGCTGACACTAACACGCGCCCTCACACGTACGCTCCCCCTAAAGCGTTGTCATACCCTCACCTGGACCCTAAACCGTCCCCGTCCCCTAACCCTAACCTTAGCCCGAACCCTAACCCTAACCCTTCACCGAAGCCTGACCCTCACCCGTACCCTAAACCTATCACGTACGCTAACACTAACCCACGCTCTCACACTTACGCTCCCCCTAAAGCGTTGTCGTACCCTCACCTGTACCCTAAACCGTCCCCGTCCCCTAACCCTAACCCTAGCCTGTCCCTAACCCTAACCCTTCCCCGAAGCCTGACCCTCACCCGTCCCCTAATCCTAACCCGTACGCTAACACTGACCCGCGCCCTCACACGTACGCTCCCCCTAAAGCGTTGTCGTACCCTCACCTGGACCCTAAACCATCCCCGTCCCCTAACCCTAACCCTAGCCCGAACCCTAACCCTAACACTTCCCCGAAGCCTGACCAACACCCGTACCCTAATCTTAACACGTACGCTCACGCTAACCCGCACCCTGACACGTACGCTCTCCTTAAAGCGTTGTCGTACCCTCACCTGGAACCTAAACCGTCCCCGTCTCCTAACCCTAACCCTAGCCCGAACCCTAACCCTAACCCTTCCCCGAATCCTCACCCTCATCCCTTCCCTAATCCTAACCCGCACGCTAATGCTAACCCGTGCCCTCACACGTATGCTCCCCCTAAAGCGTTGTCGTACCCTCAGCTGGACCCTAAACTGTCCCCGTCCCCTAACCCTAAACCTAGCCCGAACCCTAACCCTAACCCTTCCCCGAAGCCTGACCCTCTCCCGTACCCTAATCCTATCCCGCACGCTAACACTAACCCGCGCCCTCACACGTACGCTCCCCCTAAAGCGTTGTCGTACCCTCACCTGGACCCTAAACCGTCCCCGTCCCCTAACCCTAGGCTGAACCCTAACCCTAACTCTTCCCCGAAGCCTGACACTCACCCGTCCCCTAATCCTAACCCGTACGCTAACGCTAACCCGCCCCCTAACACATTCCCTCCCCCTAAAGCTTTGTCGTACTCTCACCTGGACCCTAAACCGTCCCCATCCCCTAACCCTAACCCTAGACCGAACCCTAACCGTAACCCTTCCCGAAGCCTGAACCTAACCCGTCCCCTAATCCTAACCCGCACGCTAACGCTAACCCGCGCCCTCACACGTACGCTCCCCCTAAAGCGTTTTCATACCCTCAGCTGTACCCTAAACCGTCCCCGTCCCCTAACCCTAACCCTAGACTGAACCCTAACCCTAACCCTTCCCCGAAGCCTGACTCTCACCCGTCGCCTAATCCTAACCTGTACGCTCTCGCTAACCCGCGCCCTCACACATACGCTCCCCCTAAAGCATTGTCATACCCTCCCCTGGACCCTAAACCGTCCCTGTCCCCGTCCCCTAACCCCAGCCCGAACCCTAACCCTAACCCTTCCCCGAAGCCTGACTCTCACCCGTCCCTTAATCCTAACCCGTACGCTAACGCTAACACGCGCCCTCACACGTACGCTCCCCCTAAAGCGTTGTCGTACCCTCACCTGGACCCTAAACCGTCCCCATCCCCTAACCCTAACCTTACCCCGAACCCTAACCCTAACCCTTCCCCGAAACCTGACCCTCACCCGTCCCCTAATCCTAACCCGTACGCTAACACTAACCCGCGCCCTCAAACGTACGCTCCCCCTAAAGCGTGGTTGTACCCTCACCTGTACCCTAAACCGTCCCCGTCCCCTAAACCTAAACCTAGCCCGAACCCTAAACCTAACCCTACCCCGAAGCCTGACCCTCACCCGTCCACTAATCCTAACACGTATGCTCACGCTAACCCACGCCCTCACACATACGCTCCCCCTAAAGCGTTGTCATACATTCACCTGGACCCTAAACCGTCCCCGTCCCCTAACCCTAACCCTAGCCCAAACCCTAACCCTAACTATTCCCCGAAGCCTGACCCCAAACCGTCCCCTAATCCTAACCCGTACGCTAACGCTAACTTACTCCCTCACATGTACGCTCCCCCTAAAGCGTTGTCGTACCCTCACCTGGACCCTAAACCGTCCCAACCCCTAACCCTAACCCTAGCCCGAACCCTAACCCTAACCCTTCCCCGAAGCCTGACCCTCACCCGTCCCCTAATCCTAACCCATACGCTAACACTAACCCGCGCCCTCACACGTACGCTCCCCCTAAAGCGTTGTCGTACCCTCACCTGGACCCTAAACCGTCCCCGTCCGATAACCCTAACCCTAGCCCGAACCCTAACCCTAACCCTTCCCCGAAGCCTGACCCTCACCCGTCCCCTAATCCTAACCCGCACGCTAATGCTAACCCACGCCCTCACATGTACGCTCCCCCTAAAGCATTGTCGTACCCTCACCTGGACCCTAAACCATCCCCTTCACCTAACCCTAACCCTAGACAGAACCCTAAGCCTGACCCTTCCCCGAAGCCTGACCCAACACGTCCCCTAATCCTAACCTGTACGCTAACGCTAATCCACACCCTCACATGTACGCTCCCCCTAAAGCGTTGTCGTACCCTCACATGAACCCTAAACCATCCCGGGCCCCTAACCCTAAACCTAGCCCGATCCCTAACCCTAACCCTTCCCCGAAGCCTGACCCTCACCCGTCCCCTAATCCTAACCTGTACGCTAACACTGACATGCGCCCTCACAAGTACGCTACCCCTAAAGTGTTGTCATACCCTAACCTGGACCCTCAACCGTCCCAGTCCCCGTCCCCTAACCCTAGCCCGAACCCTAACCCTAACCCTTCCCCGAAGCCTGACCCTCACCCGTCCCCTAATACTAACCCGTACGCTCACACTAACCCGCGCCCTCACACGTACGCTCCCCCTAAAGCGTTGTCGTACCCTCACCTGGACCCTAAACCGTCCCGGGCCCCTAACCCTAATCCTACCCCGAACCCTAACCCTAACACTTCCCCGAATCCTGACCCTCTCCCGTCCCCTAATCCTAACCCGTACGCTAACACTAACCCACGCCCTCACACGTACGCTCCCCCTAAAGCGTTGTCGTACCCTCACCTGGACCCTAAACCGTCCCCGTCCCCTAACCCTAACCCTAGCCTGTCCCTAACCCTAACCCTTCCCCGAAGCCTGACCCTCACCCGTCCCCTAATCCTAACCCGTACGCTGACACTAACACGCGCACTCACACGTACGCTCCCGCTAAAGCGTTGTCGTACCCTCACCTGGACCCTAAACCGTCCCCGACCCCTAAGCCTAACCCCAGCCCGAACCCTAACCCTAACCCTACCCCGAAGCCTGATACTCACGCGTCCCCTAATCCTAACCCGTATGCTCACGCTAACCCGCGCCCTCACACGTACGCTCCCCCTAAAGCGTTGTCATACCCTCACCTGAAACCTAAACCGTCCCCGTCCCCTAACCCTAACCCTAGACCAAAACCTAAGCCTAAATCTTCCCCGAAGCTTGACCCTCACCCGTCCCCTCATCCTAACCCGTACGCTCACGCTAACCCACGCCCTCACACATACGCTCCCCGTAAAGCATTGTCGTACCCTCACCTGGACCCTAAACCGTCCCCGTCCCATAACCCTAACCCTAGCCCGAACCCTAACCCTAACACTTCCCCGAAGCCTGACCCTCACCCGTCCCCTAATCCTAACCCGTATGCTCACGATAACCCGCGCCCTCACACGTACGCTCCCCCTAAAGAGTTGTCGTACCCTCATATGGACCCTGAACCGTCCCCGTCCCCTAACCCTAACCCTAGCCCGAACCCTAACACTAACCCTACCCCGAAGCCTGACCCTCACCCGTCCCCTAATCCTAACCCGTACGCTAGCACTAACCCATGACCTCACATGGACGCTCCCCCTAAAGCGTTGTCGTACCCTTACCTGGACCCTAAACCGTCCACGTCCCCTAACCCTAACCCTAGCCAAAACCCTAACCCTAACCCTTCCCCGAAGCCTGACCTTCACCCGTCCCCTAATCCTAAACAGTACACTCACGCTAACCCGTGCCCTCACACGTACGCTCCCCCTAAAGCGTTGTCGTACCCTCACCTGGACCCTAAACCGTTTCCGTCCCCTAAACCTAACCCTAGCCCAAACCCTAACCCTAACCCTTCCCCGAAGCCTTCCCCTCACCCGTTCTGTAAACCTAAGCCGTACGCTAACACTAACCCGTGCCCTCACACGTACGCTCACCCTAAACCGTTGTTGTACCCTCACCTGGACTCTAAACCGTCCCCGTCCCCTAACCCTAACCCTAGCCCGAACCCTAACCCTAACCCTTCCCCGAAGCCTTCCCCTCACCCGTACCCTAATCCTAACCCGTACGCTAACACTAACCCATGCCCTCACTCGTACGCTCACCCTAAACCGTTGTTGTACCCTCACCTGGACCCTAAACCGTTCCCATCCCCTAACCTTAACCCTAGCCCGGACCCTAATCCTAACCCTTCCCCGAAGCCTTCCCCTCACCCGTCCCCTAATCCTAACCCGTAAGCTAACACTAACCCATGCCCTCATACGGTTGCTCCCCCTAAACCGTTGTCCTACCCTCACTTGGACCCTAAAAAGTCCCCGTCCCCTAACCATAACCCTAACCCTTAACCGAAGCCTTACCCTAACACGTCCGCTAATCCTAACCTGTACACCAACGCTAACCCATGCCCTCACACGTACGCTCAGTCTAAACCACTGTCGTACCCTAACCTGTCCCCTAAAATGTCCCCGTCCCCTAACCTTAACCGTAACCCTAACCCTTACCCTTACCCGAAGCCTTACCCTAACCCGTCCCCTAATCCTAACCCGTACGCTAACACTAACCCATATCCTAACACTTATGCTCACCCTAAACCGTTGTTGTACACTAACCTGTGCCCTAAACCGTCTCCATTCCCTAACCCTAACCGTACCCCTTACTGGAAGCCGTACCCTAAACTTTCCCCTAATCCTTACCCGTACGCTGACACTATCCTGTACCCTAACATGTATGCTCACCCTTAACCATTGTCGTACCCTAAACTGTACCCTAATCCGACCCTGTCCCCTAACCCTAACACTTACCCGAGGCCTTACACTAACTCGTCCCCTAATCCTAAGCCATACCCTAACACTAACCTGTACTCTAATACCTATGCTCACCCTAAACCGTTGTTGTACCCTAACATGTACCCTAAACCGTCCCTGTCCCATAAGCCTAACCCTAACACTTACCCGAAGCCTTGTCCCATCCTGTCCCTTCATCCTAACCCGTACGCTAACACTAACTCATATCCTAACACGTACACTCAACCTAAACCGTTGTAGTACCCTAATCTGTACCCTAAACCATCCCCGTCCCTTAACCCTAACCCTAACACTTACCTGAAGCCTTACCCTAACCCGTCACCTAATCCTAACCCGTACGCTAACACTAACCCATACCCTAACACGTACGGTCACCCTAAACCGCTGTCACACCCTAACCTGTACCCTAAACTGTCCCCCTCTCCTAACCCAACCCTTACCTGAAGCCTTACCCTAACCCGTCCCCTAATCCTAACCCATACGCTAAACTAACCCGTACCCTAACACGTACACTCACCCTAAACCACTGTCGTACCCTAAACTGTACCCTAAACTTCCCCGTCCCCTAACCCTAACCCTAACCTTTACCCGAAGCCTTACCTTAACCTGTCCACTAATCCTAACCCGTATGCTAACACTAACCCATGCCCTAACATGTACACTCACCCTAAACCATCGTCGTTCCCTAACCTGTACCCTAAACCTTCCCAGTCCCCTAATCCTAACCTTAAACTTTACCTGAAGCCTTACCCTAACCCGTCCCCTAATTCTAACCCATATTCTAACACTAACCCATACCCTAACATGTACGCTCACCCTAAACTCTTGTCGTACCCTAACCTGTACCCTAAACTTTCCCCGTCCCCTAACCCTTACCTGAAATCTTACCCTATCCGGTCCCCTAATCCTAACCCATACGCTAACTCTAACTCATACCCTAACACGAATGCTGACTCTCAACCATTGTCATACCCTAACCTGTTCCCTAAACGGTCACCGTCCCCTATCCCTAACGCTAACCCTAACCCTTACCCGAAGCCTTACCCTAACCCGTCCCCTAATCCTCACCCGTACGCTAACACTAACCCTTACCCTTACATGTACGCTATCCCTAAACTGTTGTCGTACCCTAACCTCTACCCTAAACCATCCCCATTCCCTAAACATAACCCTAACCTGAAGCATTACCCTAACACTTACCCTAATCCTAAACGGTACACTAACACTGACCTGTACCCTAACACTTTCACTCACCCTAAACCATTGTCGCATCCTAAACCATACCCGTTCCCTAACCCTAACCTTAACCCTAACCCTAAACCTACTTATAGCACTATAACTCAGGAAAATTAAAATAACAAGAAACAACCACCCCAAAGTTTAGGGCTGCTCTGTTTACAAGAGTCTCGACTACGGTACAAATTAAATATCCTTGAAAGAGAGAAATGGATAAAGACGTTTTCATACTTACGTACAATGGAACATCACTCAGCAATGAAATCAATGTCTTCCGGCCTGTACAAGCATAATGAATGGATTTAGGTACAATGATTCAAAGGAAATAAGTCACACAGAAAAAGAAACTTACCATAAGATATCACTTATAGAGGGAATGTAAACTTGGCTACACATGAACTGAATTACAAAACAGAACAGAGTCTCACATTTAGAAAACAAACTTATGCTTTCTTAAGGGGAATGATGAGTTGGGGTGCTACGTAAAACCAGAGATTGAAATTAGCACAGATACTATTCCATAAGCCAAATATGTAATAGACGAGATATACTCCTTGCTCAACGAATTAGACTCAACACCGCCTATTCACTGCAGAGGAATATATCTGACAATAAGAATATTAAAACATATGTACTTATATGTCTCCGTAAGAGAATCAAGTGTGTGTAGAGCAGTATACACAGCCATGAAAATCAACTAAACCCCATTATTAAAATAAATTTCAAAAACAAAGACAGTGAAGGAGAGAAAGTTCTTAAATAATTCGTTCAGGGCTTGTGATGAAACTTGGATTTACCACATCCACACCCACAGCTGGGTGAGACATAAGGCAGGACATTTGGGGCTGAGAGGATTGGTGAGGTTCGGTGAGCAAATGGAGACCCTTTGAAGTAATACTGTATGCTACCCATTCCATGGGTCCCAACTCTCCTGGTTTAAGGGATTCTTCCTACAGCTAAAACATGCATGGGAAACCCAGAGGATTGTACACCATGTGATCGGGCAACGTTTCTAAACCGCATCTCATTTTTTGTCCCTTGGTACATGGGTTCGCCATTCTAGATGCTTTACTAAAAATCTCCCCAAGTGGAGAGTCTGTGCCTTAAAACTCCTGTTTAGCACAGTTAGCAGTTTCTGCAGAGGTTGAACAGGAATAGGGAGAACCAATGAGAGACTAGCTGTAGGTGTTTGGACGGTCACATTTCACTCTAATTTCCCACCAGGAAGAGGAATTAACAAAAGGCTCAGCGTGCCATGATGAAACCAGATTAGGGCCTGAAGCAATCCTGTGGTTTTCCTGCCAGCTCACAAGAAAGCGAGTTGAAGAAAGGACCTTAGGGGCACTGTAATTCATAAACCTGCAGAGTTATAAATGACAGCTATCATCCAAAAATATACTGAAGTAAGGCTGCAAAGAGGACTTGAAAGCACGGCACAATTGCAGGAAATATATTTCAGGAGGTAGATGGAAACTGCATTAAAACATATGAAAAGCGGCAGAACTTCGACAATGATGCACTTGGCCAAAAAATGCACATGCGTTTTTTCCTGAATATATCCAGGAAAAAACGCATACGGCCTTTTTAGCCAACCAAGGAAGCGTGCAATGGAAATCCACACTACAATGAAGTCTCACTTCCCACCGGTCAAATGGGCCATCTGAAAAAAGTGTAAAAACCAGAAAGGCAGGACAGGCCATGGAGAACAGGGAGCCTTGTTGTGCTGATGGGCGGGATGTAAATGGCCAACAGCCACTCTGGAGAAGTGTATGGTGTTTCCTGAAACCTCTAAAAAACAAAGCTACAGAGACTCGGGCACTTCCACCTATGACCCTATAGCTTAGGAAAATTAAAATCAACAAGACTCAGCCACCCCAAAGTTTAGGGCTGCTGTGTTTACAAGAACCTCGACAACGGAACAACTTAAGTATCCCAGAAAGAGAAAAATGGATAAAGAAGTTGTGGTACTTACATAGAATGGAATATCACTCTGCAATGAAATCAATGTCATCAGGCCCATAGCAGCATAATGAGTGGATTTAGGTAAGATGATTCTGAGTGAAATAAGTCACACAGAAAAAGAAACTAGTCATAAGATATCACTTACAGAGGGAATGTAAACTTGGCTACACATGAACTGAATTACAAAACAGAACAGAGTCTCACATTTAGAAAACCAACTTATGCTTGCTTAAGGGGAAAGGTGAGTTGGGGTGCTGCATAAAACCAGAGATTGAAATGAGCACAGATACCGTTCCATAAGCCAGTAATAGACAAGATATACTCCTTGTTCAATGAAGTGGACTCAACACCCCCTATTCACTGCAGAGGAATATATCTGACTAGTAAGAATCTTAAAACCTATGTGTTTATATGTCTCCATAAGAGGATCAAGTGTGCATCGAGCGGCATAAACACAGCAGTGAAAATCAGCTAAACCCCATTATAAAAATAAATTTCAAAATCAAAACACAAAGACAGTGAAAGAGAGATAAATTCTTAAATAATTCGTTCAGGGCTTGTGACGAAACCTGGATTTACCACATCTACACCCACAGCTGGGAGAGACATAAGGCTGGACACTTGGGGCTGTGAGGATTGGTGAGGTTCGGTGAGCAAATGCAAACCCTTTGAAGTAGTACTGCGTGCTACCCATTCCATGGGTCCCAACTCTCCAGGTTTAAGGGATTCTTCCTACAGCTAAAACATGTGTGGGAAACCCAGAGGATGGTCCACAGTGTGATCGGGCAAGGTTTCTAAAACGCATCTCATTATTCGTCCGCTGGTACTCGGGTTCGCCATTCCAGGCGCTTTACTAACAATCTCCCCACTTGGAGAGTCAGTGCTTGTAACCTCCTGTTTGGCACACTCTGCAATTTCTGCGGCGGATGAACGGGAATAGGGAGAACCAATGAGAGACTAGCTGTAGGTGTTTGGACGGGCACATTTCACTCTAATTTCCCACCAGGATGTAGAATTAACCAAAGACTCAGCATGCCGTGCCGGAACCAGAATAGGGCCTGAAGCAATCCTGTTGATTTGTGGCCAGCTCACAGAAAGCGAGTTGAAAAAACGAGCTCAGGGTCACTGCAATTCACAAACCTGCAGAGTTATAAAGGACAACTATTGTCCAAAAATGTATTGAGGTATGGCTGTGAAGAGGACTTGAAACAAGGCACAATTGCAGGAAACAGATTTCAGGAGGTAGATTGGAATTGCATTTAAAGCATATGAAAAGCGGCAGATCTTCGGCAACGATGCACTTGGCCAAAAAGGGCGTATGCGTTTTTTCCTGAATATATTCAGGATAAAACGCATACGCCCTTTTTGGCCAACCAAGCAAGCGGGAAATTCAAATCTACACTACAAAGAAGTCTCATCCTAACACGTACCCTAACCCTATCCCGCTACCGTACCCTAACCTGTACCTGAGACCGTACCCGTTCCCTAACCCTAACCCTTACCGTAAGCTGTACACAAACACTAACCCGTACGCTAACATGTACCCTAACAGTAACACATAGCCATACACTAAACTTTATCCTTACCCTACCCCATATCCTAACCCTTTCCCTAAACCGTACCATAACCCGTACCCTAATCCTAACCCATCCCCTAACATTAACCCATAACCTAACCCGTACCCTAATCCTAACCCATACACTAACACGTACCCTAACCCTAACCCGTTGTCATACCCTAACCTGTAACCTAATCTGTACCCATTCCCTAACCCTAACCCTAACCCTTACACTATGCCGTACCATAATCCTAACCTGTACACTAACACTAAACTATACCTTAACACTTACCCTACTCCTAACCCGTGGTCATACCCTAAACTGTACCCCAAACCATACCCGTTCCCTAACCCTAACCCTAAACCTTACCCTAAACCATACCTTAATCCTAACCCGTACACTAACACTAAACTGTACCCTAACACGTACCCTAACCCTAACCCTTTGTTGTTCCCTATACTGTACCCTAAACTGTACCCCTTCCTTAACACTAAACCTAATCCTAACCCTTACCCTAACCCATACCTAACACTAACTCATACACTAAACCTAACCATAACCCTGAATGTAAACCATACCCTAACACTAACCCATACCTTAACCCGTACCCTAACACTAAACCATAGCCATACCCTAAACTGTACCCTAACACTAACCCATACCACAACCATAACCCTAAACCATACTCTAAGCCGTACAATAATCCTAACCCGTATCCTAACCCTAAACCTTACCCTAAACCCTAATCCTTACCCTTAGCTTAATTTAGTTTTTTTGTATTTAAAAAAATATTTTCTTGGGTTAAAACAAACTAGCAGAACAACAAAATAGGGGGCTTCGCTGGTGGTGCGGTGGTTAGAATCTGCCTGCTAATGCAGGGGACACAGGTTCGAGCCCTGGTCTGGGAGGATCCCACATGCCATGGAGCAACTAGGCCCATAAGCCACAACCAGTGAGCCCTCGCATCTGGAGCCTGTGCTCTGCAACAAGAGAGGCCACAATAGTGAGAGGCCCGCGCACCGAGATCAAGAGTGGCCCCCCACTTGCCACAACTAGAGAAAGCCCTCACACGGAAACTCAGACCCAACACAACAAAAATAAATAAATAAATAATAAACTCCTACCCCCCCCCCAGAAAAAGAACAACAAAATAAAACAGAAAGTAACCTGAGTGTCCCTCAAAAAGCTAAGTCTGAAATAGTTGGTACTTCTGTTCTATGGACTGTTATGTAGCCTATAAAAAGTGTGAGAGCTAAATCTGTTTTTCTACAGTGAGAAGCATGATATTCCAGATGTATAGAACACCTGAATAAAATGAGAACTCTACACATTATGCTGGTCGTTTCAGTAAATGGGAAAGGATGGCAAGTGGTAAAATATTATCTTTTCCTTTAATTTTTTAAATTTCACTTGTTACAAAGAACTTCAATTATAATTGTACTTTAAAAAAGTAACAATGGAAATTTAAAAGAAAAAATATATATTGTGTGTTCAGTTATGTTTCATAGAATTATGAAATGCTCCACCCTCTGGCCATTACCTGCAAAAGCAGCTTTAAAACCTATGCTAATTTTCACTTCATATGAACAAGTCCTGCAGGGCTGTAAAGGAAACCTGCTTTCATCATGTTTTGCAGGAGGTAAAGGTCAAAGTATTTCAAAATGTGGCACATATTTCAAGAAAACCATTTGAAGAACTAAGCTGTAATAACCGTTTGAAAAATAAAAGGACATGCCTGAAAGCTCAATTTCAAAGGATTATGAGACACATGCAAATCCAACCACACAGAGGTATCAGCTCACACCATTCAGAATAACCATCAGGAAAGAAACTACAAATGATCAATGCTGAAAAGGTTGTGGAGAAATGCATACCCTTAATTTGAAGTGGGACGTAACCTGGTAAGAGTCACTAATGGGAACAGGGTGGAGGTGCCTTTAAAAGGTAAACATTGAGCTACTATATGATCCAGCAGGCCCACTCCTGGGCCTATAACATAAGAAGACATAATTGGAAAGACACAGGCAGGCAAATCTGCACTGCAGCAGTATTACAATAGCCAAGACATGGAAGCAACCAAAAGTCCATCAACAGATGAGTGGACAAAGAGGAACTGTTACATATAGAGATGGAATATTAGCTCGGGAAAAAAATGAAACAATGCCATTTGCAGCACCATAGATGAGTCTAGAGGTAACCATGCAACTTGTAGTAAGTGAGAAAGCGAAAGACACCTAACGTATATCACTTATAGGTGTTACCTGAAAATTGATAACAATGAAGATATTTCCACAGAGAAAGGCAATCACAGATTCATTGAACAAACTTATGGTTCCCCAAATCGAAAGGTGTGAGGATTGGATACATTACGATATTGGGGTTAACATAGATATAGAAACACATGTGAAATATATAATCACCAAAGACCTATGGAATACCAAGAGAAGACTACTCAACATTGTGTCATAACCTACCTGGGAAAAGGTTCCAAAGAAGAATAGATATATGTATGTGTGTGAAAGAACCACATCTTGCACACCTAGAACAAAAAAAAAACCATTGTAATCAAATTTGCTGCGATAAAAAATAAAAATTAAATTAAAAATATGAACAAGAAATAATGAGACATAAACTGAAAGGAATTTTTCCTGGCACATCCCATTCTAATTTTCAACCTAGAACAGGACTTCCATTAAGGCTCTGTTGCCCTGGTAACCAGATTTGGTAAAGGAGAAATGCTGCCGCCTTGTGGCTGTTTCACACAACAGCAGCTTTAAACCAAGAGGTAATGTTCACTTAATATTCAAAATATGTGCAGCACTGTAAAGGACACCGGGCCTCAAAAAATATTCAAAATATGTGCAGCACTGTAAAGGACACCAGGCCTCAAAAAATGTCCTGGGGTCGTAATCGACCAGAAAATTCAAAAGACGTCAACATTTCAAGAAGACAATGTCAAGAGGCATATTTTACGCACATTTTGTCTTTTCTTTTTTTCTCTTTAAAATAAAAGGAAATTGAAAAATGCACAACATCAGCAATGAATAAAGCCATGCAAATCCAATTACAGAAATGTTCACCTCACAGCCGTCAGAATGTTCTTCAGCAAAAAGTCTACAAAGAATAAATGCTGAAGGGGTTTCAGAGAACTGTGTACCCTCCAGCTGCTGGGGGGATGTAAACTGGTAACAGCCAGTAGCGAGAACATAATGGAGGTGCGTTTAAGGGTAAAAATTGAGCTACCATGTGATCTGGTAGGTCCTTTGATGTGCCTATCACCTGAGCAGAGCAGAATGGAAAAGACACAGGCTGGCAATCCTGTACTGCAGGAATATTTAACATAGCCAAGACTTGGAAGAAACCAAAATGTCCATCAACAGAAAAATGCACAAAGAGGAAGTGGTCCATATAAACAATGGAATATTAGCCATGGAAAACAATGAAACAGTGCCGTTTGCACCACCATATAAGGACCTAGAGATAATCACTCAAATTAAAGAAAGAAAGTGAAAGACAGATATCCTATGACATCACTTCTAGGTGTTACCTAAAAGTTGATACTCACGAACTTATTTCCAAGAGAAGGAAAAGCATGGATTAAGAAAAAAAAAATTATGTTTAACCAAATGGAAAAGTGTAAGGAATGTGTGAATTAGGATATGAGGGTTAACAGACATGTACTAATACATATGAAATATATAATCACAAAATACCTATGGAATACCAAGAGAGGTCTAGGCAACACTCTGTAATAACCTACACAGTAAAGAATGCAAAGATAAATGACAGATACATTGATATAATGAACCAGATTCTGTACACCTAGGAGAAACAAAATATTTTTATCAAGTTTGCTCTGATAATTAATAAAAATTAAATTTATAAAACAAACAAGAAGTAAGGAGATATAAGCTCTTGGGGATGTGCTCTGGCACATTCCACTCTAATTTGCAGCCTACTAACACGATTTCCAGGAAGGCTCTGCTGCCCAAAAACCCAGAGTTGGCAATGTAGAAATTCTGCTGCCTTGTGGCCGTTTTCCGCAAGAGTGGCGTTAAGCCCACAGCTAATGTTCTCTTAACATTCACAAGGACTCAGGGCTGCAAAGGACACCTGCCCTAAACAACTGTGCTGAGGTAGGGAATGGACAATAAAATTCAAAACTGACAAATTTTTCAAGACGATAGTATGAAGAGGTAAGTTTGACTCACTCTCTTGTTTAAAAAAAGGAAAATGGGTGAAAGCTCAACCTCAGGAATTATTAGACTCATGCAAATCTAATGTACAAAAAGGTTTCAACTCACACCAGTCGACTGACCATCAGCAAAAGATCTACAAACAATAAATTCTGAAGGGGTTTTAGAGAACTGTGTACCCTCTAGCTGCTGGTGAGATGTAACGTGGTAAGAGCCAATAATGAGAACAGAAAGGAGCTACGATTAAAAGTAAAAGTTGAGATACCATTCGATGCAGCAGTCACACCACTGGGCCTCTCACCTGAGAAGACCAGAATCGAGAAGACTCGGGCTGCAAAAGCTACACTGCAGCCTTATTCACAATAGCCAAGACAGTGAAGCCACCAAAATGTCCATCAACAGATGTATGGATGAAGAAGAAGTGGTCCACGTTCACAATAGAATATTAGCCATAGAAAACAATGAAACACTGCTATTTGAGGTGCCATAGATGAGCTTGGAGATAATCACAGAATATGAGGTAAGTCAGAAAGCAAAAGACCTATATCCTATGATATCACTTATAGGCGTTATCTAATAACTAACACAAATGAACATATTTCCACAGAGAAAGACACTCACAGACTTAGAAATTAAGTATGCTTATCTAAAAGGAAAGGTGGGCAGAATGGATAAATTAAGATTAACGTTACCATACGTATACAAATACATATAATAAACATATATCGAAAAGACGGACCATATAGCAAGGGAGGTCTACGGAACACTGTAATATTTTACATGGGAAGAGGATCTGAACATGAATAGACATATATATTGTACAAATGAACCAGATTGTGTACATCTGGACAAACAATATCTAATCATTACCCCGATTAAATAAATTTTAAAAACCAAGATGTAATGAGACATAAACTTATGGGCGTTCCTCCTGGCACATTCCATTCTAACTTAAAACCTAGGACCACGACTTCCAGAAAGGCTCTGCTGCCCTAGTACTCAGATTTGGGAAAGGACAAATGCTGCCTCCTTGTGGCCGTTTCCCACAACAGCAGCTTTAAACCCAGTGCTAATGGTCACTAAATATTCACCAAACTTGCAGTTCTGTAATGACATCTGCCCTCCAAAAAAATCCTGGGGTCGAATATCCACCAAAAATTCAAAAGAGGGCAACCTTCCAAGAAGAGAGCTTCAAGAGATATATTGTACTCACACTTGATTTTTAACAGAAAGGAAAAAGGCGTGGAAAATGATGAATTTTAGGAATTTTTAAAGTCATGCAAACCCAAATTACAAAAACCTATCAGGTCACAGCAGTCAGACTGGCCATTAGCAAAAATGCTGCAAACTATAAATGCTGAAGGGATTGTGGAGAAGTTCGTACCCTCGGTTCTAAGGGAGACATGGTAAGAGCCACTAATGAAAACACAATGGAGGTGCTTTGAAAAGGTAAACATTGAGCTACTAGTCAATCAGTCACACCCACTGCTGGGCCTATCACCTGAGAAAATGAGAATCAAAAAGTCACAGGCTGGCAATCTTGCACTCCAGCAATATTTAATATAGCCAACACTTGGAAGCAGCGAAAATGTCCCTCAACAGAGCTATGCACCAAGAAGTGGTCCATATACACAATGGAATATTACTCCGATAAAAATATAAATTAAATTTAAAAAAGAAACAAAAATAAGGAGACATCAGCCTTTGGGGGTTTATCCGGGCACATTCCACTCTAATTTATAACCGAGGAAGACCACTGGCCGGAAGCTCTGTTTCCCTAGTACCAGCATGGGGAACAAAGAAAGGCTGCCGCAATCTGGCCGTTACCTGCAAAAGCAGCTTTAAAGCCTGTGCTAATGGTCACTTCATGTGAACAAGTACTGCAGGGCTGTAAATGAAACCTGCCCTCAAAATGTTTTGAGGGAGGTAATGGCCAATAAATTTCAAAATGTAACACATACTTTAGAAAACACTTTGAAGGGCTAAGCTGTAATCACAGTTTGAAAAATAAAAAGGACATGTCTTAAAGCTCAATTTCAAAGGATTATGAGTCATATGCAAATTCAACCACAAAGAGGTATCAGCTCACACCAGTCAGAATATCCATCAGCAAGAAAACTACAAACAATAAATGCTGAAGCCATAAAAAGAAACAAAATTGAGCTATTTGTAATGAGGTGGATAGACCTAGAGTCTGTCATACACAGTGAAGTAAGTCAGAAAGAGAGAGACAAATACCGTATGCTAACACATATACCTGGAATTTAAGAAAAAAAAATGTCATGAAGAACCTAGGGGTAAAACAGGAGTAAAGACAGAGACCTACTAGAGAATGGACTTGAGGATATGGGGAGGGGGAAGGGTAAGCTGTGACAAAGGGAGAGAGAGGCATGGACATATATACACTACCAAACGTAAGGTAGATAGCTAGTGGGAAGCAGCAGCATGGCACAGGGAGATCAGCTCGGTGCTTTGTGACCGCCTGGAGGGGAGGGAGGGTGGGAGGGAGGGAGACGCAAGAGGGAAGTGATATGGGAACATATGTATATGTATAACTGATTCATTTTGTTGTAAAGCACAAGCTAGCACACCATTGTAAAGCAATTATACTTCAATAAAGATGTTAAAAATAAATAAATAAACAAATGCTGAAGGTGTTGTGGAGAAATGCATACCCTCAACTTTAAGTGAGATGTAACCTGGAAAGAGCCACTAATGAGCACAGAATCATGGTGCATTTAAACGGTAAACCCTGAGATACTATATGATACAGGAGGCCCACTCTTGGGCCTATAACATAAGAAGACAGAATTGGAAAGACACAGGCAGGCAAATGTGCAGTGCAGCAGTATTACAATAGCCAAGACATGGAGGCAACCAGAAAGTCCATCAAGAGGTGAGTGGACAAAGAAGAACTGGTACATGTACAGATGGAATATTATCTAGGGAAAAAAATGAAACAATGCCATTTGCAGCACCGTAGATGATTCTAGAGGTAATCAGGCAAATTGTACTAAGTCAGACAGCAAAAGACACATACCCTATAATATCACTTATAGGTGTTAGCTAAAAATTGATACCAATGAAGATATTTCCACAGAGAAAGGCAATCACAGATTCATTAAACAAAGTTAAGGTTCACCAAATGGAAAGGTGTGAGGACTGGATATATTAGGATATTGGGGTTAACATAGGTATAGAAACACATGTGAAATATATAATCATCAAAGACCTACGGAATACCAAGAGAAGACTACTCAACATTGTGTCACAAGCTACATGAGAAAACGATCTGAAGAAGTATAGATACATGTATATGTGTAAAAGAACCACATCTTACACACCTAGAACAAACAAAACATTTTAATCAAATTTGCTCTGATAAAAAATAAAAATTAAAAAAAGAACAAGAAAAAAAAGAGAGAAAAAAGGAAAAAAAAAGAACAAGAAGTAATGAGACATACACTTAAGGGACTTTTTGCTGGCACATTGCATTCTAGTTTACAACCAGAACACGACTTCCATTAAAGCTCTGTCATCACTAATAAAGCAGCTTTATAAGCAATGTTGAAGGTAGCTTAAAAGAATTCTCACTAATTATTGACAGTAACAAGAAAACAAACAAAAGTAAAAATCTCACGGCAAAAAGTATACATAGAGTAAGGGTAGTAGATCAAACACTTATTAAACTTCTGTAAAGAATAAAAGACAACAGTAGTACTTTTTTTAAAAGAGAGGGCCCAAATAAATCAGAACTGAAAGAGATGATGTTACAAGAGCCACCACAGAAATACAAAGTATCCTAAGATACACACAGGGTAACTCAGGGCTCAGACTGGACAGAGCCCACTCTCCATTCCCCTGTACATGACTTACAGGAGACTCAGGAACTGAGGAGGGGGTCCTTGAGGAGAGGCACAAGATAGAAGATGTTAGGCATTAACATGACTGCATTCATTTTAAACATGCCTGAACTACATTCACATGAGATGATTTTGTCCTGTTTGTACATCAGCACCTCTAGTCGGAACTGCAGATCTTTGGTTTCACCACCTCTATGACAGCATTAGCTTCACCTGCTGTGGACCGTCTCCTATAGGATTTCTAGAACCACAAAACATCGAAGCTCCACAGGACCCAGAGTCTGTGCGACTCCACTCAGAGTCTCAACTGCACTCAGAGACTCAGAGTCTCAACAGAGACTCCCCTCTTGGAGGACACACACAAAGTAGTGTGCACATCAGGACCCAGGGGAAGGAGCAGTCACCCCATAGGTGAATGATCATACCTAGCTGCTAGTTTTAGAGGGTCTCCTGCAGAGGTGGGGTGTGGCTGCAGCTCACCATGGGGACAATGACACTGACAGCAGAAGTTCTGGGAAATACTCCTTGGCATGAACTCTCCCAGAGTCCACCATTAGCCTCACCAAGAGCAAGGTAGGCTCCAGTGCTGGGTCGCCTCAGTCCAAACAACCAACAGGGAGAGAACCCAGCCCCATGCCTCAGCAGACAAGCGGATTAAACTTTTTATTAAACTTTTATTTAATCCACAGACAAGCAGATTAAAGCTCTGCCCACCAGAGCAACACCCAGCTCTACCCACCACCAGTCCCTCGCATAAGGAAGCTTGCACAAGCCTCTCAGATAGACTCAATCACTGGAGAGCAGACAGCAGAAGCAAGAAGAACTACAATTCTGCAGCCTGTGGAAGGAAAACCACATTCACAGAAAGATAGAGAAAATGAAAAGGCAGAGGACTTTATACCAGATCAAGGAACAAGATAAATCCTCAGAAAAACAATGAAATGAAGTGGGGATAGGTAACCTTCCAGTAAAAGAATTCAGAATAATGATAGTGAAGATGATCCAAGACCTTAGAAAAATAATGGAGGCAAAGATCGAGAAGATGCAAGAAATGCTTAACAAAGACCTAGAAGAATTAAGGAACAAACACCTAGAAGAATTAAAGAACAAACAAACAGAGATGAACAATACAATAACTGAAATGAAAAATACACTAGAAGGAATCAGTAGCAGAATAACTGTGACAGAAGAACGGATAAGTGACCTGGAAGACAGAAAGGTGGAAATCACTGCCATGGAACAGAATAAAGAAAAAGAATGAAAATAAATGAAGACAACCTAAGAGACTTCTGGGACAACATTAAATGCAACAACATTCGCATTATAGGGGTCTCAGATGGAGAACAGAGAGAGAAAGGACTCGAGAAAATATCTGAAGAGATTATAGTTGAAAACTTCCCTAGCATGGGAAAAGAAATAGCCACCGAAGTCCACGAAGCGCAGAGAGTCCCAGGCAGGATAAACCAAAGGAGAAAAATGCCGAGACACACAGTAATCAAATTGAAAAAATTAAAGACAAAGAAAAATTATTGAAAGCAACAAGGGAAAAATGACAACATACAACGGAACTCCCATAAGGTTAACAGCTGATTTCTCAGCAGAAAATCTACAAGCCAGAAGGGAGTGGCATGATAAATTTAACGTGATGAAAAGGAAGAACCTACCACCAAGAGTACTCCACCCAGCAAGTATCTCATTCAGATTTGATGGAGAAATCAAAAGCTTTACAGACAAGCAAAAGCTAAGAGAATTCAGCACCATGAAACCAGCTCTACAACAAATGCTAAAGGAACTTCTCTAAGTGGGAAACACAAGAGAAGAAAAGGACCCACTAAGACAAACCCATAACAATTAAGAAAATAGTAATAGGAACATACATATTGATAATTACCTTAAACATGAATGGATTAAATGCTCCAACCAAATGACACAGGCTTACTGAATGGATAGAAAAACAAGATCCATATATATGCTGTCTACAAGAGACCCATTTCAAACCTAGGGACACATACAGACTGAAAGTGAGGGGATGGAAAATATATTCCATGCAAATGAAAATCAAAAGAAAGCTGGAGTAGCAATACTCATATCAGATAAAATAGATTTTAAAATAAAGAATGTTACAAGAGACAAGGAAGGACACTACATAATGATCAAGGGATCAATCCAAGATATAACAATTATAAATATATATGTACCCAACACAGGAACACCTCAATATATAAGGCAACTGCTAACAGCTATAAAAGAGGAAATCAACAGTAACATAATAATAGCAAGGGACTTTAACACCTCACTTACACCAATGGAGATCATCCAGACAGAAAATTAATAAGGAAACACAAGCTTTAAATGACACAATAGACCAGATAGATTTAATGGATATTTATAGGACATTCCATCCAAAAACAGCAGACTACAAGTTCTTCTCAATGGTACACGGAACATTCTCCGGGATAGATCACATCTTGGGTCACAAATAAAGCCTCAGTAAATTTAACAAAACTGAAATCATATCAAGCAGCTGTTCCGACCACAATGCTATGAGATTAGAACTCAATTACAGGGAAAATAACGTAAAAAACAAACACATGGAGGCTAAACAATACGTTTCTAAATAACCAAGAGATCACTGAAGAAATAAAAGAGGAAATCAAAAACTACCTAGAGACAAATGACAACAAAAACACGATGATTGAAAACCTATGGGATGCAGCAAAAACAGTTCTAAGAGGGAAGTTTATAGCAATAAAAGCCTACCTCAAGAAACCAGAAAAATCTCAAATAAACAATCTAACCCTACACCTAAAGGAACTAGAGAACGAAGAACAAAACCCAAAGTTAATAGAAGGAAAGAAATCATAAAGATCAGAGCAGAAATAAATGAAATAAAAACAATAGCAAAGATCAATAAAACTAAAAGCTGGTTCTTTGAGAAGATAAACAAAAACGATAAACCTGTAGCCAGACTCAAGTAAAAGAGGGAGAGGACTCAAATCAATAAAATTAGAAATGAAAAAGGAGAAGTTGTAACAGACACCACAGAAATACAAAGCATCCTAAGAGACCTCTACAAACAACTCTATGCCAATAAAATGGACAACCTGGAAGAAATGGACAAATTCTTAGAAAGGTATAACCTTCCAAGACTGAACCGGGAAGAAATAGAAAATATGAACAGACCTATCACAAGTAATGAAATTGAAAGTGTGATTAAAAATCTTCCAACAAACAAAAGTCCAGAACTAGATGGCATCAGAGGTGAATTCTATCAAACATTTAGACAAGAGCTAACACCCAATCTTCTCAAACTCTTCAGAACTTTTCAGGGGAAGGAACAGTCCCAAACTCATTATATGAGGCCACCATCACCCTGATACCAAAACCAGACAAAGATACTACAGAAAAAGAAAATTAGAGACCAATATCACTGATTAATATAGATGTAAAAATCCTCAACAAAATACTAGGAAACAGAATTGAACAACACATTAAAAGGATCATGCACCATGATCAGGTGGGGTTTATCCCAGGGATGCAAGAATTCTTCAATATACACAAATCAATCAATGTGATACACCACATTAACAAATTGTAGAATAAAAATATGATCATCCCAATAGATGCAGGAAAAGCTTTCGACAAAATTCAACACCAATTTATGATTAAAAGTCTCCAAAAAGTGGGCATAGAGGGAATCTACCTCAACATAATAAAGGCAGTATATGACAAACCCACAGCAAACATCATTCTCAATAGTGAAAAACTAAAAGCATTTCCTCTAAGATCAGGAACAAGACAAGGATGTCCACTCTCACCACTATTACTCAACATAGTTTTGGAAGTCCTAGACACAGTAATCAGAGAAGAAAAAGAAATAAAAGGAATACAAATTGGAAAAGAAGAAGTAAAATTGTCACTGTTTGCAAATGACACGATACTACACATAGTGAATCCTAAAGATGCCACCAGAAAACTACTAGAGCTAATCAATGAATTTGGTAAAGTTGCAGGATACAAAATTAATGCACAGAAATCTCTTGCATTCCTATACACTAATAATGAAAGATCAGAAAGAGAAATTAAGGAAACAATCTCATTCACCATTGCAACAAAAAGAATAAAATATGGAGGAATGAACCTACATAAGGAGGTAAAAGACCTGTACTCAGAAAACTATAAGACACTGCTGAAAGAAATCAAAGATGATATAAACATATGGAGGTATAAACCATGTTCTTGGATTAGAAGAATCAATATTGTGTAAATGACTATAGTACACAAAGCAAGCTACAGATTCAATGCAATCCCTATCAAATACCACTGGCATTTTCTACAGAACTAGAACAAAAAAATCTTAAAATTTGTATGGAGACACAAAAGACCCCGAATAGCCAAAGCAATCTTGAGGGAAATTAAAAGAGCTGGAGGAATCAGACTTCCTAACTTCAGACTATACTACAAGGCTACATTAATCAAGACTATATGGTACTGGCACAAAAACAGAAATATAGATCAATTGAACAAGATAGAAAGCCCAGAGATAAACCTACGTACCTATGGCTAACTCATCTATGACAAAGGAGGCAAAGATATACAATGAAGAAAAGACAGTCTCTTCAGTAAGTGGTGCTGGGAAAACTGGACAACCACACGTGAAAGAATGAAATTAGAATGCTCCATAACACCATACACAAAAATAAACTCAAAATTAATTAGAGATCTAAATGTTAGACCAGACACTATAAAATTATTAGAGGAAAACATAGGCAGAACACTCTATGACATAAATCACAGCAAGATCCTTTTTGACCCACCTCCTAGAGAAGTGGAAATAAAAACAAAAATAAACAAATGGGACCTAATGAAACTTCAAAGCTTTTGCACAGCAAAGGAAAACATAAACAAGACGAAAATACAACCCTCAGAATGGGAGAAAATGTTTTCAAATGAAGCAAATGACAAAAGATTAATCTCCAAAATTTACAAGCAGCTCGTGTAGCTCAATATCACAAAAACAAACAACACAATCCAAAAATGGGCAGAAGACCTAAATAGACATTTCTCCAAAGGAGATATACAGATTGCCAATAAACACATGAAAGGATGCTGAACATCACTAATCATTAGAGAAATGCAAATCAAAACTACAGTGAGTTATCACCTCCCAGCAGTCAGAATGGCAATCATCAAAAAATCTACAAACAATAAATGCTGGAGAGGCATTTACTGGAGAAAAGGGAACGTTCTTGCACTGTTGCTGGGAATGTAAATTGCTATACCCACTAGGGATAACAGTATAGAGGTTCCTTAAAAAACTAAAAATAGAAGTACCATACGACCCAGCAATCCAACTACTGGGCATTTGCCCTGAGAAAACCATAATTCAAAAAGAGTTATATACAACAATGTTCGTTGCAGTTCTACTTACAATAGCCAGGACATGGAAGCAACCTAAGTGTCCATCGACAGATGAATGGATAAAGAATATCTGGCACATATATAAATGGAATATTACTCAGCCATAAAAAGAAACAAAACTGAGTTATTTGTAGTGAGGGGGATGGACTTAGAGTCTGTCCTACACAGTGAAGTGAGTCAGAAAGAGAAAAATAAATACCGTGTGCTAACAGAGATATATGGAATCTAAAGAAAAAAGTTTATGAAGAACCTAGGGGCAGGACAGGATTAAGGACACAGACATAGAGAAAGGACTTGAGGACACAGGGAGGGGGAAGGGTAAGCTGGGACGAAGTGAGAGAGTGCCATGGACATATATACATTACCAAATGTAACATCGATAGCTACTGGGAAGCAGCCACATAGCACAGGGAGATCAACTCGGTGCTTTGCGACCACCTAAAGGGGTGGGATGTGGAGGGTGGGAGGGGATATGGTGATATATGTATATGTATAATTGATTCACTTTGTTATACAGCAGAAACTGACACTCCATTGTAAAGCAATTATACTCCAATAAAGGTGTAAAAGGAAAATAAAAAAGAAAGAAGCCCAGAGATAAACCTACACACCTATGGTCAACTAATCTATGACAAAGTAGGCAAGACTATACAATGGAGAAAAGACAGTGTCTTCAATCAGTGGTGCTGGGAAAAATGGACAGCTACATGTAAAAGAATGAAATTAGAACACCCCCTAACACCATACACAAAAATAAATTCAAAATGGATTAGAGACCTTAATGTAAGACCGGACAGTATAAAACTCTTAGAGGAAAACATAGGAAGAATACTCTAACATAAATCACAGCAAGATCTTTTTTGATCCACCTCCTAGAGTAATGACATAAAAAAGAAAACTAAACAAATGGGACCTAATGAAACGTAAAAGCTTTTGCAAAGCAATGGAAACTACAAACACAAAAAGACAACCCTCAGAATGGGAGAATATATTTGCAACTGAATCAATGGACAAAGGATTAATCTCCAATATATATAAACAGCTGATGCAGCTCAATATTAAAAAAACAAACAACCCAATACAAAAATGGGCAGAAGATCTAAATAGACATTTCTTCCAAAAAGACGTAGAGATGGCCAAGGAGCAATGAAAAGCTGCTCTACATCACTAATTATTAGAGAAATGCAAATCAAAACTACAATGTGGTATCACCTCACACCTGTTAGAATGGGCATCATCAGAAAATCTACAAACAACAAATGCTGGAGAGGGTGTGGAGAAAAGGAACCCTCTTCCACGATTGGTGGGAATGTAAATTGATAGTCACTATGGAGAACAGTATGGAGGTTCCTTAAAAAACTAAAAATAGAATTACCATATGATCCAGCAACCCACTACTGGGCATATACCCAGAGAAAACCATAAATCAAAAAGACACATTCACCACAATGTTCATTGCAGCACTATTTACAATAGCCAGGTAATGGAAGCAACCTAAATGCCCACAGACAGACAAATGGATAAAGATGTGGTACATATATAAAATGGACTATTAGCCATAAAAAGGAATGAAATTGGGTCATTTGTAGAGACGTCGATGGATCTAGAGACTGTCATACAGAGTGAAGTAAGTCAGAAAGAGAAAAACAAATATTGTATATTAACGCATATATGTGGAACCTAGAAAAACTGTACAGATTAACCGGTTTGAAGGGAAGAAATAGAGACACAGATGTAGAGAACAAATGTATGGACACAAAGAGGGGAAAGCCATGGGGGGGGGTGGCGGTGGGAGGAGTTGGGAGATTGGGATTGACATGTATACATTTATATGTATAAAATAGATAACCAATAAGAACCTGCTGTATAAAAAATAAATAAAATAAAATGAAAAATAAAATTTTTTAAAAAACGGAAAAATGTTATTCCCTTCACATACATGTATTTATATGAATGAATTATTTCCATGCTTACATCCATAAGTACAAAAAAGAGGAATAAAACCTACCTTGAAACAAAAAAGAAAAAAACAAAACAGAACCCACCAGTTATACAGATGAAAACCCAATCAGGGCACTTGCTCCAGTGATAGACAATTCTGAAGTTGGTCAGAGGTGGGGATTCCGCTCGCATGCAGCCAGCAGCCACCCCACAAGGAGTGTCCTCATTACAAGCCTGGGGGACCATGCCGAGGCATCTGTGAGTAAACGTGAGATGAGCCCCAGGCCAGCTGCTGCTGAACTGTTCCCACCCGTGCCAGGTAAAACACCTGAATATATACAAGGACTTGAAAGCCTAGAGGAAGGGCCATAGAGCCACACGAGTGACAGCATGCCGGCCGACTTGGTGCCTGCAGGCCAGCCAGGATGGTCCTGGCCCTGGGTGCTCTTCTGGAAGATTTCCATTTCCCTGCCTGAGATACCCGTCCTGTCCCTGCCCCCACTGCTTTTTTCCTTCCTCACCTCTGCCCAGGGAGAAATTCCAGCAGCAGGTATGGGTGACACATCCTCTTCTTTAGCAGGTGGCAGCCTGGCAACTGCTGCAGAAAGTCCAGCAGAGCCCCACTCACACTGGGCCACCCACAAAGCCGTGGCCTCTCACTCCCTCCCACCAGCCCAGCCCCGAGACTGCTGACAGGGCAGAGAAAATGGCGTCAGGCACGGCTGCAGGGGCTCTTGCTGCCTGGAGTGGTATTTATATTGATCTCAACCCAGGCACACCTGGGGAGGGCTGGCCAGCACGGTTAGGCTGCCCAGCTCAGCCAATCATCACCCCTCAGGGGCTCACAGTTGCAGAAAATGGAACTTGCTGAACCGGCCAGGTCCAAGGAACAGGTGTGGGCTCCTGAGAGTCAGGATAGACAAGGGGCTGCAGCTTTGGCTTGTTTTCTAATCATTTTATCTGGCCCATGAGTGGGAGACAACTTCAAGAAAACCCTCTCCTAATGAGAGGAACCCAGGAGTCAGGGAGAGGAGGGGTGGGTGGTGGTTGGAGACAGAGGCCTGGTGCCCCGGGTGCAGTGGAAGTCTCTGGAAGACCAGGTGGAGGGAGGCCGCACAGAGTGATGCCCAGGGTCACAGACCTGTCGCAGCTGCTGTTTGTTAGTTCAAGTCCTGCTCTGAGGTGCTCTGTGTCAGCTCTGAGCGACAGGTGAGCTGGGGGTGCTCTGCAATGAGGGCTATGTGCACGGTTCCTGTGTGCCCAGCCCTGCCACGGTACCTGCAAGGGTAGCTCTGTATCCTGGGAGGGGCCTGACCACGAGAGCCCCGTGGGCTGGGGTGGGGGTGGGGTACCTGCCCAGGTGAGCTCCATATTCTGGGATTGGTCTGACCACGAGAGCCCCATGGGCTGCTGGGGACCTGGTAAAGGATGTCAGGACAGTCAGTGAAGCCACCGAGGATATACCTCCAGTTGCTCCTAATTCCTACACCCTGCTGGTCATTCTACCAACCACCAGGACATGGTATTCTGTATTAGTCTTCAATGATGCCTTCTTTTGTATTCCATTAGTCCCAGAGTCACAAGAAATTTTGGCTTGTGGGTGGCAGGACTCAACATACAACTAAAACAATACTTCCGGGCCGTCTTGCCCCAAGGGTGCAAAAATTCCCACACCATCTTTGGGGAAAGCTTAGCTAAAGACCTAAAAGTTCTACCTCTGGAAAAGGAAACCCTCCTTCAGTACACAGACGACATTCTGATCACCAGCCCTACTAAGGAGGCCTCTGAACTACCAAGCCAATAAAGGATAGAAGTTGTCCAAGAAAAAGCTCAAATATCACAGACTGCGGTGACCTGCCTGGGCTTCATTCTCACAGAAGGTCGGAGAAGCCCATCCCAGGAAAGGGAAGAAACCATTTTCAGCCTTACCCCTTTCTAAAACTAGAAGACAGCTTAGGGGTTCCTGGGGAGGCCAGGGTTTGCTGCTTCTGGATCCCTAACTACAGTCTACTAGCTGGGCCTCTATATGAAACACTGAAAGGAAAAGATGATGATCCTTTTGAATAGAATCCAGAAGTGGCCTTTCAAGAATGGAAAGAGCAGTCAATTCAGACCCTTGCCCTGGAACTCCCTAATTTAGCTAAACCCTTTGATCTTTACATTCCTGGTGAAAGGTGAATCGCCATTGGAGAATTAGTGCAAAAACTGGGACCACTTGAAATGGAACAATGCAAGAATGCCATCCAGGTAGGATAAACTACGGTCACCAAGGGGCTTGGCCTACTGCCACATCTGGCCAAGATACTGGCGGTATCTAAAAACCTGGAAATCAGCAGCCCAAAAGGCCACCTCCCTCCTAAGGGAAAAGGACCCCACGTGGTGATCCTAACCACCAACCATACCCTGAAGTTGCAGGGTTCGCTCCGTGGGCACACCAACCTCGAGTGAGGAGGCCCTCCAACTCCAACATCCAGAGAGATAACCGGGGGCAACAGGGCACGATGACGACTCGTGTGAACATCACTTGACCTGGAGTTTCTCTCATAAAACAACAAGAGTGTGTCCCAAAAGAGTAGACTACTGCTTGCAGGACTTACTGCACCCAGAGGGGAGCTAATAATCTTGGTGGGGGAACCGTATATCACACTGTCACCATAGAAAAGCCTACAGACACCATGCTGATGGTGGCCAATAAGACTGGCTGGACTCCTGTTTACTTCAAAAGGCTGTTGACTCAGTGGCCATCATGGTCCTTGATCACCACTGACCCTGGACTGTCTGGGAGTTGAGCGGGCAGGGCTCTGACACCTGGTGCTGTTTGTACGTTAATTCAGGGGCCTAATTGAAGAAAGCGCAGACTACTGGTCAGAGCATCTAGGCTGGCAGAAACGGTCAGCCTAAGGTGGCCGAACAAATGTGGGGCGGGGTGAAACCGGCCCCCACAGCATCTCTGCACATCTCTTTCCTGAACCCTTAAAGGTCATTAGAATCTATAACACTTCCAATGCTGGTGCTCAGGCGGACGAGCAAGGAGGCAGGGGGCCTGGGGACAATCAACGTCACCTGGAGGCTGCTGGGGAGAAGTTCTGACCCTCGTCCCTGGGTATGAGGGCTCCCAACTCAGCACTCAGCAGTTACAGAAGAAGGGTCTGCACCCTCAGCACTCCAAGAATGAGGAACGGGACAAAAGGCAGAGGAGGGGTTTGTCCCCAGCAAAGCCCATTAAAAATCCCTGGGAGATAAAAATGGAATCTGGGCAATAAAGTCAAGTCTGACCTTTTTTATCCTTTGTGCTTTGTCTAATTTCACATACTCCTAGGGTCTCGCATGCAGAGGTTCCACACCCGGCACTTCAGACCAGATTTCCTAGTGCAGAATGGCTGGGACGACACCTCAGCTCCTGGGGCCCAGTGCAGACTCCGCGATATAGAGCCTGAGCTGCAGCCAACCCGGCCCTCCAGAGCTCCGCCCCCTCCCTCCCACTGACTCTGACAGGATCTCTACACAGCAGCCCAGCCCACAGCCCACGGGGTAGTGCATGCTCTCACCTCTCCATTCTCTGATCAAAATATAAAGTTTCCTTTGCTTGTGAACCAAACTCAGCCTCGATCTGTTGGCCCCAATGACACTGGGCAGGGGGACACTTGTTGGGGTCCACTCTGGAGGATCAGTAACAGAAATTGAGACTATTGTAACCTCAATGAACAGATGTGTGAGCCAAACTGTAGTTAACATAGAACAGTGTATAAGGCTCGGGTAAAATAAGATGTTTCTAACGCTTCCATTGGCTATTTCCATCACTTTATTATAAGCAAGTTCAGTGAAAAGGTTTGTCTTATTTGTCAGGTCAATATTAGAGAAACGAAGTGATTTCTTTCCAAAGATGTACATCTAATAATCTTGGTTAAAGCTTCAATCTTGTTTTAAATGCTTTTCCATTGAAAATGATACCTCTCTTTCAGCTCTCCCATTTCTGAGAAGTATAAAATCTTATAATTTATTATTACCAAAGGGGAAAGGTGGGAGGAGGGATAAACTAACAGTTTGGGATTAACACATACACACTGCTATGTATAAAATAGATCATCAACAAGGAACTACTGTATAGCACAGGGAACTACACTCAACATTTTGCAATAACCTATAAGGGGAAATAATCTGAAAAAGAATAGATATTTTTATTGACATCATCTATCAATGACAGTTAAAGTGTAACCTAAGGGAAGCTGGTGGTGAGTGCTTCTGACCCTGAAGACTTCAATCATCTAAAGTTTGAACTCTGCCTACTTCCCAAGGCCCTTAATGAACATATGTGTAGCCGTAGCTTAAAAAATTCCCCAGTTTGGGTTTCGGGGAGACACTGATTTTGAAAAAGCCCTGGTGTTCTCCTTACATGAATGGGACTCTTCCTACTGCTAAAACATGTCTGTCACACCCAGAGGATGGTATACCGTCTGATCGGGAAGAGTTTGGAAAAGGCATCTCATCTCCTCATCTCCTGGTGCTCGGGTTCGCCCCTCCAGCGTCTTTACTAACAGTCTCCCCACTTGGAGATGGCAGCACTGTCAACATCCTGTTGCGTACAGTTTGGAATTTGTCCAGAGGATGAAGCGGAAGGATGAGGAACAATGAGAGACAAGTCCTAGGTGTTCAGACAGGCACATGTCACTCTAATTTCCAATCAGGAAGACGAATTGACCAAAGGCTAGGGTTGCCCATGGAAACAGTATAGGGCTTGAGGAAATCCCACTGCTTTGTGGCCAGTTCCCATAAACACAAGTTGAACAATGGAACTCAGGGGCAGTAAAATTCACGAACTGCAGAGTTGAAAATATCTATCACTGAAAAATGTCTTGAGGAAAGTCAGAGAAAAGGACTTGTAAGCAAGGGAGAATGGCAGGAAAGGGATTTGAGGAGGTAGAAAGGACTCACCATTAAGCACAAGAAAAGGGGCTGAACATTGCCAACATTGCAGTTGGCCAAAAAGGGTGTATGCGTTTTTTTCTGTATATATTCAAGAAAAGGGCATACACTTTTTTAGCCAACCAAACAGGTGGGCACTGGAAATCAATACTACAAAAGATATCACTTCAGATCAGTCAGAAGAGCCATCCTCATAAAGCGTAAACAACAGAAATGCAGGACAGGGCAAGGAGAAGAGGGAGCCCTGTGAGACTTATAGTGGAAATGTATATTGCCAACGGCCATTCTGGAGAAGTGTATTGTGTTTACTAAAGCATCTAAAAAATGAGCTACAGAGCATAGGGCACTTGCACTCATGGGCGTATATCTTGGGAAAAACAAAAATCGAGAGGACACAGGCACCCCAATATTTACCGCCTCTCTGTTTAAAAGATCCTCGACTAGGATATAACTTAAATGTCTCTGGAGGGAAAACATGGATAGAGATGTGGTACTTATGTAGAGTGGAATATTACTCAGCCTGGAAATCAATGAAATATGGCCAGTTGTAACAACTCCAGAGGAGTTACGTATGATCATTCTAAGTGACATAATTCAAAAAGAAAAAGACACATATCATAAGATATCACTTAAAGGTGGAATCCAAAATAGCTACACATGAAATAACTTACAAAACAAAAACATAGTCAAATATGTAGAAAACACGCATAAGGCTGCTAAACGGGAAAGGTGGGGAGGGGTGAGACATCATCCAAGAGGTTGAAATTAGCAAAGATACCATTCCAAATACCAAACTGATAATCAACAAGGCCTACACGGTAGCTAAAAGAACTGCACTCAGCACACTCAAGTCACCGGAAAAGAATATATACGACTGGTAAGAATCTGAAAAAGAATTTACTGATGTCTCTCTGTACGTGAATCAAGTGGATGTACAGCAGCAAGAAACAGAGCTTTGAAAATAAGCTGTAACCAATATAGTAATAAATTGAAAAAAATAAACGACAGAGAGACAGAGAAAACCTCTTACAACTTTTCCTCAGGGACGGTGATGCAACATGGATTGAACACGTCTAGACCCACAGCAGGATGAGACATAAGGCTGGAAACTGTTTGCACTAAGAGAAATGTGAGGTTGGATGAGGAAATGCACACCCTTTAAAGTAACACTACCTGGTACCCATTCAATGGGTCCCAAATCTGCAGGTTCAAGGGATCTTCCTACAGCTAAAACATGCATGGAAAACCCAGAGGACTGTACACCATGTGATCGGGAGATGTGTCTAAAATGCAGCTCATTTATCCTCTCCTGGTGCTCCTGTTCACCATTCCAGCCACGTTACTTAGAATCTCCCCACTTGGAGAATCAGCACATTTCAACTTCTGTTTCACACATTTTGCAAATTGTGAGGAGGATGAACGGGAAAAGGGGGAACCAATGAGAGAATAGTTGTAGGGGTTTGGACGGGCACATATCACTCTAATTTCCCATTAAGAATAAGAATTGCAAAAAGGCTCAGCCCGCCTCGCCCGAGCCAAAATAGGGCCGGAAGCAATCCTGCGGATTTGAGGCCAGCTCACAAAAGAGCAACTTAAAAAATGGAGCTCAGGGTCACTGCAATTCACAAATCTGCAGAGTTATAAATGAAAACTAACGTCCAAAAATATGTTGAGGTAAGGCAAAGAAGAGGATCTGAATGCAGACAGAATTGCAAGAAACAGATTTCAAGAGATAGATTGGACTCGTCTTTAAAGCACATGAAAAGCGGCAGAATTTCGACAATGATGCAGTTGGCCCAAAAGGGCGTATGCGTTTTTTCCTGATTATATCCAGGAAAAAATGCATACACAATTTATGGGCAATGAAGCAAGCAAGCAATGCAAATGTGCACAACAAAGAAGTCTCATTTCCCACTGGTCAAAAGGGCCATCCTAAACAATTGTAAAAACCAGAAATGCAGGACAGGCCATGGAGAACAGGGAGCCTTTATACGCTGATGGGCAGTGTGTGAACTGCCGAGAGCCACTCTGGAGAAGTGTATGGTGGTTCCTAAATCATCTAAAAAACAGAGCTACAGAGCATAGGACACTTCCAATCATGGGAGTATATCTAGGGAAGTCTAAAAATCAACAAGACACAAGCACACCACAGTTTAGGGCTACTCTGTTTACAAGAACCTCAACTTCAGTACACCTTAAATATCCCAGGAAAGAGAACAATGGATAAAGAAGATGTGGCACTTATGTACAATGGAATATCTCTTCACCATGAAATCAATGTAATAAGGCTAGTAGAAGGATAAAGAGTGGATTTAGGTCCGATAATACTACTTGAAATTAGTCAAACAGAAAAAGAAACATATCATAAGATATCACTTATAGAGGGAGGGTAAATATGGCTGCACAAAAAATGAATTACATAACAGAACAGTGTCTCACATTTAGAAAACACACTTATGTCAGCTTAAGGGGAAAGGAGAGGTGGGGTGATGCATAAAACCAGAGTTTGAAATTAGCACAGATACCGTTCAATAAACCAAATAAGTATTAGACAAGATCTACACCTTGCTCAATGAACTGGCCTCAACACACCCAATACACTGCACAGAAATAAATCTGAGTAATAAGAATCTTAAGACCCATGTATTGACATATCTTCATAAGGGAATCAAGTGTGTGCAGAGCAGCACAAACACAGCAATGAAAATGAGCTAAACCCCATTATAGAAATAAATTTTAAAAACAAAACGCAGAAACAATCAAAGAGAGAAAAATTCTTACAATATTCGCTCAGGGGCTGTGATGCAACCTGGATTGACCACATATAAACCCACAGCTGGATAAGACATAAGGCTGGACACTTGGGGCTGAGAGGATTGGTGAGCTTTGGTGAGCAACTGCCGAAAGTTTAATGCAATACTTCATGCTACTCATTCCAAGGGTCCCAACACTCCAGGTTGAAGGGAATCTTCCTACAGCTAAACCATGCTTGGGAAACCCAGCGACAGGTATACCATATGATCGGGAAAGGTTTCTAAAACGCACCTCATTGTTCCTCTCCTGGGTCTCCGGATCGACATTCATGCCGCTTTACTAACAAAAACCCCACATGGAGAGTCAATGCCTTTAAGTTCTGGTATCGCACAGTCTGCAGTTAGTGCGGAGGATGAATGGGAATAGGGGGAACCAGTGAGAAACTAGCTGTAGCGGTTTCAATGGGCACATGTCACTCTAATTTAACATCAGTAAGCAGAATTAAACAAAGGCACAGCAAGGCGTACCAGAAGAAGAATATGGCCTGAAGGAATCCTGTGGTTATGAGGGAATATCACAAAAATAAGAGCTGAAAAATGGAGCTAAGGGCAACTGCAATTCAAAAACGTGCAGAATTATAAAGGCCAACTATTTTCAAAAAGTATATTGAGGAAAGGCTATGAAGAGGCATTGAAAGCACGGCAGAATTGCAGGAAACCGATTTCAGGAGGTAGACTGGAATTGCATTTAAAGCATAGGAAAAGAGGCAGAACGTCCACAATGATGCACTTGGCCAAAAAGGGCGTGTGCGTTTTTTCCTGAATATATTCAGGAAAAAATACATACGCCCTATTTGGAAAACCAAGCAAGCTTGCAAAGGAAATCTGCACTACAATGAAGTCTCACTTGTCCCCGGTCAGAAGGGCCATCTGTAAAAAGTGTAAAATCCAGAAAGGCAGGACAGGCCATGGAGAACTGGGAGCCTTGTTATGCTCAAGGGCGGGAAGTAAATTGCCAATAGCCACTTGGGAGAAGTGTATGGTGTTTCCTGAAACATCTAAAAACAAAGCAACAGAGCCTAGGGCACTTCCACTTATGGTCCTATAGCTTAGGGAAATTAAAATATAAAAGACACAGCCACCCCACAGTTTGGGATGGCTCTGTTTACAAGAACCTCGTTTACGGGATAAGTTCAATATCGCAGAAAGTGAAAAATGGATAAAGATGTTGTGGTACTTACGTACAATGCAATATCACTCAGCAATGAAATCTATGTCATCAGGCCCGTAGCAGCATAATGAGTGGATTCAGGTATGATGATTCTAACTGAAATAAGTCACACAGAAAAAGAAACATCATAAGATATCACTAATACACGGAATGTAAACTTGGCTACACAGGAACTGAATTACAAAACAGAACAGGGTCTCAAATTTAGAAAACCAACTTATGCTTGCTTAAGGGGAAAGGTGAGTTGGGGTGCTGCATAAAACCAGAGATTGAAATGAGCACAGATAAAGTTCCTTAAGCCAAATATGGAATAGACAAGAGCTACTCCTTGCTCAACGAGATGGACTCAACACCCCATATTAAATGCCTAAGAATGTACCTGATTAGTAAATATCTTAAAACCTATGGATTGCTATGTCTCCGAAAGAGAATGAAGCGTGTGTACAGGGCGATAAACGCAGCAGTGATAGGATTGGAGAGGTTCGGTGAGCAAATGAAGACCCTTTGAAGTCATATTGCATGGTACCCATTCCACGGGTCTCAACTCTCCAGGTTTAAGGCATTCTTCCTTCAGCTAAAACATGCATGTGGAACCCAGAGTATGATCAACCGTATGATCGGGATACGTGTTCCAATATGTCTCAGTTCTCGTCCCCTGGTACTCGGGTGCAACATTCCAGACGCTTTACTAACACTCTCCCGACTTGGAGAGTCAGTGCCTTTAACCTCCTCTTTGGCCCAGTTTGCCATTTCTGCGGAAGATGAACAGGAATAGGGAGGACCAATGAGAGACTAGCTGGAGGTGTCTGGACGGGTAAATTTAACTCTCATTTCCCACCAGGAAGAGGAATTAACCAAAGGCTCAGCATGCCGTGCCGGAACCAGATTAGGGCCTGAAGCAATCCTGCGGTGTTGCGGCTAGCTCACAAGAAAGCGAGTTGAAGAAAGGAGCTCAGGGACACTGTAATTCACAAACCTGCAGAGTTATAAATGACAGCTATTGTCTAAAAATATACTGAAGTAAGGCTGCCAAGAGGACTTGAAAGCGGGACAGAATTGCAGGAAACCGATTTCAGTAGGTACACTGGAATTGCATTTAAAACATAGGAAAAGAGGCAGAACGTCCACAATGATGCACTTGGCCAAAAAGGGCGTATGCGTTTTTTCCTGAATATATTCAGGAAAAAACGCATACGCCCTTTTTGGAAAACCAAGCAAGCTTGCAAAGGAAATCTGCACTACAATGAAGTCTCACTTCCCCCCGGTCAGAAGGGCCATCTGTACAAAGTGTAAAATCCAGAAAGGCAGGACAGGCCATGGAGAACTGGGAGCCTTGTTATGCTGATGGGCGGGATGTAAATTGCCAACAGCCACTTGGGAGAAGTGTATGGTGTTTCCTGAAACATCGAAAAACAAAGCAACAGAGCCTAGGGCACTTCCACTTATGGTCCTATAGCTTAGGGAAATTAAAATCAAAAAGACACAGCCACCCCACAGTTTGGGACGGCTCTGTTTACAAGAACCTCGTTTACGGGACAAGTTCAATATCGCAGAAAGTGAAAAATGGATAAAGATGTTGTGGTACTTACGTACAATGCAATATCACTCAGCAATGAAATCTATGTCATCAGGCCCGTAGCAGCATAATGAGTGGATTCAGGTATGATGATTCTAACTGAAATAAGTCACACAGAAAAAGAAACATCATAAGATATCATTAATACACGGGATGTAAACTTGGCTACACAGGAACTGGATTACAAAACAGAACAGGATCTCAAATTTAGAAAACCAACTTATGCTTGCTTAAGGGGAAAGGTGAGTTGGGGTGCTGCATAAAACCAGAGATTGAAATGAGCACAGATAAAGTTCCTTAAGCCAAATATAGAATAGACAAGAACTACTCCTTGCTCAACGAAATGGACTCAACACCCCATATTAAACGCCTAAGAATGTACCTGACTAGTAAGAATTTTCAAACCTATGGATTGCTATGTCTCCGAAAGAAAATCAAGCGTGTGTACAGGGGCATAAACGCAGCAGTGATAGGATTGGAGAGGTTCGGTGAGCAAATGAAGACCCTTTGAAGTCATATTGCATGCTATCCATTCCACGGGTCTCAACTCTCCAGGTTTAAGGGATTCTTCCTTCAGCTAAAACATGCACGTGGAACCCAGAGTATGATCAACTGTGTGATCGGGAGACGTGTTCCAATATGTCTCAATTCTCGTCCCCTGGTACTCGGGTGTAACATTCCAGACGCTTAACTAACACTCTCCCGACTTGGAGAGTCAGTGCCTTTAACCTCCTGTTTGGCCCATTTGCAATTTCTGAGGAAGATGAACAGGAATAGGAAGAACCAATGAGAGACTAGGTGGAGGTGTCTGGACGGGCAAATTTAACTCTCATTTCCCACCAGGAAGAGGAATTAACCAAAGGCTCAGCGTGCTGTGCCGGAACCAGATTAGGGCCTGAAGCAATCCTGCGGTGTTGCGGCCAGCTCACAAGAAAGCGAGTTGAAGAAAGGAGCTCAAGGGCACTGTAATTCACAAACCTGCAGAGTTATAAATGACAGCTATCATCCAAAAATATACTGAAGTAAGGCTGTCAAGAGGACTTGAAAGCGGAGCAGAATTGCAGGAAACCGATTTCAGGAGGTAGACTGGAATTGCATTTAAAGCATAGGAAAAGAGGCAGAACGTCCACAATGATGCACTTGGCCAAAAAGGGCGTATGCGTTTTTTCCTGAATATATTCAGGAAAAAACGCATACGCACTTTTTGGCCAAGCAAGCAAGCTTGTAAAGGAAATCTGCACTACAATGAAGTCTCACTTCCCCCCGGTCAAAAGGGCCATCTGAAAAAAGTGTAAAATCCAGAAAGGCAGGACAGGCCATGGAGAACTGGGAGCCTTGTTATGCTGATGGGCGGGATGTAAATTGCCAACAACCACTCGGGAGAGGTGTATGGTGTTTCCTGAAACATCTAAAAAACAAAGCAACAGAGCCTAGGGCACTTCCACTTATGGTCTTATAGCTTAGGGAAATTAAAATCAAAAAGACACAGCCACCCCAAAGTTTGGGACGGCTCTGTTTACAAGAACCTCGTTTATGGTACAAGTTCAATAGCGCAGAAAGTGAAAAATGGATAAAGAAGTTGTGGTACTTACGTACAATGCAATATCACTCAGCAATGAAATCTATGTCATCAGGCCCGTAGCAGCATAATGAGTGGATTCAGGTATGATGATTCTAACTGAAATAAGTCACACAGAAAAAGAAACATCATAAGATATCACTAATACACGGAATGTAAACTTGGCTACACAGGAACTGGATTACAAATCAGAACAGGGTCTCAAATTTAGAAAACCAACTTATGCTTGCTTAAGCGAAAAGGTGAGTTGGGGTGCTGCATCAAACCAGAGACTGAAATGAGCACAGATAAAGTTTCTTAAGCCAAATATGGAATAGACAAGAACTACTCCTTGCTCAACGAAATGGAATCAACATCCCATATTAAACGCCTAAGAATGTACCTGACTAGTAAGTATCTTAAAACCTATGGATTGCTATGTCTCTGAAAGAAAATCAAGCGTGTGTACAGGGGCATAAACGCAGCAGTGATAGGATTGGAGAGGTTCGGTGAGCAAATGAAGACCCTTTGAAGTCATATTGCATGGTACCCATTCCACGGGTCTCAACTCTCCAGGTTTAAGGGATTCTTCCTTCAGCTAAAACATGCACGTGGAACCCAGAGTATGATCAACCATGTGATCGGGAGACTTGTTCCAATATGTCTCAGTTCTCGTCCCCTGGTACTCGGGTGCAACATTCCAGATGCTTTACTAACACTCTCCCGACTTGGAGAGTCAGTGCCTTTAACCTCCTGTTTGGCCCAGTTTGCAATTTCTGCGGAAGATGAACAGGAATAGTGAGAGCCAAAGAGAGACTAGCTGGAGGTGTCTGGACGGGCAAATTTAACTCTCATTTCCAACCAGGAAGAGGAGTTAACCAAAGGCTCAGCGTGCCGTGCCGGAACGAGATTAGGGCCTGAAGCAATCCTGCGGTGTTGCGGCCAGCTCACAAGAAAGCGAGTTGAAGAAAGGAGCTCAGGGGCAGTGTAATTCACAAACCTGCAGAGTTATAAATGACAGCTATCGTCCAAAAATATACTGAAGTAAGGCTGCCAAGAGGACTTGAAAGCGGGGCAGAATTGCAGGAAACCGATTTCAGGAGGTAGACTGGAATTGCATTTAAAGCATAGGAAAAGAGGCAGAACGTCCACAATGATGCACTTGGCCAAAAAGGGCGTATGCGTTTTTTCCTGAATATATTCAGGAAAAAACGCATACGCCCTTTTTGGCCAACCAAGCAAGCTTGCAAAGGAAATCTGCACTACAATGAAGTCTCACTTCCCCCCGGTCAAAAGGGCCATCTGAAAAAAGTGTAAAATCCAGAAAGGCAGGACAGGCCATGGAGAACTGGGAGCCTTGTTATGCTGATGGGCGGGATGTAAATTGCCAACAGCCACTCCGGAGAAGTGTATGGTGTTTCCTGAAACATCTAAAAAACAAAGCAACAGAGCCTAGGGCACTTCCACTTATGGTCCTATAGCTTAGGGAAATTAAAATCAAAAAGACACAGCCACCCCAAAGTTTGGGACGGCTCTGTTCACAAGAACCTCGTTTACGGTACAAGTTCAATATCGCAGAAAGTGAAAAATGGATAAAGAAGTTGTGGTACTTACGTACAATGCAATATCACTCAGCAATGAAATCTATGTCATCAGGCCCGTAGCAGCATAATGAGTGGATTCAGGTATGATGATTCTAACTGAAATAAGTCACACAGAAAAAGAAACATCATAAGATATCACTAATACACGGAATGTAAACTTGGCTACACAGGAACTGTATTACAAAACAGAACAGGGTCTCAAATTTAGAAAACCAACTTATGCTTGCTTAAGGGGAAAGGTGAGTTGGGGTGCTGCATAAAACCAGAGATTGAAATGAGCACAGATAAAGTTCCTTTAGCCAAATATGGAATAGACAAGAGCTACTCCTTGCTCAACGAAATGGACTCAACACCCCATATTAAACGCCTAAGAATGTACCTGACTAGTAAGTATCTTAAAACCTATGGATTGCTATGTCTCTGAAAGAAAATCAAGAGTGTGTACAGGGGCATAAACGCAGCAGTGATAGGATTGGAGAGGTTCGGTGAGCAAATGAAGACCCTTTGAAGTCATATTGCATGGTACCCATGCCACAGGTCTCAACTCTCCAGGTTTAAGGGATTCTTCCTTCAGCTAAAATATGCATGTGGAACGCAGAGTATGATCAACCGTGTGATCGGGAGAGGAGTTCCAATATGTCTCAGTTCTCGACCCTGGTACTCGGGTGCAACATTCCAGATGCTTTACTAACACTCTCCCGACTTGGAAAGTCAGTGCCTTTAACCTCCTGTTTGGCCCATTTGCAATTTCTGCGGAAGATGAACAGGAATAGTGAGAACCAATGAGAGACTAGCTGGAGGTGTCTGGACGGGCAAATTTAACTCTCATTTCCCACCAGGAAGAGGAATTAACCAAAGGCTCAGCATGCCGTGCCGGAACCAGATTAGGGCCTGAAGCAATCCTGCGGTGTTGCGGCCAGCTCACAAGAAAGCGAGTTGAAGATAGGAGCTCAGGGGCAGTGTAATTCACAAACCTGCAGAGTTATAAATGACAGCTATCGTCCAAAAATATACTGAAGTAAGGCTGCCAAGAGGACTTGAAAGCGGGGCAGAATTGCAGGAAACCGATTTCAGGAGGTAGACTGGAATTGCATTTAAAGCATAGGAAAAGAGGCAGAACGTCCACAATGATGCACTTGGCCAAAAAGGGCGTATGCGTTTTTTCCTGAATATATTCAGGAAAAAACGCATACGCCCTTTTTGGCCAACCAAGCAAGCTTGCAAAGGAAATCTGCACTACAATGAAGTCTCACTTCCCCCCGGTCAAAAGGGCCATCTGAAAAAAGTGTAAAATCAAGAAAGGCAGGACAGGCCATGGAGAACTTGGAGCCTTGTTATGCTGATGGGCGGGATGTAAATTGCCAAGAGCCACTCGGTTGAGGTGTATGGTGTTTCCTGAAACATCTAAAAAACAAAGCAACAGAGCCTAGGGCACTTCCACTTATGGTCCTATAGCTTAGGGAAATTAAAATCAAAAAGACACAGCCACCCCAAAGTTTGGGACGGCTCTGTTTACAAGAACCTCGTTTACGGTACAAGTTCAATATCGCAGAAAGTGAAAAATGGATAAAGAAGTTGTGGTACTTACGTACAATGCAATATCACTCAGCAATGAAATCTATGTCATCAGGCCCGTAGCAGCATAATGAGTGGATTCAGGTATGATGATTCTAACTGAAATAAGTCACACAGAAAAAGAAACATCAGAAGATATCACTAATACACGGAATGTAAACTTGGCTACACAGGAACTGGATTACAAAACAGAACAGGGTCTCAAATTTAGAAAACCAACTTATGCTTGCTTAAGGGGAAAGGTGAGTTGGGGTGCTGCATAAAACCAGAGATTGAAATGAGCACAGATAAAGTTCCTTAAGCCAAATATGGAATAGACAAGAACTACTCCTTGCTCAACGAAATGGACTCAACACCCCATATTAAACGCCTAAGAATGTACCTGACTAGTAAGTATCTTAAAACCTATGGATTGCTATGTCTCTGAAAGAAAATCAAGCGTGTGTACAGGGGCATAAACGCAGCAGTGATAGGATTGGAGAGGTTCGGTGAGCAAATGAAGACCCTTTGAAGTCATATTGCATGGTACCCATTCCACGGGTCTCAACTCTCCAGGTTTAAGGGATTCTTCCTTCAGCTAAAACATGCACGTGGAACCCAGAGTATGATCAACCATGTGATCGGGAGACTTGTTCCAATATGTCTCAGTTCTCGTCCCCTGGTACTCGGGTGCAACATTCCAGATGCTTTACTAACACTCTCCCGACTTGGAGAGTCAGTGCCTTTAACCTCCTGTTTGGCCCAGTTTGCAATTTCTGCGGAAGATGAACAGGAATAGTGAGAGCCAAAGAGAGACTAGCTGGAGGTGTCTGGACGGGCAAATTTAACTCTCATTTCCCACCAGGAAGAGGAGTTAACCAAAGGCTCACCGTGCCGTGCCGGAACCAGATTAGGGCCTGAAGCAATCCTGCGGTGTTGCGGCCAGCTCACAAGAAAGCGAGTTGAAGAAAGGAGCTCAGGGGCAGTGTAATTCACAAACCTGCAGAGTTATAAATGAGAGCTATCGTCCAAAAGTATACTGAAGTAAGGCTGCCAAGAGGACTTGAAAGCGGGGCAGAATTGCAGGAAACCGATTTCAGGAGGTAGACTGGAATTGCATTTAAAGCATAGGAAAAGAGGCAGAACGTCCACAATGATGCACTTGGCCAAAAATGGCGTATGCGTTTTTTCCTGAATATATTCAGGAAAAAACGCATACGCCCTTTTTGGCCAACAAAGCAAGCTTGCAAAGGAAATCTGCACTACAATGAAGTCTCACTTCCCCCCAGTCAAAAGGGCCATCTGAAAAAAGTGTAAAATCCAGAAAGGCAGGACAGGCCATGGAGAACTGGGAGCCTTGTTATGCTGATGGGCGGGATGTAAATTGCCAACAGCCACTCGGGAGAAGTGTATGGTGTTTCCTGAAACATCTAAAAAACAAAGCAACAGAGCCTAGGGCACTTCCACTTATGGTCCTATAGCTTAGGGAAATTAAAATCAAAAAGACACAGCCACCCCAAAGTTTGGGACGGCTCTGTTCACAAGAACCTCGTTTACGGTACAAGTTCAATATCGCAGAAAGTGAAAAATGGATAAAGAAGTTGTGGTACTTACGTACAATGCAATATCACTCAGCAATGAAATCTATGTCATCAGGCCCGTAGCAGCATAATGAGTGGATTCAGGTATGATGATTCTAACTGAAATAAGTCACACAGAAAAAGAAACATCATAAGATATCACTAATACACGGAATGTAAACTTGGCTACACAGGAACTGGATTACAAAACAGAACAGGGTCTCAAATTTAGAAAACCAACTTATGCTTGCTTAAGTGGAAAGGAGAGTTGGGGTGCTGCATAAAACCAGAGATTGAAATGAGCACAGATAAAGTTTCTTAAGCCAAATATGGAATAGAGAAGAACTACTCCTTGCTCAGCGAAATGGACTCAACAGCCCATATTAAACGCCTAAGAATGTACCTGACTAGTAAGTATCTTAAAACCTATGGATTGCTACGTCTCTGAAAGAAAATCAAGCGTGTGTACAGGGGCATAAACGCAGCAGTGATAGGATTGGAGAGGTTCGGTGAGCAAATGAAGACCCTTTGAAGTCATATTGCTTGGTACCCATTCCACGGGTCTCAACTCTCCAGGTTTAAGGGATTCTTCCTTCAGCTAAAACATGCACGTGGAACCCAGAGTATGATCAACCGTGTGATCGGGAGACGTGTTCCAATATGTCTCAATTCTCGTCCCCTGGTACTCGGGTGTAACATTCCAGACGCTTTACTAACACTCTCCCGACTTGGAGAGTCAGTGCCTTTAACCTCCTGTTTGGCCCATTTGCAATTTCTGCGGAAGATGAACAGGAATAGGGAGAACCAATGAGAGACTAGCTGGAGGTGTCTGGACGGGCAAATTTAACTCTCATTTCCCACCAGGAAGAGGAATTAACCAAAGGCTCAGCGTGCCGTGCCGGAACCAGATTAGGGCCTGAAGCAATCCTGCAGTGTTGCGGCCAGCTCACAAGAAAGCGAGTTGAAGAAAGGAGCTCAGGGGCACTGTAATTCACAAACCTGCAGAGTTATAAATGACAGCTATCGTCCAAAAATATACTGAAGTAAGGCTGCCAAGAGGACTTGAAAGCGGGGCAGAATTGCAGGAAACCGATTTCAGGAGGTAGACTGGAATTGCATTTAAAGCATAGGAAAAGAGGCAGAACGTCCACAATGATGCACTTGGCCAAAAAGGGCGTATGCGTTTTTTCCTGAATATATTCAGGAAAAAACGCATACGCCCTTTTTGGCCAACCAAGCAAGCTTGCAAAGGAAATCTGCACTACAATGAAGTCTCACTTCCCCCCCGCTCAAAAGGGCCATCTGAAAAAAGTGTAAAATCCAGAAAGGCAGGACAGGCCATGGAGAACTGGGAGCCTTGTTATGCTGATGGGCGGGATGTAAATTGCCAACAGCCACTCGGGAGAGGTGTATAGTGTTTCCTGAAACATCTAAAAAACAAAGCAACAGAGCCTAGGGCACTTCCACTTATGGTCCTATAGCTTAGGGAAATTAAAATCAAAAAGACACAGCCACCCCAAAGTTTGGGACGGCTCTGTTTACAAGAACCTCGTTTACGGTACAAGTTCAATATCGCAGAAAGTGAAAAATGGATAAAGAAGTTGTGGTACTTACGTACAATGCAATATCACTCAGCAATGAAATCTATGTCATCAGGCCCGTAGCAGCATAATGAGTGGATTCAGGTATGATGATTCTAACTGAAATAAGTCACACAGAAAAAGAAACATCATAAGATATCATTAATACACGGAATGTAAACTTGGCTACACAGGAACTGGATTACAAAACAGAACAGGGTCTCAAATTTAGGAAACCAACTTATGCTTGCTTAAGGGGAAAGGTGAGTTGGGGTGCTGCATAAAACCAGAGATTGAAATGAGCACAGATAAAGTTCCTTAAGCCAAATATGGAATAGACAAGAACTACTCCTTGCTCAACGAAATGGACTCAACACCCCATATTAAACGCCTAAGAATGTACTTGACTAGTAAGTATCTTAAAACCTATGGATTGCTATGTCTCTGAAAGAAAATCAAGCGTGTGTACAGGGGCATAAACGCAGCAGTGATAGGATTGGAGAGGTTCGGTGAGCAAATGAAGACCCTTTGAAGTCATATTGCATGGTACCCATTCCACGGGTCTCAACTCTCCAGGTTTAAGGGATTCTTCCTTCAGCTAAAACATGCACGTGGAACCCAGAGTATGATCAACCGTGTGATCGGGAGACGTGTTCCAATATGTCTCAATTCTCGTCCCCTGGTACTCGGGTGTAACATTCCAGACGCTTTACTAACACTCTCCCGACTTGGAGAGTCAGTGCCTTTAACCTCCTGTTTGGCCCATTTGCAATTTCTGCGGAAGATGAACAGGAATAGGGAGAACCAATGAGAGACTAGCTGGAGGTGTCTGGACGGGCAAATTTAACTCTCATTTCCCACCAGGAAGAGGAATTAACCAAAGGCTCAGCGTGCCGTGCCGGAACCAGATTAGGGCCTGAAGCAATCCTGCGGTGTTGCGGCCAGCTCACAAGAAAGCGAGTTGAAGAAAGGAGCTCAGGGGCACTGTAATTCACAAACCTGCAGAGTTATAAAGGACAGCTATCGTCCAAAAATATACTGAAGTAAGGCTGCCAAGAGGACTTGAAAGCGGGGCAGAATTGCAGGAAACCGATTTCAGGAGGTAGACTGGAATTGCATTTAAAGCATAGGAAAAGAGGCAGAACGTCCACAATGATGCACTTGGCCAAAAAGGGCGTATGCGTTTTTTCCTGAATATATTCAGGAAAAAACGCATACGCCCTTTTTGGCCAACCAAGCAAGCTTGCAAAGGAAATCTGCACTACAATGAAGTCTCACTTCCCCCCGGTCAAAAGGGCCATCTGAAAAAAGTGTAAAATCCAGAAAGGCAGGACAGGCCATGGAGAACTGGGAGCCTTGTTATGCTGATGGGCGGGATGTAAATTGCCAACAGCCACTCGGGAGAGGTGTATAGTGTTTCCTGAAACATCTAAAAAACAAAGCAACAGAGCCTAGGGCACTTCCACTTATGGTCCTATAGCTTAGGGAAATTAAAATCAAAAAGACACAGCCGCCCCAAAGTTTGGGACGGCTCTGTTTACAAGAACCTCGTTTACGGTACAAGTTCAATATCGCAGAAAGTGAAAAATGGATAAAGAAGTTGTGGTACTTACGTACAATGCAATATCACTCAGCAATGAAATCTATGTCATCAGGCCCGTAGCAGCATAATGAGTGGATTCAGGTATGATGATTCTAACTGAAATAAGTCACACAGAAAAAGAAACATCATAAGATATCATTAATACACGGAATGTAAACTTGGCTACACAGGAACTGGATTACAAAACAGAACAGGGTCTCAAATTTAGGAAACCAACTTATGCTTGCTTAAGGGGAAAGGTGAGTTGGGGTGCTGCATAAAACCAGAGATTGAAATGAGCACAGATAAAGTTCCTTAAGCCAAATATGGAGTAGACAAGAACTACCCCTTGCTCAACGAAATGGACTCAACACCCCATATTAAACGCCTAAGAATGTACCTGACTAGTAAGTATCTTAAAACCTATGGATTGCTATGTCTCTGAAAGAAAATCAAGCGTGTGTACAGGGGCATAAACGCAGCAGTGATAGGATTGGAGAGGTTCGGTGAGCAAATGAAGACCCTTTGAAGTCATATTGCATGGTACCCATTCCACGGGTCTCAACTCTCCAGGTTTAAGGGATTCTTCCTTCAGCTAAAACATGCACGTGGAACCCAGAGTATGATCAACCGTGTGATCGGGAGACGTGTTCCAATATGTCTCGCTTCTCGTCCCCTGGTACTCGGATGTAACATTCCAGACGCTTTACAAACACTCTCCCGACTTGGAGAGTCAGTGCCTTTAACCTCCTGTTTGGCCCATTTGCAATTTCTGAGGAAGATGAACAGGAATAGGGAGAACCAATGAGAGACTAGCTGGAGGTGTCTGGACGGGCAAATTTAACTCTCATTTCCCACCAGGAAGAGGAATTAACCAAAGGCTCAGCGTGCCGTGCCGGAACCAGATTAGGGCCTGAAGCAATCCTGCGGTGTTGCGGCCAGCTCACAAGAAAGCGAGTTGAAGAAAGGAGCTCAGGGGCACTGTAATTCACAAACCTGCAGACTTATAAATGACAGCTATCGTCCAAAAATATACTGAAGTAAGGCTGCCAAGAGGACTTGAAAGCGGGGCAGAATTGCAGGAAACCGATTTCAGGAGGTAGACTGGAATTGCATTTAAAGCATAGGAAAAGAGGCAGAACGTCCACAATGATGCACTTGGCCAAAAAGGGCGTATGCGTTTTTTCCTGAATATATTCAGGAAAAAACGCATACGCCCTTTTTGGCCAACCAAGCAAGCTTGCAAAGGAAATCTGCACTACAATGAAGTCTCACTTCCCCCCGGTCAAAAGGGCCATCTGAAAAAAGTGTAAAATCCAGAAAGGCAGGACAGGCCATGGAGAACTGGGAGCCTTGTTATGCTGATGGGCGGGATGTAAATTGCCAACAGCCACTCGGGAGAGGTGTATGGTGTTTCCTGAAACATCTAAAAAACAAAGCAACAGAGCCTAGGGCACTTCCACTTATGGTCCTGTAGCTTGGGAAATTAAAATCAGAAAGACACAGCCACCCCAAAGTTTGGGACGGCTCTGTTTACAAGAACCTCGTTTACGGTACAAGTTCAATATCGCAGAAAGTGAAAAATGGATAAAGAAGTTGTGGTACTTACGTACAATGCAATATCACTCAGCAATGAAATCTATGTCATCAGGCTCATAGCAGCATAATGAGTGGATTCAGGTATGATGATTCTAACTGAAATAAGTCACACAGAAAAAGAAACATCATAAGATATCACTAATACACGGAATGTAAACTTGGCTACACAGGAACTGGATTACAAAACAGAACAGGGTCTCAAATTTAGAAAACCAACTTATGCTTGCTTAAGGGGAAAGGTGAGTTGGGGTGCTGCATAAAACCAGAGATTGAAATGAGCACAGATAAAGTTCCTTAAGCCAAATATGGAATAGACCAGAACTACTCCTTGCTCAACGAAATGGACTCAACAGCCCATATTAAACGCCTAAGAATGTACCTGACTAGTAAGTATCTTAAAACCTATGGATTGCTATGTCTCTGAAAGAGAATCAAGCATGTGTACAGGGGCATAAACGCAGCAGTGATAGGATTGGAGAGGTTCGGTGAGCAAATGAAGACCCTTTGAAGTCATATTGTTTGGTACCCATTCCACGGGTCTCAACTCTCCAGGTTTAAGGGATTCTTCCTTCAGGTAAAACATGCACGTGGAACCCAGAGTATGATCAACAGTGTGATCGGGAGACATGTTCCAATATGTCTCAGTTCTCGTCCCCTGGTACTCAGGTGCAACATTCCAGATGCTTTACTAACACTCTCCCGACTTGGAGAGTCAGTGCCTTTAACCTCCTGTTTGGCCCATTTGCAATTTCTGAGGAAGATGAACAGGAATAGGGAGAACCAATGAGAGACTAGCTGGAGGTGTCTGGACGGGCAAATTTAACTCTCATTTCCCACCAGGAAGAGGAATTAACCAAAGGCTCAGCGTGCCGTGCCGGAACCAGATTAGGGCCTGAAGCAATCCTGCAGTGTTGCGGCCAGCTCACAAGAAAGCGAGTTGAAGAAAGGAGCTCATGGGCACTGTAATTCACAAACCTGCAGAGTTATAAATGACAGCTATCGTCCAAAAATATACTGAAGTAAGGCTGCCAAGAGGACTTGAAAGCGGGGCAGAATTGCAGGAAACCGATTTCAGGAGGTAGACTGGAATTGCATTTAAAGCATAGGAAAAGAGGCAGAACGTCCACAATGATGCACTTGGCCAAAAAGGGCGTATGCGTTTTTTCCTGAATATATTCAGGAAAAAACGCATACGCCCTTTTTGGCCAACCAAGCAAGCTTGCAAAGGAAATCTGCACTACAATGAAGTCTCACTTCCCCCCGCTCAAAAGGGCCATCTGAAAAAAGTGTAAAATCCAGAAAGGCAGGACAGGCCATGGAGAACTGGGAGCCTTGTTATGCTGATGGGCCGGATGTAAATTGCCAACAACCACTCGGGAGAGGTGTATGGTGTTTCCTGAAACATCTAAAAAACAAAGCAACAGAGCCTAGGGCACTTCCACTTATGGTCCTATAGCTTAGGGAAATTAAAATCAAAAAGACACAGCCGCCCCAAAGTTTGGGACGGCTCTGTTTACAAGAACCTCGTTTACGGTACAAGTTCAATATCGCAGAAAGTGAAAAATGGATAAAGAAGTTGTGGTACTTACGTACAATGCAATATCACTCAGCAATGAAATCTATGTCATCAGGCCCGTAGCAGCATAATGAGTGGATTCAGGTATGATGATTCTAACTGAAATAAGTCACACAGAAAAAGAAACATCATAAGATATCATTAATACACGGAATGTAAACTTGGCTACACAGGAACTGGATTACAAAACAGAACAGGGTCTCAAATTTAGGAAACCAACTTATGCTTGCTTAAGGGGAAAGGTGAGTTGGGGTGCTGCATAAAACCAGAGATTGAAATGAGCACAGATAAAGTTCCTTAAGCCAAATATGGAATAGACAAGAACTACTCCTTGCTCAACGAAATGGACTCAACACCCCATATTAAACGCCTAAGAATGTACCTGACTAGTAAGTATCTTAAAACCTATGGATTGCTATGTCTCTGAAAGAAAATCAAGCGTGTGTACAGGGGCATAAACGCAGCAGTGATAGGATTGGAGAGGTTCGGTGAGCAAATGAAGACCCTTTGAAGTCATATTGCATGGTACCCATTCCACGGGTCTCAACTCTCCAGGTTTAAGGGATTCTTCCTTCAGCTAAAACATGCACGTGGAACCCAGAGTATGATCAACCGTGTGATCGGGAGACGTGTTCCAATATGTCTCGGTTCTCGTCCCCTGGTACTCGGATGTAACATTCCAGACGCTTTACAAACACTCTCCCGACTTGGAGAGTCAGTGCCTTTAACCTCCTGTTTGGCCCATTTGCAATTTCTGAGGAAGATGAACAGGAATAGGGAGAACCAATGAGAGACTAGCTGGAGGTGTCTGGACGGGCAAATTTAACTCTCATTTCCCACCAGGAAGAGGAATTAACCAAAGGCTCAGCGTGCCGTGCCGGAACCAGATTAGGGCCTGAAGCAATCCTGCGGTGTTGCGGCCAGCTCACAAGAAAGCGAGTTGAAGAAAGGAGCTCAGGGGCACTGTAATTCACAAACCTGCAGACTTATAAATGACAGCTATCGTCCAAAAATATACTGAAGTAAGGCTGCCAAGAGGACTTGAAAGCGGGGCAGAATTGCAGGAAACCGATTTCAGGAGGTAGACTGGAATTGCATTTAAAGCATAGGAAAAGAGGCAGAACGTCCACAATGATGCACTTGGCCAAAAAGGGCGTATGCGTTTTTTCCTGAATATATTCAGGAAAAAACGCATACGCCCTTTTTGGCCAACCAAGCAAGCTTGCAAAGGAAATCTGCACTACAATGAAGTCTCACTTCCCCCCGGTCAAAAGGGCCATCTGAAAAAAGTGTAAAATCCAGAAAGGCAGGACAGGCCATGGAGAACTGGGAGCCTTGTTATGCTGATGGGCGGGATGTAAATTGCCAACAGCCACTCGGGAGAGGTGTATGGTGTTTCCTGAAACATCTAAAAAACAAAGCAACAGAGCCTAGGGCACTTCCACTTATGGTCCTGTAGCTTGGGAAATTAAAATCAGAAAGACACAGCCACCCCAAAGTTTGGGACGGCTCTGTTTACAAGAACCTCGTTTACGGTACAAGTTCAATATCGCAGAAAGTGAAAAATGGATAAAGAAGTTGTGGTACTTACGTACAATGCAATATCACTCAGCAATGAAATCTATGTCATCAGGCTCATAGCAGCATAATGAGTGGATTCAGGTATGATGATTCTAACTGAAATAAGTCACACAGAAAAAGAAACATCATAAGATATCATTAATACACGGAATGTAAACTTGGCTACACAGGAACTGGATTACAAAACAGAACAGGGTCTCAAATTTAGAAAACCAACTTATGCTTGCTTAAGGGGAAAGGTGAGTTGGGGTGCTGCATAAAACCAGAGATTGAAATGAGCACAGATAAAGTTCCTTAAGCCAAATATGGAATAGACAAGAACTACTCCTTGCTCAACGAAATGGACTCAACAGCCCATATTAAACGCCTAAGAATGTACCTGACTAGTAAGTATCTTAAAACCTATGGATTGCTATGTCTCTGAAAGAGAATCAAGCATGTGTACAGGGGCATAAACGCAGCAGTGATAGGATTGGAGAGGTTCGGTGAGCAAATGAAGACCCTTTGAAGTCATATTGTTTGGTACCCATTCCACGGGTCTCAACTCTCCAGGTTTAAGGGATTCTTCCTTCAGGTAAAACATGCACGTGGAACCCAGAGTATGATCAACAGTGTGATCGGGAGACATGTTCCAATATGTCTCAGTTCTCGTCCCCTGGTACTCAGGTGCAACATTCCAGATGCTTTACTAACACTCTCCCGACTTGGAGAGTCAGTGCCTTTAACCTCCTGTTTGGCCATTTGCAATTTCTGAGGAAGATGAACAGGAATAGGGAGAACCAATGAGAGACTAGGTGGAGGTGTCTGGACGGGCAAATTTAACTCTCATTTCCCACCAGGAAGAGGAATTAACCAAAGGCTCAGCGTGCCGTGCCGGAACCAGATTAGGGCCTGAAGCAATCCTGCAGTGTTGCGGCCACCTCACAAGAAAGCGAGTTGAAGAAAGGAGCTCATGGGCACTGTAATTCACAAACCTGCAGAGTTATAAATGACAGCTATCGTCCAAAAATATACTGAAGTAAGGCTGCCAAGAGGACTTGAAAGCGGGGCAGAATTGCAGGAAACCGATTTCAGGAGGTAGACTGGAATTGCATTTAAAGCATAGGAAAAGAGGCAGAACGTCCACAATGATGCACTTGGCCAAAAAGGGCGTATGCGTTTTTTCCTGAATATATTCAGGAAAAAACGCATACGCACTTTTTGGCCAACCAAGCAAGCTTGCAAAGGAAATCTGCACTACAATGAAGTCTCACTTCCCCCCGGTCAAAAGGGCCATCTGAAAAAAGTGTAAAATCCAGAAAGGCAGGACAGGCCATGGAGAACTGGGAGCCTTGTTATGCTGATGGGCGGGATGTAAATTGCCAACAGCCACTCGGGAGAGGTGTATGGTGTTTCCTGAAACATCTAAAAAACAAAGCAACAGAGCCTAGGGCACTTCCACTTATGGTCCTATAGCTTAGGGAAATTAAAATCAAAAAGACACAGCCACCCCAAAGTTTGGGACGGCTCTGTTTACAAGAACCTCATTTACGGTACAAGTTCAATAGCGCAGAAAGTGAAAAATGGATAAAGAAGTTGTGGTACTTACGTACAATGCAATATCACTCAGCAATGAAATCTATGTCATCAGGCCCGTAGCAGCATAATGAGTGGATTCAGGTATGATGATTCTAACTGAAATAAGTCACACAGAAAAAGAAACATCATAAGATATCACTAATACACGAATGTAAACTTGGCTACACAGGAACTGGATTACAAAACAGAACAGGGTCTCAAATTTAGAAAACCAACTTATGCTTGCTTAAGGGTAAAGGTGAGTTGGGGTGCTGCATAAAACCAGAGATTGAAATGAGCACAGATAAAGTTCCTTAAGCCAAATATGGAATAGACAAGAACTACTCCTTGCTCAACGAAATGGACTCAACACCCCATATTAAACGCCTAAGAATGTACCTGACTAGTAAGTATCTTAAAACCTATGGATTGCTATGTCTCTGAAAGAAAATCAAGCGTGTGTACAGGGGCATAAACGCAGCAGTGATAGGATTGGAGAGGTTCGGTGAGCAAATGAAGACCCTTTGAAGTCATATTGCATGGTACCCATTCCACGGGTCTCAACTCTCCAGGTTTAAGGGATTCTTCCTTCAGCTAAAACATGCACGTGGAACCCAGAGTATGATCAACCGTGTGATCGGGAGACGTGTTCCAATATGTCTCAATTCTCGTCCCCTGGTACTCGGGTGTAACATTCCAGACGCTTTACTAACACTCTCCCGACTTGGAGAGTCAGTGCCTTTAACCTCCTGTTTGGCCCATTTGCAATTTCTGAGGAAGATGAACAGGAATAGGGAGAACCAATGAGAGACTAGCTGGAGGTGTCTGGACGGGCAAATTTAACTCTCATTTCCCACCAGGAAGAGGAATTAACCAAAGGCTCAGCGTGCCGTGCCGGAACCAGATTAGGGCCTGAAGCAATCCTGCGGTGTTGCGGCCAGCTCACAAGAAAGCGAGTTGAAGAAAGGAGCTCAGGGGCACTGTAATTCACAAACCTGCAGAGTTATAAATGACAGCTATCGTCCAAAAATATACTGAAGTAAGGCTGCCAAGAGGACTTGAAAGCGGGGCAGAATTGCATGAAACCTATTTCAGGAGGTAGACTGGAATTGCATTTAAAGCATAGGAAAAGAGGCAGAACGTCCACAATGATGCACTTGGCCAAAAGGGGCGTATGCGTTTTTTCCTGAATATAGGAAAAAACGCATACGCCTTTTTGGCCAACCAAGCAAGCTTGCAAAGGAAATCTGCACTACAATGAAGTCTCACTTCCCCCCGGTCAAAAGGGCCATCTGAAAAAAGTGTAAAATCCAGAAAGGCAGGACAGGCCATGGAGAACTGGGAGCCTTGTTATGCTGATGGGCGGGATGTAAATTGCCAACAGCCACTCGGGAGAGGTGTATGGTGTTTCCTGAAACATCTAAAAAACAAAGCAACAGAGCCTAGGGCACTTCCACTTATGGTCCTATAGCTTAGGGAAATTAAAATCAAAAAGACACAGCCACCCCAATGTTTGGGACGGCTCTGTTTACAAGAAACTCGTTTACGGTACAAGTTCAATATCGCAGAAAGTGAAAAATGGATAAAGAAGTTGTGGTACTTACGTACAATGCAATATCACTCAGCAATGAAATCTATGTCATCAGGCCCGTAGCAGCATAATGAGTGGATTCAGGTATGATGATTCTAACTGAAATAAGTCACACAGAAAAAGAAACATCATAAGATATCACTAATACACGGGATGTAAACTTGGCTACACAGGAACTGGATTACAAAACAGAACAGGGTCTCAAATTTAGAAAACCAACTTATGCTTGCTTAAGGGGAAAGGTGAGTTGGGGTGCTGCATAAAACCAGAGATTGAAATGAGCACAGATAAAGTTCCTTAAGCCAAATATAGAATAGAGAAGAACTACTCCTTGCTCAACGAAATGGACTCAACACCCCATATTAAACGCCTAAGAATGTACCTGACTAGTAAGAATTTTAAAACCTATGGATTGCTATGTCTCCGAAAGAAAATCAAGCGTGTGTACAGGGGCATAAACGCAGCAGTGATAGGATTGGAGAGGTTCGGTGAGCAAATGAAGACCCTTTGAAGTCATATTGCATGGTACCCATTCCACGGGTCTCAACTCTCCAGGTTTAAGTGATTCTTCCTTCAGCTAAAACATGCACGTGGAACCCAGAGTATAATCAACAGTGTGATCGGGAGACATGTTCCAATATGTCTCAGTTCTCGTCCCCTGGTACTCAGGTGCAACATTCCAGATGCTTTACTAACACTCTCCCGACTTGGAGAGTCAGTGTCTTTAACCTCCTGTTTGGCCCATTTGCAATTTCTGAGGAAGATGAACAGGAATAGGGAGAACCAATGATAGACTAGGTGGAGGTGTCTGGACGGGCAAATTTAACTCTCATTTCCCACGAGGAAGAGGAATTAACCAAAGGCTCAGCGTGCCGTGCCGGAACCAGATTAGGGCCTGAAGCAATCCTGCGGTGTTGCGGCCAGCTCACAAGAAAGCGAGTTGAAGAAAGGAGCTCATGGGCACTGTAATTCACAAACCTGCAGAGTTATAAATGACAGCTATCGTCCAAAAATATACTGAAGTAAGGCTGCCAAGAGGACTTGAAAGCGGGGCAGAATTGCAGGAAACCGATTTCAGGAGGTAGACTGGAATTGCATTTAAAGCATAGGAAAAGAGGCAGAACGTCCACAATGATGCACTTGGCCAAAAAGGTCGTATGCGTTTTTTCCTGAATATATTCAGGAAAAAACGCATACGCCCTTTTTGGCCAACCAAGCAAGCTTGCAAAGGAAATCTGCACTACAATGAAGTCTCACTTCCCCCCGGTCAAAAGGGCCATCTGAAAAAAGTGTAAAATCCAGAAAGGCAGGACAGGCCATGGAGAACTGGGAGCCTTGTTATGCTGATGGGCGGGATGTAAATTGCCAACAGCCACTCGGGAGAGGTGTATGGTGTTTCCTGAAACATCTAAAAAACAAAGCAACAGAGCCTAGGGCACTTCCACTTATGGTCCTATAGCTTAGGGAAATTAAAATCAAAAAGACACAGCCACCCCAATGTTTGGGACGGCTCTGTTTACAAGAAACTCGTTTACGGTACAAGTTCAATATCGCAGAAAGTGAAAAATGGATAAAGAAGTTGTGGTACTTACGTACAATGCAATATCACTCAGCAATGAAATCTATGTCATCAGGCCCGTAGCAGCATAATGAGTGGATTCAGGTATGATGATTCTAACTGAAATAAGTCACACAGAAAAAGAAACATCATAAGATATCACTAATACACGGGATGTAAACTTGGCTACACAGGAACTGGATTACAAAACAGAACAGGGTCTCAAATTTAGAAAACCAACTTATGCTTGCTTAAGGGGAAAGGTGAGTTGGGGTGCTGCATAAAACCAGAGATTGAAATGAGCACAGATAAAGTTCCTTAAGCCAAATATGGAATAGACAAGAACTACTCCTTGCTCAACGAAATGGACTCAACAGCCCATATTAAACGCCTAAGAATGTACCTGACTAGTAAGTATCTTAAAACCTATGGATTGCTATGTCTCTGAAAGAGAATCAAGCATGTGTACAGGGGCATAAACGCAGCAGTGATAGGATTGGAGAGGTTCGGTGAGCAAATGAAGACCCTTTGAAGTCATATTGTTTGGTACCCATTCCACGGGTCTCAACTCTCCAGGTTTAAGGGATTCTTCCTTCAGGTAAAACATGCACGTGGAACCCAGAGTATGATCAACAGTGTGATCGGGAGACATGTTCCAATATGTCTCAGTTCTCGTCCCCTGGTACTCAGGTGCAACATTCCAGATGCTTTACTAACACTCTCCCGACTTGGAGAGTCAGTGCCTTTAACCTCCTGTTTGGCCATTTGCAATTTCTGAGGAAGATGAACAGGAATAGGGAGAACCAATGAGAGACTAGGTGGAGGTGTCTGGACGGGCAAATTTAACTCTCATTTCCCACGAGGAAGAGGAATTAACCAAAGGCTCAGCGTGCCGTGCCGGAACCAGATTAGGGCCTGAAGCAATCCTGCAGTGTTGCGGCCACCTCACAAGAAAGCGAGTTGAAGAAAGGAGCTCATGGGCACTGTAATTCACAAACCTGCAGAGTTATAAATGACAGCTATCGTCCAAAAATATACTGAAGTAAGGCTGCCAAGAGGACTTGAAAGCGGGGCAGAATTGCAGGAAACCGATTTCAGGAGGTAGACTGGAATTGCATTTAAAGCATAGGAAAAGAGGCAGAACGTCCACAATGATGCACTTGGCCAAAAAGGGCGTATGCGTTTTTTCCTGAATATATTCAGGAAAAAACGCATACGCACTTTTTGGCCAACCAAGCAAGCTTGCAAAGGAAATCTGCACTACAATGAAGTCTCACTTCCCCCCGGTCAAAAGGGCCATCTGAAAAAAGTGTAAAATCCAGAAAGGCAGGACAGGCCATGGAGAACTGGGAGCCTTGTTATGCTGATGGGCGGGATGTAAATTGCCAACAGCCACTCGGGAGAGGTGTATGGTGTTTCCTGAAACATCTAAAAAACAAAGCAACAGAGCCTAGGGCACTTCCACTTATGGTCCTATAGCTTAGGGAAATTAAAATCAAAAAGACACAGCCACCCCAAAGTTTGGGACGGCTCTGTTTACAAGAACCTCATTTACGGTACAAGTTCAATAGCGCAGAAAGTGAAAAATGGATAAAGAAGTTGTGGTACTTACGTACAATGCAATATCACTCAGCAATGAAATCTATGTCATCAGGCCCGTAGCAGCATAATGAGTGGATTCAGGTATGATGATTCTAACTGAAATAAGTCACACAGAAAAAGAAACATCATAAGATATCACTAATACACGAATGTAAACTTGGCTACACAGGAACTGGATTACAAAACAGAACAGGGTCTCAAATTTAGAAAACCAACTTATGCTTGCTTAAGGGTAAAGGTGAGTTGGGGTGCTGCATAAAACCAGAGATTGAAATGAGCACAGATAAAGTTCCTTAAGCCAAATATGGAATAGACAAGAACTACTCCTTGCTCAACGAAATGGACTCAACACCCCATATTAAACGCCTAAGAATGTACCTGACTAGTAAGTATCTTAAAACCTATGGATTGCTATGTCTCTGAAAGAAAATCAAGCGTGTGTACAGGGGCATAAACGCAGCAGTGATAGGATTGGAGAGGTTCGGTGAGCAAATGAAGACCCTTTGAAGTCATATTGCATGGTACCCATTCCACGGGTCTCAACTCTCCAGGTTTAAGGGATTCTTCCTTCAGCTAAAACATGCACGTGGAACCCAGAGTATGATCAACCGTGTGATCGGGAGACGTGTTCCAATATGTCTCAATTCTCGTCCCCTGGTACTCGGGTGTAACATTCCAGACGCTTTACTAACACTCTCCCGACTTGGAGAGTCAGTGCCTTTAACCTCCTGTTTGGCCCATTTGCAATTTCTGAGGAAGATGAACAGGAATAGGGAGAACCAATGAGAGACTAGCTGGAGGTGTCTGGACGGGCAAATTTAACTCTCATTTCCCACCAGGAAGAGGAATTAACCAAAGGCTCAGCGTGCCGTGCCGGAACCAGATTAGGGCCTGAAGCAATCCTGCGGTGTTGCGGCCAGCTCACAAGAAAGCGAGTTGAAGAAAGGAGCTCAGGGGCACTGTAATTCACAAACCTGCAGAGTTATAAATGACAGCTATCGTCCAAAAATATACTGAAGTAAGGCTGCCAAGAGGACTTGAAAGCGGGGCAGAATTGCAGGAAACCTATTTCAGGAGGTAGACTGGAATTGCATTTAAAGCATAGGAAAAGAGGCAGAACGTCCACAATGATGCACTTGGCCAAAAGGGGCGTATGCGTTTTTTCCTGAATATAGGAAAAAACGCATACGCCTTTTTGGCCAACCAAGCAAGCTTGCAAAGGAAATCTGCACTACAATGAAGTCTCACTTCCCCCCGGTCAAAAGGGCCATCTGAAAAAAGTGTAAAATCCAGAAAGGCAGGACAGGCCATGGAGAACTGGGAGCCTTGTTATGCTGATGGGCGGGATGTAAATTGCCAACAGCCACTCGGGAGAGGTGTATGGTGTTTCCTGAAACATCTAAAAAACAAAGCAACAGAGCCTAGGGCACTTCCACTTATGGTCCTATAGCTTAGGGAAATTAAAATCAAAAAGACACAGCCACCCCAATGTTTGGGACGGCTCTGTTTACAAGAAACTCGTTTACGGTACAAGTTCAATATCGCAGAAAGTGAAAAATGGATAAAGAAGTTGTGGTACTTACGTACAATGCAATATCACTCAGCAATGAAATCTATGTCATCAGGCCCGTAGCAGCATAATGAGTGGATTCAGGTATGATGATTCTAACTGAAATAAGTCACACAGAAAAAGAAACATCATAAGATATCACTAATACACGGGATGTAAACTTGGCTACACAGGAACTGGATTACAAAACAGAACAGGGTCTCAAATTTAGAAAACCAACTTATGCTTGCTTAAGGGGAAAGGTGAGTTGGGGTGCTGCATAAAACCAGAGATTGAAATGAGCACAGATAAAGTTCCTTAAGCCAAATATAGAATAGAGAAGAACTACTCCTTGCTCAACGAAATGGACTCAACACCCCATATTAAACGCCTAAGAATGTACCTGACTAGTAAGAATTTTAAAACCTATGGATTGCTATGTCTCCGAAAGAAAATCAAGCGTGTGTACAGGGGCATAAACGCAGCAGTGATAGGATTGGAGAGGTTCGGTGAGCAAATGAAGACCCTTTGAAGTCATATTGCATGGTACCCATTCCACGGGTCTCAACTCTCCAGGTTTAAGTGATTCTTCCTTCAGCTAAAACATGCACGTGGAACCCAGAGTATAATCAACAGTGTGATCGGGAGACATGTTCCAATATGTCTCAGTTCTCGTCCCCTGGTACTCAGGTGCAACATTCCAGATGCTTTACTAACACTCTCCCGACTTGGAGAGTCAGTGTCTTTAACCTCCTGTTTGGCCCATTTGCAATTTCTGAGGAAGATGAACAGGAATAGGGAGAACCAATGATAGACTAGGTGGAGGTGTCTGGACGGGCAAATTTAACTCTCATTTCCCACGAGGAAGAGGAATTAACCAAAGGCTCAGCGTGCCGTGCCGGAACCAGATTAGGGCCTGAAGCAATCCTGCGGTGTTGCGGCCAGCTCACAAGAAAGCGAGTTGAAGAAAGGAGCTCATGGGCACTGTAATTCACAAACCTGCAGAGTTATAAATGACAGCTATCGTCCAAAAATATACTGAAGTAAGGCTGCCAAGAGGACTTGAAAGCGGGGCAGAATTGCAGGAAACCGATTTCAGGAGGTAGACTGGAATTGCATTTAAAGCATAGGAAAAGAGGCAGAACGTCCACAATGATGCACTTGGCCAAAAAGGGCGTATGCGTTTTTTCCTGAATATATTCAGGAAAAAACGCACACGCCCTTTTTGGCCAACCAAGCAAGCTTGCAAAGGAAATCTGCACTACAATGAAGTCTCACTTCCCCCCGGTCAAAAGGGCCATCTGAAAAAAGTGTAAAATCCAGAAAGGCAGGACAGGCCATGGAGAACTGGGAGCCTTGTTATGCTGATGGGCGGGATGTAAATTGCCAACAGCCACTGGGGAGAGGTGTATGGTGTTTCCTGAAACATCTAAAAAACAAAGCAACAGAGCCTAGGGCACTTCCACTTATGGTCCTATAGCTTAGGGAAATTAAAATCAAAAAGACACAGCCACCCCAATGTTTGGGACGGCTCTGTTTACAAGAAACTCGTTTACGGTACAAGTTCAATATCGCAGAAAGTGAAAAATGGATAAAGAAGTTGTGGTACTTACGTACAATGCAATATCACTCAGCAATGAAATCTATGTCATCAGGCCCGTAGCAGCATAATGAGTGGATTCAGGTATGATGATTCTAACTGAAATAAGTCACACAGAAAAAGAAACATCATAAGATATCACTAATACACGGGATGTAAACTTGGCTACACAGGAACTGGATTACAAAACAGAACAGGGTCTCAAATTTAGAAAACCAACTTATGCTTGCTTAAGGGGAAAGGTGAGTTGGGGTGCTGCATAAAACCAGAGATTGAAATGAGCACAGATAAAGTTCCTTAAGCCAAATATAGAATAGAGAAGAACTACTCCTTGCTCAACGAAATGGACTCAACACCCCATATTAAACGCCTAAGAATGTACCTGACTAGTAAGAATTTTAAAACCTATGGATTGCTATGTCTCCGAAAGAAAATCAAGCGTGTGTACAGGGGCATAAACGCAGCAGTGATAGGATTGGAGAGGTTCGGTGAGCAAATGAAGACCCTTTGAAGTCATATTGCATGGTACCCATTCCACGGGTCTCAACTCTCCAGGTTTAAGGGATTCTGTCTTCAGGTAAAACATGCACGTGGAACCCAGAGTATAATCAACAGTGTGATCGGGAGACATGTTCCAATATGTCTCAGTTCTCGTCCCCTGGTACTCAGGTGCAACATTCCAGATGCTTTACTAACACTCTCCCGACTTGGAGAGTCAGTGTCTTTAACCTCCTGTTTGGCCCATTTGCAATTTCTGAGGAAGATGAACAGGAATAGGGAGAACCAATGATAGACTAGGTGGAGGTGTCTGGACGGGCAAATTTAACTCTCATTTCCCACGAGGAAGAGGAATTAACCAAAGGCTCAGCGTGCCGTGCCGGAACCAGATTAGGGCCTGAAGCAATCCTGCGGTGTTGCGGCCAGCTCACAAGAAAGCGAGTTGAAGAAAGGAGCTCATGGGCACTGTAATTCACAAACCTGCAGAGTTATAAATGACAGCTATCGTCCAAAAATATACTGAAGTAAGGCTGCCAAGAGGACTTGAAAGCGGGGCAGAATTGCAGGAAACCGATTTCAGGAGGTAGACTGGAATTGCATTTAAAGCATAGGAAAAGAGGCAGAACGTCCACAATGATGCACTTGGCCAAAAAGGGCGTATGCGTTTTTTCCTGAATATATTCAGGAAAAAACGCATACGCCCTTTTTGGCCAACCAAGCAAGCTTGCAAAGGAAATCTGCACTACAATGAAGTCTCACTTCCCCCCGGTCAAAAGGGCCATCTGAAAAAAGTGTAAAATCCAGAAAGGCAGGACAGGCCATGGAGAACTGGGAGCCTTGTTATGCTGATGGGCGGGATGTAAATTGCCAACAGCCACTCGGGAGAGGTGTATGGTGTTTCCTGAAACATCTAAAAAACAAAGCAACAGAGCCTAGGGCACTTCCACTTATGGTCCTATAGCTTAGGGAAATTAAAATCAAAAAGACACAGCCACCCCAATGTTTGGGACGGCTCTGTTTACAAGAACCTCGTTTACGGTACAAGTTCAATATCGCAGAAAGTGAAAAATGGATAAAGAAGTTGTGGTACTTACGTACAATGCAATATCACTCAGCAATGAAATCTATGTCATCAGGCCCGTAGCAGCATAATGAGTGGATTCAGGTATGATGATTCTAACTGAAATAAGTCACACAGAAAAAGAAACATCATAAGATATCACTAATACACGGGATGTAAACTTGGCTACACAGGAACTGGATTACAAAACAGAACAGGGTCTCAAATTTAGAAAACCAACTTATGCTTGCTTAAGGGGAAAGGTGAGTTGGGGTGCTGCATAAAACCAGAGATTGAATTGAGCACAGATAAAGTTTCTTAAGCCAAATATGGAATAGAAAAGAACTACTCCTTGCTCAGCGAAATGGACTCAACACCCCATATTAAACGCCTAAGAATGTACCTGACTAGTAAGTATCTTAAAACCTATGGCTTGCTACGTCTCTGAAAGAAAATCAAGCGTGTGTACAGGGGCATAAACGCAGCAGTGATAGGATTGGAGAGGTTCGGTGAGCAAATGAAGACCCTTTGAAGTCATATTGCATGGTACCCATTCCACGGGTCTCAACTCTCCAGGTTTAAGGGATTCTTCCTTCAGCTAAAACATGCACCTGGAACCCAGAGTATGATCAACCGTGTGATCGGGAGACGTGTTCCAATATGTCTCAATTCTCGTCCCCTGGTACTCGGGTGTAACATTCCAGACGCTTTACTAACACTCTCCCGACTTGGAGAGTCAGTGCCTTTAACCTCCTGTTTGGCCCATTTGCAATTTCTGAGGAAGATGAACAGGAATAGGGAGAACCAATGAGAGACTAGCTGGAGGTGTCTGGACGGGCAAATTTAACTCTCATTTCCCACCAGGAAGAGGAATTAACCAAAGGCTCAGCGTGCCATGCCGGAACCAGATTAGGGCCTGAAGCAATCCTGTGGTGTTGCGGCCAGCTCACAAGAAAGCGAGTTGAAGAAAGGAGCTCAGGGGCACTGTAATTCACAAACCTGCAGAGTTATAAATGACAGCTATCGTCCAAAAATATACTGAAGTAAGGCTGCCAAGAGGACTTGAAAGCGGGGCAGAATTGCAGGAAACCGATTTCAGGAGGTAGACTGGAATTGCATTTAAAGCATAGGAAAAGAGGCAGAACGTCCACAATGATGCACTTGGCCAAAAAGGGCGTATGCGTTTTTTCCTGAATATATTCAGGAAAAAACGCATACGCCCTTTTTGGCCAACCAAGCAAGCTTGCAAAGGAAATCTGCACTACAATGAAGTCTCACTTCCCCCCGGTCAAAAGGGCCATCTGAAAAAAGTGTAAAATCCAGAAAGGCAGGACAGGCCATGGAGAACTGGGAGCCTTGTTATGCTGATGGGCGGGATGTAAATTGCCAACAGCCACTCGGGAGAGGTGTATGGTGTTTCCTGAAACATCTAAAAAACAAAGCAACAGAGCCTAGGGCACTTCCACTTATGGTCCTGTAGCTTGGGAAATTAAAATCAGAAAGACACAGCCACCCCAAAGTTTGGGACGGCTCTGTTTACAAGAACCTCGTTTACGGTACAAGTTCAATATCGCAGAAAGTGAAAAATGGATAAAGAAGTTGTGATACTTACATACAATGCAATATCACTCAGCAATGAAATCTATGTCATCAGGCCCATAGCAGCATAATGAGTGGATTCAGGTATGATGATTCTAACTGAAATAAGTCACACAGAAAAAGAAACATCATAAGATATCACTAATACACGGAATGTAAACTTGGCTACACAGGAACTGGATTACAAAACAGAACAGGGTCTCAAATTTAGAAAACCAACTTATGCTTGCTTAAGGGGAAAGGTGAGTTGGGGTGCTGCATAAAACCAGAGATTGAAATGAGCACAGATAAAGTTCCTTAAGCCAAATATGGAATAGACAAGAACTACTCCTTGCTCAACGAAATGGACTCAACAGCCCATATTAAACGCCTAAGAATGTACCTGACTAGTAAGTATCTTAAAACCTATGGATTGCTATGTCTCTGAAAGAGAATCAAGCATGTGTACAGGGGCATAAGCGCAGCAGTGATAGGATTGGAGAGGTTCGGTGAGCAAATGAAGACCCTTTGAAGTCATATTGCTTGGTACCCATTCCACGGGTCTCAACTCTCCAGGTTTAAGGGATTCTTCCTTCAGCTAAAACATGCACGTGGAACCCAGAATATGATCAACCATGTGATCGGGAGACGTGTTCCAATATGTCTCAATTCTCGTCCCCTGGTACTCGGGTGTAACATTCCAGACGCTTTACTAACACTCTCCCAACTTGGAGAGTCAGTGCCTTTAACCTCCTGTTTGGCCCATTTGCAATTTCTGCGGAAGATGAACAGGAATAGGGAGAACCAATGAGAGACTAGCTGGAGGTGTCTGGACGGGCAAATTTAACTCTCATTTCCCACCAGGAAGAGGAATTAACCAAAGGCTCAGCGTGCCGTGCCGGAACCAGATTAGGGCCTGAAGCAATCCTGCGGTGTTGCGGCCAGCTCACAAGAAAGCGAGTTGAAGAAAGGAGCTCAGGGGCACTGTAATTCACAAACCTGCAGAGTTATAAATGACAGCTATCGTCCAAAAATATACTGAAGTAAGGCTGCCAAGAGGACTTGAAAGCGGGGCAGAATTGCAGGAAACCGATTTCAGGAGGTAGACTGGAATTGCATTTAAAGCATAGGAAAAGAGGCAGAACGTCTACAATGATGCACTTGGCCAAAAAGGGCGTATGCGTTTTTTCTTGAATATATTCAGGAAAAAACGCATACGCCCTTTTTGGCCAACCAAGCAAGCTTGCAAAGGAAATCTGCACTACAATGAAGTCTCACTTCCCCCCGGTCAAAAGGGCCATCTGAAAAAAGTGTAAAATCCAGAAAGGCAGGACAGGCCATGGAGAACTGGGAGCCTTGTTATGCTGATGGGCGGGATGTAAATTGCCAACAGCCACTCGGGAGAGGTGTATGGTGTTTCCTGAAACATCTAAAAAACAAAGCAACAGAGCCTAGGGCACTTCCACTTATGGTCCTGTAGCTTGGGAAATTAAAATCAGAAAGACACAGCCACCCCAAAGTTTGGGACGGCTCTGTTTACAAGAACCTCGTTTACGGTACAAGTTCAATATCGCAGAAAGTGAAAAATGGATAAAGAAGTTGTGGTACTTACGTACAATGCAATATCACTCAGCAATGAAATCTATGTCATCAGGCCCATAGCAGCATAATGAGTGGATTCAGGTATGATGATTCTAACTGAAATAAGTCACACAGAAAAAGAAACATCATAAGATATCACTAATACACGGAATGTAAACTTGGCTACACAGGAACTGGATTACAAAACAGAACAGGGTCTCAAATTTAGAAAACCAACTTATGCTTGCTTAAGGGGAAAGGTGAGTTGGGGTGCTGCATAAAACCAGAGATTGAAATGAGCACAGATAAAGTTCCTTAAGCCAAATATGGAATAGACAAGAACTACTCCTTGCTCAACGAAATGGACTCAACACCCCATATTAAACGCCTAAGAATGTACCTGACTAGTAAGTATCTTAAAACCTATGGATTGCTATGTCTCCGAAAGAGAATCAAGCATGTGTACAGGGGCATAAACGCAGCAGTGATACGATTGGAGAGGTTCGGTGAGCAAATGAAGACCCTTTGAAGTCATATTGCTTGGTACCCATTCCACGGGTCTCAACTCTCCAGGTTTAAGGGATTCTTCCTTCAGCTAAAACATGCACGTGGAACCCAGAGTATGATCAACCATGTGATCGGGAGACGTGTTCCAATATGTCTCAATTCTCGTCCCCTGGTACTCGGGTGTAACATTCCAGACGCTTTACTAACACTCTCCCAACTTGGAGAGTCAGTGCCTTTAACCTCCTGTTTGGCCCATTTGCAATTTCTGCGGAAGATGAACAGGAATAGGGAGAACCAATGAGAGACTAGCTGGAGGTGTCTGGACGGGCAAATTTAACTCTCATTTCCCACCAGGAAGAGGAATTAACCAAAGGCTCAGCGTGCCGTGCCGGAACCAGATTAGGGCCTGAAGCAATCCTGCGGTGTTGTGGCCAGCTCACAAGAAAGCGAGTTGAAGAAAGGAGCTCAGGGGCACTGTAATTCACAAACCTGCAGAGTTATAAATGACAGCTATCGTCCAAAAATATACTGAAGTAAGGCTGCCAAGAGGACTTGAAAGCGGGGCAGAATTGCAGGAAACCGATTTCAGGAGGTAGACTGGAATTGCATTTAAAGCATAGGAAAAGAGGCAGAACGTCTACAATGATGCACTTGGCCAAAAAGGGCGTATGCGTTGTTTCCTGAATATATTCAGGAAAAAACGCATACGCCCTTTTTGGCCAACCAAGCAAGCTTGCAAAGGAAATCTGCACTACAATGAAGTCTCACTTCCCCCCGGTCAAAAGGGCCATCTGAAAAAAGTGTAAAATCCAGAAAGGCAGGACAGGCCATGGAGAACTGGGAGCCTTGTTATGCTGAATGGCGGGATGTAAATTGCCAACAGCCACTCGGGAGAGGTGTATGGTGTTTCCTGAAACATCTAAAAAACAAAGCAACAGAGCCTAGGGCACTTCCACTTATGGTCCTGTAGCTTGGGAAATTAAAATCAGAAAGACACAGCCACCCCAAAGTTTGGGACGGCTCTGTTTACAAGAACCTCGTTTACGGTACAAGTTCAATATCGCAGAAAGTGAAAAATGGATAAAGAAGTTGTGGTACTTACGTACAATGCAATATCACTCAGCAATGAAATCTATGTCATCAGGCCCATAGCAGCATAATGAGTGGATTCAGGTATGATGATTCTAACTGAAATAAGTCACACAGAAAAAGAAACATCATAAGATATCACTAATACACGGAATGTAAACTTGGCTACACAGGAACTGGATTACAAAACAGAACAGGGTCTCAAATTTAGAAAACCAACTTATGCTTGCTTAAGGGGAAAGGTGAGTTGGGGTGCTGCATAAAACCAGAGATTGAAATGAGCACAGATAAAGTTCCTTAAGCCAAATATGGAATAGACAAGAACTACTCCTTGCTCAACGAAATGGACTCAACAGCCCATATTAAACGCCTAAGAATGTACCTGACTAGTAAGTATCTTAAAACCTATGGATTGCTATGTCTCTGAAAGAGAATCAAGCATGTGTACAGGGGCATAAACGCAGCAGTGATAGGATTGGAGAGGTTCGGTGAGCAAATGAAGACCCTTTGAAGTCATATTGTTTGGTACCCATTCCACGGGTCTCAACTCTCCAGGTTTAAGGGATTCTTCCTTCAGCTAAAACATGCACGTGGAACCCAGAGTATGATCAACCGTGTGATCGGGAGACGTGTTCCAATATGTCTCAATTCTCGTCCCCTGGTACTCGGGTGTAACATTCCAGACGCTTTACTAACACTCTCCCGACTTGGAGAGTCAGTGCCTTTAACCTCCTGTTTGGCCCATTTGCAATTTCTGAGGAAGATGAACAGGAATAGGGAGAACCAATGAGAGACTAGCTGGAGGTGTCTGGACGGGCAAATTTAACTCTCATTTCCCACCAGGAAGAGGAATTAACCAAAGGCTCAGCGTGCCGTGCCGGAACCAGATTAGGGCCTGAAGCAATCCTGCGGTGTTGCGGCCAGCTCACAAGAAAGCGAGTTGAAGAAAGGAGCTCAGGGGCACTGTAATTCACAAACCTGCAGAGTTATAAATGACAGCTATCGTCCAAAAATATACTGAAGTAAGGCTGCCAAGAGGACTTGAAAGCGGGGCAGAATTGCAGGAAACCTATTTCAGGAGGTAGACTGGAATTGCATTTAAAGCATAGGAAAAGAGGCAGAACGTCCACAATGATGCACTTGGCCAAAAAGGGCGTATGCGTTTTTTCCTGAATATATTCAGGAAAAAACGCATACGCCCTTTTTGGCCAACCAAGCAAGCTTGCAAAGGAAATCTGCACTACAATGAAGTCTCACTTCCCCCCGGTCAAAAGGGCCATCTGAAAAAAGTGTAAAATCCAGAAAGGCAGGACAGGCCATGGAGAACTGGGAGCCTTGTTATGCTGATGGGCGGGATGTAAATTGCCAACAGCCACTCGGGAGAGGTGTATGGTGTTTCCTGAAACATCTAAAAAACAAAGCAACAGAGCCTAGGGCACTTCCACTTATGGTCCTATAGCTTAGGGAAATTAAAATCAAAAAGACACAGCCACCCCAATGTTTGGGACGGCTCTGTTTACAAGAACCTCGTTTACGGTACAAGTTCAATATCGCAGAAAGTGAAAAATGGATAAAGAAGTTGTGGTACTTACGTACAATGCAATATCACTCAGCAATGAAATCTATGTCATCAGGCCCGTAGCAGCATAATGAGTGGATTCAGGTATGATGATTCTAACTGAAATAAGTCACACAGAAAAAGAAACATCATAAGATATCACTAATACACGGGATGTAAACTTGGCTACACAGGAACTGGATTACAAAACAGAACAGGGTCTCAAATTTAGAAAACCAACTTATGCTTGCTTAAGGGGAAAGGTGAGTTGGGGTGCTGCATAAAACCAGAGATTGAATTGAGCACAGATAAAGTTTCTTAAGCCAAATATGGAATAGACAAGAACTACTCCTTGCTCAGCGAAATGGACTCAACACCCCATATTAAACGCCTAAGAATGTACCTGACTAGTAAGTATCTTAAAACCTATGGCTTGCTACGTCTCTGAAAGAAAATCAAGCGTGTGTACAGGGGCATAAACGCAGCAGTGATAGGATTGGAGAGGTTCGGTGAGCAAATGAAGACCCTTTGAAGTCATATTGCATGGTACCCATTCCACGGGGCTCAACTCTCCAGGTTTAAGGGATTCTTCCTTCAGCTAAAACATGCACCTGGAACCCAGAGTATGATCAACCGTGTGATCGGGAGACGTGTTCCAATATGTCTCAATTCTCGTCCCCTGGTACTCGGGTGTAACATTCCAGACGCTTTACTAACACTCTCCCGACTTGGAGAGTCAGTGCCTTTAACCTCCTGTTTGGCCCATTTGCAATTTCTGAGGAAGATGAACAGGAATAGGGAGAACCAATGAGAGACTAGCTGGAGGTGTCTGGACGGGCAAATTTAACTCTCATTTCCCACCAGGAAGAGGAATTAACCAAAGGCTCAGCGTGCCATGCCGGAACCAGATTAGGGCCTGAAGCAATCCTGTGGTGTTGCGGCCAGCTCACAAGAAAGCGAGTTGAAGAAAGGAGCTCAGGGGCACTGTAATTCACAAACCTGCAGAGTTATAAATGACAGCTATCGTCCAAAAATATACTGAAGTAAGGCTGCCAAGAGGACTTGAAAGCGGGGCAGAATTGCAGGAAACCGATTTCAGGAGGTAGACTGGAATTGCATTTAAAGCATAGGAAAAGAGGCAGAACGTCCACAATGATGCACTTGGCCAAAAAGGGCGTATGCGTTTTTTCCTGAATATATTCAGGAAAAAACGCATACGCCCTTTTTGGCCAACCAAGCAAGCTTGCAAAGGAAATCTGCACTACAATGAAGTCTCACTTCCCCCCGGTCAAAAGGGCCATCTGAAAAAAGTGTAAAATCCAGAAAGGCAGGACAGGCCATGGAGAACTGGGAGCCTTGTTATGCTGATGGGCGGGATGTAAATTGCCAACAGCCACTCGGGAGAGGTGTATGGTGTTTCCTGAAACATCTAAAAAACAAAGCAACAGAGCCTAGGGCACTTCCACTTATGGTCCTGTAGCTTGGGAAATTAAAATCAGAAAGACACAGCCACCCCAAAGTTTGGGACGGCTCTGTTTACAAGAACCTCGTTTACGGTACAAGTTCAATATCGCAGAAAGTGAAAAATGGATAAAGAAGTTGTGGTACTTACGTACAATGCAATATCACTCAGCAATGAAATCTATGTCATCAGGCCCATAGCAGCATAATGAGTGGATTCAGGTATGATGATTCTAACTGAAATAAGTCACACAGAAAAAGAAACATCATAAGATATCACTAATACACGGAATGTAAACTTGGCTACACAGGAACTGGATTACAAAACAGAACAGGGTCTCAAATTTAGAAAACCAACTTATGCTTGCTTAAGGGGAAAGGTGAGTTGGGGTGCTGCATAAAACCAGAGATTGAAATGAGCACAGATAAAGTTCCTTAAGCCAAATATGGAATAGACAAGAACTACTCCTTGCTCAACGAAATGGACTCAACAGCCCATATTAAACGCCTAAGAATGTACCTGACTAGTAAGTATCTTAAAACCTATGGATTGCTATGTCTCTGAAAGAGAATCAAGCATGTGTACAGGGGCATAAGCGCAGCAGTGATAGGATTGGAGAGGTTCGGTGAGCAAATGAAGACCCTTTGAAGTCATATTGCTTGGTACCCATTCCACGGGTCTCAACTCTCCAGGTTTAAGTGATTCTTCCTTCAGCTAAAACATGCACGTGGAACCCAGAATATGATCAACCATGTGATCGGGAGACGTGTTCCAATATGTCTCAATTCTTGTCCCCTGGTACTCGGGTGTAACATTCCAGACGCTTTACTAACACTCTCCCAACTTGGAGAGTCAGTGCCTTTAACCTCCTGTTTGGCCCATTTGCAATTTCTGCGGAAGATGAACAGGAATAGGGAGAACCAATGAGAGACTAGCTGGAGGTGTCTGGACGGGCAAATTTAACTCTCATTTCCCACCAGGAAGAGGAATTAACCAAAGGCTCAGCGTGCCGTGCCGGAACCAGATTAGGGCCTGAAGCAATCCTGCGGTGTTGCGGCCAGCTCACAAGAAAGCGAGTTGAAGAAAGGAGCTCAGGGGCACTGTAATTCACAAACCTGCAGAGTTATAAATGACAGCTATCGTCCAAAAATATACTGAAGTAAGGCTGCCAAGAGGACTTGAAAGCGGGGCAGAATTGCAGGAAACCGATTTCAGGAGGTAGACTGGAATTGCATTTAAAGCATAGGAAAAGAGGCAGAACGTCTACAATGATGCACTTGGCCAAAAAGGGCGTATGCGTTTTTCCCTGAATATATTCAGGAAAAAACGCATACGCCCTTTTTGGCCAACCAAGCAAGCTTGCAAAGGAAATCTGCACTACAATGAAGTCTCACTTCCCCCCGGTCAAAAGGGCCATCTGAAAAAAGTGTAAAATCCAGAAAGGCAGGACAGGCCATGGAGAACTGGGAGCCTTGTTATGCTGATGGGCGGGATGTAAATTGCCAACAGCCACTCGGGAGAGGTGTATGGTGTTTCCTGAAACATCTAAAAAACAAAGCAACAGAGCCTAGGGCACTTCCACTTATGGTCCTGTAGCTTGGGAAATTAAAATCAGAAAGACACAGCCACCCCAAAGTTTGGGACGGCTCTGTTTACAAGAACCTCGTTTACGGTACAAGTTCAATATCGCAGAAAGTGAAAAATGGATAAAGAAGTTGTGATACTTACATACAATGCAATATCACTCAGCAATGAAATCTATGTCATCAGGCCCATAGCAGCATAATGAGTGGATTCAGGTATGATGATTCTAACTGAAATAAGTCACACAGAAAAAGAAACATCATAAGATATCACTAATACACGGAATGTAAACTTGGCTACACAGGAACTGGATTACAAAACAGAACAGGGTCTCAAATTTAGAAAACCAACTTATGCTTGCTTAAGGGGAAAGGTGAGTTGGGGTGCTGCATAAAACCAGAGATTGAAATGAGCACAGATAAAGTTCCTTAAGCCAAATATGGAATAGACAAGAACTACTCCTTGCTCAACGAAATGGACTCAACAGCCCATATTAAACGCCTAAGAATGTACCTGACTAGTAAGTATCTTAAAACCTATGGATTGCTATGTCTCTGAAAGAGAATCAAGCATGTGTACAGGGGCATAAGCGCAGCAGTGATAGGATTGGAGAGGTTCGGTGAGCAAATGAAGACCCTTTGAAGTCATATTGCTTGGTACCCATTCCACGGGTCTCAACTCTCCAGGTTTAAGGGATTCTTCCTTCAGCTAAAACATGCACGTGGAACCCAGAATATGATCAACCATGTGATCGGGAGACGTGTTCCAATATGTCTCAATTCTCGTCCCCTGGTACTCGGGTGTAACATTCCAGACGCTTTACTAACACTCTCCCAACTTGGAGAGTCAGTGCCTTTAACCTCCTGTTTGGCCCATTTGCAATTTCTGCGGAAGATGAACAGGAATAGGGAGAACCAATGAGAGACTAGCTGGAGGTGTCTGGACGGGCAAATTTAACTCTCATTTCCCACCAGGAAGAGGAATTAACCAAAGGCTCAGCGTGCCGTGCCGGAACCAGATTAGGGCCTGAAGCAATCCTGCGGTGTTGCGGCCAGCTCACAAGAAAGCGAGTTGAAGAAAGGAGCTCAGGGGCACTGTAATTCACAAACCTGCAGAGTTATAAATGACAGCTATCGTCCAAAAATATACTGAAGTAAGGCTGCCAAGAGGACTTGAAAGCGGGGCAGAATTGCAGGAAACCGATTTCAGGAGGTAGACTGGAATTGCATTTAAAGCATAGGAAAAGAGGCAGAACGTCTACAATGATGCACTTGGCCAAAAAGGGCGTATGCGTTTTTTCTTGAATATATTCAGGAAAAAACGCATACGCCCTTTTTGGCCAACCAAGCAAGCTTGCAAAGGAAATCTGCACTACAATGAAGTCTCACTTCCCCCCGGTCAAAAGGGCCATCTGAAAAAAGTGTAAAATCCAGAAAGGCAGGACAGGCCATGGAGAACTGGGAGCCTTGTTATGCTGATGGGCGGGATGTAAATTGCCAACAGCCACTCGGGAGAGGTGTATGGTGTTTCCTGAAACATCTAAAAAACAAAGCAACAGAGCCTAGGGCACTTCCACTTATGGTCCTGTAGCTTGGGAAATTAAAATCAGAAAGACACAGCCACCCCAAAGTTTGGGACGGCTCTGTTTACAAGAACCTCGTTTACGGTACAAGTTCAATATCGCAGAAAGTGAAAAATGGATAAAGAAGTTGTGGTACTTACGTACAATGCAATATCACTCAGCAATGAAATCTATGTCATCAGGCCCATAGCAGCATAATGAGTGGATTCAGGTATGATGATTCTAACTGAAATAAGTCACACAGAAAAAGAAACATCATAAGATATCACTAATACACGGAATGTAAACTTGGCTACACAGGAACTGGATTACAAAACAGAACAGGGTCTCAAATTTAGAAAACCAACTTATGCTTGCTTAAGGGGAAAGGTGAGTTGGGGTGCTGCATAAAACCAGAGATTGAAATGAGCACAGATAAAGTTCCTTAAGCCAAATATGGAATAGACAAGAACTACTCCTTGCTCAACGAAATGGACTCAACACCCCATATTAAACGCCTAAGAATGTACCTGACTAGTAAGTATCTTAAAACCTATGGATTGCTATGTCTCCGAAAGAGAATCAAGCATGTGTACAGGGGCATAAACGCAGCAGTGATACGATTGGAGAGGTTCGGTGAGCAAATGAAGACCCTTTGAAGTCATATTGCTTGGTACCCATTCCACGGGTCTCAACTCTCCAGGTTTAAGGGATTCTTCCTTCAGCTAAAACATGCACGTGGAACCCAGAGTATGATCAACCATGTGATCGGGAGACGTGTTCCAATATGTCTCAATTCTCGTCCCCTGGTACTCGGGTGTAACATTCCAGACGCTTTACTAACACTCTCCCAACTTGGAGAGTCAGTGCCTTTAACCTCCTGTTTGGCCCATTTGCAATTTCTGCGGAAGATGAACAGGAATAGGGAGAACCAATGAGAGACTAGCTGGAGGTGTCTGGACGGGCAAATTTAACTCTCATTTCCCACCAGGAAGAGGAATTAACCAAAGGCTCAGCGTGCCGTGCCGGAACCAGATTAGGGCCTGAAGCAATCCTGCGGTGTTGCGGCCAGCTCACAAGAAAGCGAGTTGAAGAAAGGAGCTCAGGGGCACTGTAATTCACAAACCTGCAGAGTTATAAATGACAGCTATCGTCCAAAAATATACTGAAGTAAGGCTGCCAAGAGGACTTGAAAGCGGGGCAGAATTGCAGGAAACCGATTTCAGGAGGTAGACTGGAATTGCATTTAAAGCATAGGAAAAGAGGCAGAACGTCTACAATGATGCACTTGGCCAAAAAGGGCGTATGCGTTGTTTCCTGAATATATTCAGGAAAAAACGCATACGCCCTTTTTGGCCAACCAAGCAAGCTTGCAAAGGAAATCTGCACTACAATGAAGTCTCACTTCCCCCCGGTCAAAAGGGCCATCTGAAAAAAGTGTAAAATCCAGAAAGGCAGGACAGGCCATGGAGAACTGGGAGCCTTGTTATGCTGAATGGCGGGATGTAAATTGCCAACAGCCACTCGGGAGAGGTGTATGGTGTTTCCTGAAACATCTAAAAAACAAAGCAACAGAGCCTAGGGCACTTCCACTTATGGTCCTGTAGCTTGGGAAATTAAAATCAGAAAGACACAGCCACCCCAAAGTTTGGGACGGCTCTGTTTACAAGAACCTCGTTTACGGTACAAGTTCAATATCGCAGAAAGTGAAAAATGGATAAAGAAGTTGTGGTACTTACGTACAATGCAATATCACTCAGCAATGAAATCTATGTCATCAGGCCCATAGCAGCATAATGAGTGGATTCAGGTATGATGATTCTAACTGAAATAAGTCACACAGAAAAAGAAACATCATAAGATATCACTAATACACGGAATGTAAACTTGGCTACACAGGAACTGGATTACAAAACAGAACAGGGTCTCAAATTTAGAAAACCAACTTATGCTTGCTTAAGGGGAAAGGTGAGTTGGGGTGCTGCATAAAACCAGAGATTGAAATGAGCACAGATAAAGTTCCTTAAGCCAAATATGGAATAGACAAGAACTACTCCTTGCTCAACGAAATGGACTCAACAGCCCATATTAAACGCCTAAGAATGTACCTGACTAGTAAGTATCTTAAAACCTATGGATTGCTATGTCTCTGAAAGAGAATCAAGCATGTGTACAGGGGCATAAACGCAGCAGTGATAGGATTGGAGAGGTTCGGTGAGCAAATGAAGACCCTTTGAAGTCATATTGCATGGTACCCATTCCACGGGTCTCAACTCTCCAGGTTTAAGGGATTCTTCCTTCAGCTAAAACATGCACGTGGAACCCAGAGTATGATCAACCGTGTGATCGGGAGACGTGTTCCAATATGTCTCAATTCTCGTCCCCTGGTACTCGGGTGTAACATTCCAGACGCTTTACTAACACTCTCCCGACTTGGAGAGTCAGTGCCTTTAACCTCCTGTTTGGCCCATTTGCAATTTCTGAGGAAGATGAACAGGAATAGGGAGAACCAATGAGAGACTAGCTGGAGGTGTCTGGACGGGCAAATTTAACTCTCATTTCCCACCAGGAAGAGGAATTAACCAAAGGCTCAGCGTGCCGTGCCGGAACCAGATTAGGGCCTGAAGCAATCCTGCGGTGTTGCGGCCAGCTCACAAGAAAGCGAGTTGAAGAAAGGAGCTCAGGGGCACTGTAATTCACAAACCTGCAGAGTTATAAATGACAGCTATCGTCCAAAAATATACTGAAGTAAGGCTGCCAAGAGGACTTGAAAGCGGGGCAGAATTGCAGGAAACCTATTTCAGGAGGTAGACTGGAATTGCATTTAAAGCATAGGAAAAGAGGCAGAACGTCCACAATGATGCACTTGGCCAAAAAGGGCGTATGCGTTTTTTCCTGAATATATTCAGGAAAAAACGCATACGCCCTTTTTGGCCAACCAAGCAAGCTTGCAAAGGAAATCTGCACTACAATGAAGTCTCACTTCCCCCCGGTCAAAAGGGCCATCTGAAAAAAGTGTAAAATCCAGAAAGGCAGGACAGGCCATGGAGAACTGGGAGCCTTGTTATGCTGATGGGCGGGATGTAAATTGCCAACAGCCACTCGGGAGAGGTGTATGGTGTTTCCTGAAACATCTAAAAAACAAAGCAACAGAGCCTAGGGCACTTCCACTTATGGTCCTATAGCTTAGGGAAATTAAAATCAAAAAGACACAGCCACCCCAATGTTTGGGACGGCTCTGTTTACAAGAACCTCGTTTACGGTACAAGTTCAATATCGCAGAAAGTGAAAAATGGATAAAGAAGTTGTGGTACTTACGTACAATGCAATATCACTCAGCAATGAAATCTATGTCATCAGGCCCGTAGCAGCATAATGAGTGGATTCAGGTATGATGATTCTAACTGAAATAAGTCACACAGAAAAAGAAACATCATAAGATATCACTAATACACGGGATGTAAACTTGGCTACACAGGAACTGGATTACAAAACAGAACAGGGTCTCAAATTTAGAAAACCAACTTATGCTTGCTTAAGGGGAAAGGTGAGTTGGGGTGCTGCATAAAACCAGAGATTGAATTGAGCACAGATAAAGTTTCTTAAGCCAAATATGGAATAGACAAGAACTACTCCTTGCTCAGCGAAATGGACTCAACACCCCATATTAAACGCCTAAGAATGTACCTGACTAGTAAGTATCTTAAAACCTATGGCTTGCTACGTCTCTGAAAGAAAATCAAGCGTGTGTACAGGGGCATAAACGCAGCAGTGATAGGATTGGAGAGGTTCGGTGAGCAAATGAAGACCCTTTGAAGTCATATTGCATGGTACCCATTCCACGGGGCTCAACTCTCCAGGTTTAAGGGATTCTTCCTTCAGCTAAAACATGCACCTGGAACCCAGAGTATGATCAACCGTGTGATCGGGAGACGTGTTCCAATATGTCTCAATTCTCGTCCCCTGGTACTCGGGTGTAACATTCCAGACGCTTTACTAACACTCTCCCGACTTGGAGAGTCAGTGCCTTTAACCTCCTGTTTGGCCCATTTGCAATTTCTGAGGAAGATGAACAGGAATAGGGAGAACCAATGAGAGACTAGCTGGAGGTGTCTGGACGGGCAAATTTAACTCTCATTTCCCACCAGGAAGAGGAATTAACCAAAGGCTCAGCGTGCCATGCCGGAACCAGATTAGGGCCTGAAGCAATCCTGTGGTGTTGCGGCCAGCTCACAAGAAAGCGAGTTGAAGAAAGGAGCTCAGGGGCACTGTAATTCACAAACCTGCAGAGTTATAAATGACAGCTATCGTCCAAAAATATACTGAAGTAAGGCTGCCAAGAGGACTTGAAAGCGGGGCAGAATTGCAGGAAACCGATTTCAGGAGGTAGACTGGAATTGCATTTAAAGCATAGGAAAAGAGGCAGAACGTCCACAATGATGCACTTGGCCAAAAAGGGCGTATGCGTTTTTTCCTGAATATATTCAGGAAAAAACGCATACGCCCTTTTTGGCCAACCAAGCAAGCTTGCAAAGGAAATCTGCACTACAATGAAGTCTCACTTCCCCCCGGTCAAAAGGGCCATCTGAAAAAAGTGTAAAATCCAGAAAGGCAGGACAGGCCATGGAGAACTGGGAGCCTTGTTATGCTGATGGGCGGGATGTAAATTGCCAACAGCCACTCGGGAGAGGTGTATGGTGTTTCCTGAAACATCTAAAAAACAAAGCAACAGAGCCTAGGGCACTTCCACTTATGGTCCTGTAGCTTGGGAAATTAAAATCAGAAAGACACAGCCACCCCAAAGTTTGGGACGGCTCTGTTTACAAGAACCTCGTTTACGGTACAAGTTCAATATCGCAGAAAGTGAAAAATGGATAAAGAAGTTGTGGTACTTACGTACAATGCAATATCACTCAGCAATGAAATCTATGTCATCAGGCCCATAGCAGCATAATGAGTGGATTCAGGTATGATGATTCTAACTGAAATAAGTCACACAGAAAAAGAAACATCATAAGATATCACTAATACACGGAATGTAAACTTGGCTACACAGGAACTGGATTACAAAACAGAACAGGGTCTCAAATTTAGAAAACCAACTTATGCTTGCTTAAGGGGAAAGGTGAGTTGGGGTGCTGCATAAAACCAGAGATTGAAATGAGCACAGATAAAGTTCCTTAAGCCAAATATGGAATAGACAAGAACTACTCCTTGCTCAACGAAATGGACTCAACAGCCCATATTAAACGCCTAAGAATGTACCTGACTAGTAAGTATCTTAAAACCTATGGATTGCTATGTCTCTGAAAGAGAATCAAGCATGTGTACAGGGGCATAAGCGCAGCAGTGATAGGATTGGAGAGGTTCGGTGAGCAAATGAAGACCCTTTGAAGTCATATTGCTTGGTACCCATTCCACGGGTCTCAACTCTCCAGGTTTAAGGGATTCTTCCTTCAGCTAAAACATGCATGTGGAACCCAGAATATGATCAACCATGTGATCGGGAGACGTGTTCCAATATGTCTCAATTCTTGTCCCCTGGTACTCGGGTGTAACATTCCAGACGCTTTACTAACACTCTCCCAACTTGGAGAGTCAGTGCCTTTAACCTCCTGTTTGGCCCATTTGCAATTTCTGCGGAAGATGAACAGGAATAGGGAGAACCAATGAGAGACTAGCTGGAGGTGTCTGGACGGGCAAATTTAACTCTCATTTCCCACCAGGAAGAGGAATTAACCAAAGGCTCAGCGTGCCGTGCCGGAACCAGATTAGGGCCTGAAGCAATCCTGCGGTGTTGCGGCCAGCTCACAAGAAAGCGAGTTGAAGAAAGGAGCTCAGGGGCACTGTAATTCACAAACCTGCAGAGTTATAAATGACAGCTATCGTCCAAAAATATACTGAAGTAAGGCTGCCAAGAGGACTTGAAAGCGGGGCAGAATTGCAGGAAACCGATTTCAGGAGGTAGACTGGAATTGCATTTAAAGCATAGGAAAAGAGGCAGAACGTCTACAATGATGCACTTGGCCAAAAAGGGCGTATGCGTTTTTCCCTGAATATATTCAGGAAAAAACGCATACGCCCTTTTTGGCCAACCAAGCAAGCTTGCAAAGGAAATCTGCACTACAATGAAGTCTCACTTCCCCCCGGTCAAAAGGGCCATCTGAAAAAAGTGTAAAATCCAGAAAGGCAGGACAGGCCATGGAGAACTGGGAGCCTTGTTATGCTGATGGGCGGGATGTAAATTGCCAACAGCCACTCGGGAGAGGTGTATGGTGTTTCCTGAAACATCTAAAAAACAAAGCAACAGAGCCTAGGGCACTTCCACTTATGGTCCTGTAGCTTGGGAAATTAAAATCAGAAAGACACAGCCACCCCAAAGTTTGGGACGGCTCTGTTTACAAGAACCTCGTTTACGGTACAAGTTCAATATCGCAGAAAGTGAAAAATGGATAAAGAAGTTGTGGTACTTACGTACAATGCAATATCACTCAGCAATGAAATCTATGTCATCAGGCCCATAGCAGCATAATGAGTGGATTCAGGTATGATGATTCTAACTGAAATAAGTCACACAGAAAAAGAAACATCATAAGATATCACTAATACACGGAATGTAAACTTGGCTACACAGGAACTGGATTACAAAACAGAACAGGGTCTCAAATTTAGAAAACCAACTTATGCTTGCTTAAGGGGAAAGGTGAGTTGGGGTGCTGCATAAAACCAGAGATTGAAATGAGCACAGATAAAGTTCCTTAAGCCAAATATGGAATAGACAAGAACTACTCCTTGCTCAACGAAATGGACTCAACACCCCATATTAAACGCCTAAGAATGTACCTGACTAGTAAGTATCTTAAAACCTATGGATTGCTATGTCTCCGAAAGAGAATCAAGCATGTGTACAGGGGCATAAACGCAGCAGTGATACGATTGGAGAGGTTCGGTGAGCAAATGAAGACCCTTTGAAGTCATATTGCTTGGTACCCATTCCACGGGTCTCAACTCTCCAGGTTTAAGGGATTCTTCCTTCAGCTAAAACATGCACGTGGAACCCAGAGTATGATCAACCATGTGATCGGGAGACGTGTTCCAATATGTCTCAATTCTCGTCCCCTGGTACTCGGGTGTAACATTCCAGACGCTTTACTAACACTCTCCCAACTTGGAGAGTCAGTGCCTTTAACCTCCTGTTTGGCCCATTTGCAATTTCTGCGGAAGATGAACAGGAATAGGGAGAACCAATGAGAGACTAGCTGGAGGTGTCTGGACGGGCAAATTTAACTCTCATTTCCCACCAGGAAGAGGAATTAACCAAAGGCTCAGCGTGCCGTGCCGGAACCAGATTAGGGCCTGAAGCAATCCTGCGGTGTTGCGGCCAGCTCACAAGAAAGCGAGTTGAAGAAAGGAGCTCAGGGGCACTGTAATTCACAAACCTGCAGAGTTATAAATGACAGCTATCGTCCAAAAATATACTGAAGTAAGGCTGCCAAGAGGACTTGAAAGCGGGGCAGAATTGCAGGAAACCGATTTCAGGAGGTAGACTGGAATTGCATTTAAAGCATAGGAAAAGAGGCAGAACGTCTACAATGATGCACTTGGCCAAAAAGGGCGTATGCGTTGTTTCCTGAATATATTCAGGAAAAAACGCATACGCCCTTTTTGGCCAACCAAGCAAGCTTGCAAAGGAAATCTGCACTACAATGAAGTCTCACTTCCCCCCGGTCAAAAGGGCCATCTGAAAAAAGTGTAAAATCCAGAAAGGCAGGACAGGCCATGGAGAACTGGGAGCCTTGTTATGCTGAATGGCGGGATGTAAATTGCCAACAGCCACTCGGGAGAGGTGTATGGTGTTTCCTGAAACATCTAAAAAACAAAGCAACAGAGCCTAGGGCACTTCCACTTATGGTCCTGTAGCTTGGGAAATTAAAATCAGAAAGACACAGCCACCCCAAAGTTTGGGACGGCTCTGTTTACAAGAACCTCGTTTACGGTACAAGTTCAATATCGCAGAAAGTGAAAAATGGATAAAGAAGTTGTGGTACTTACGTACAATGCAATATCACTCAGCAATGAAATCTATGTCATCAGGCCCATAGCAGCATAATGAGTGGATTCAGGTATGATGATTCTAACTGAAATAAGTCACACAGAAAAAGAAACATCATAAGATATCACTAATACACGGAATGTAAACTTGGCTACACAGGAACTGGATTACAAAACAGAACAGGGTCTCAAATTTAGAAAACCAACTTATGCTTGCTTAAGGGGAAAGGTGAGTTGGGGTGCTGCATAAAACCAGAGATTGAAATGAGCACAGATAAAGTTCCTTAAGCCAAATATGGAATAGACAAGAACTACTCCTTGCTCAACGAAATGGACTCAACAGCCCATATTAAACGCCTAAGAATGTACCTGACTAGTAAGTATCTTAAAACCTATGGATTGCTATGTCTCTGAAAGAGAATCAAGCATGTGTACAGGGGCATAAACGCAGCAGTGATAGGATTGGAGAGGTTCGGTGAGCAAATGAAGACCCTTTGAAGTCATATTGCATGGTACCCATTCCACGGGTCTCAACTCTCCAGGTTTAAGGGATTCTTCCTTCAGCTAAAACATGCACGTGGAACCCAGAGTATGATCAACCGTGTGATCGGGAGACGTGTTCCAATATGTCTCAATTCTCGTCCCCTGGTACTCGGGTGTAACATTCCAGACGCTTTACTAACACTCTCCCGACTTGGAGAGTCAGTGCCTTTAACCTCCTGTTTGGCCCATTTGCAATTTCTGAGGAAGATGAACAGGAATAGGGAGAACCAATGAGAGACTAGCTGGAGGTGTCTGGACGGGCAAATTTAACTCTCATTTCCCACCAGGAAGAGGAATTAACCAAAGGCTCAGCGTGCCGTGCCGGAACCAGATTAGGGCCTGAAGCAATCCTGCGGTGTTGCGGCCAGCTCACAAGAAAGCGAGTTGAAGAAAGGAGCTCAGGGGCACTGTAATTCACAAACCTGCAGAGTTATAAATGACAGCTATCGTCCAAAAATATACTGAAGTAAGGCTGCCAAGAGGACTTGAAAGCGGGGCAGAATTGCAGGAAACCTATTTCAGGAGGTAGACTGGAATTGCATTTAAAGCATAGGAAAAGAGGCAGAACGTCCACAATGATGCACTTGGCCAAAAAGGGCGTATGCGTTTTTTCCTGAATATATTCAGGAAAAAACGCATACGCCCTTTTTGGCCAACCAAGCAAGCTTGCAAAGGAAATCTGCACTACAATGAAGTCTCACTTCCCCCCGGTCAAAAGGGCCATCTGAAAAAAGTGTAAAATCCAGAAAGGCAGGACAGGCCATGGAGAACTGGGAGCCTTGTTATGCTGATGGGCGGGATGTAAATTGCCAACAGCCACTCGGGAGAGGTGTATGGTGTTTCCTGAAACATCTAAAAAACAAAGCAACAGAGCCTAGGGCACTTCCACTTATGGTCCTATAGCTTAGGGAAATTAAAATCAAAAAGACACAGCCACCCCAATGTTTGGGACGGCTCTGTTTACAAGAACCTCGTTTACGGTACAAGTTCAATATCGCAGAAAGTGAAAAATGGATAAAGAAGTTGTGGTACTTACGTACAATGCAATATCACTCAGCAATGAAATCTATGTCATCAGGCCCGTAGCAGCATAATGAGTGGATTCAGGTATGATGATTCTAACTGAAATAAGTCACACAGAAAAAGAAACATCATAAGATATCACTAATACACGGGATGTAAACTTGGCTACACAGGAACTGGATTACAAAACAGAACAGGGTCTCAAATTTAGAAAACCAACTTATGCTTGCTTAAGGGGAAAGGTGAGTTGGGGTGCTGCATAAAACCAGAGATTGAATTGAGCACAGATAAAGTTTCTTAAGCCAAATATGGAATAGACAAGAACTACTCCTTGCTCAGCGAAATGGACTCAACACCCCATATTAAACGCCTAAGAATGTACCTGACTAGTAAGTATCTTAAAACCTATGGCTTGCTACGTCTCTGAAAGAAAATCAAGCGTGTGTACAGGGGCATAAACGCAGCAGTGATAGGATTGGAGAGGTTCGGTGAGCAAATGAAGACCCTTTGAAGTCATATTGCATGGTACCCATTCCACGGGGCTCAACTCTCCAGGTTTAAGGGATTCTTCCTTCAGCTAAAACATGCACCTGGAACCCAGAGTATGATCAACCGTGTGATCGGGAGACGTGTTCCAATATGTCTCAATTCTCGTCCCCTGGTACTCGGGTGTAACATTCCAGACGCTTTACTAACACTCTCCCGACTTGGAGAGTCAGTGCCTTTAACCTCCTGTTTGGCCCATTTGCAATTTCTGAGGAAGATGAACAGGAATAGGGAGAACCAATGAGAGACTAGCTGGAGGTGTCTGGACGGGCAAATTTAACTCTCATTTCCCACCAGGAAGAGGAATTAACCAAAGGCTCAGCGTGCCATGCCGGAACCAGATTAGGGCCTGAAGCAATCCTGTGGTGTTGCGGCCAGCTCACAAGAAAGCGAGTTGAAGAAAGGAGCTCAGGGGCACTGTAATTCACAAACCTGCAGAGTTATAAATGACAGCTATCGTCCAAAAATATACTGAAGTAAGGCTGCCAAGAGGACTTGAAAGCGGGGCAGAATTGCAGGAAACCGATTTCAGGAGGTAGACTGGAATTGCATTTAAAGCATAGGAAAAGAGGCAGAACGTCCACAATGATGCACTTGGCCAAAAAGGGCGTATGCGTTTTTTCCTGAATATATTCAGGAAAAAACGCATACGCCCTTTTTGGCCAACCAAGCAAGCTTGCAAAGGAAATCTGCACTACAATGAAGTCTCACTTCCCCCCGGTCAAAAGGGCCATCTGAAAAAAGTGTAAAATCCAGAAAGGCAGGACAGGCCATGGAGAACTGGGAGCCTTGTTATGCTGATGGGCGGGATGTAAATTGCCAACAGCCACTCGGGAGAGGTGTATGGTGTTTCCTGAAACATCTAAAAAACAAAGCAACAGAGCCTAGGGCACTTCCACTTATGGTCCTGTAGCTTGGGAAATTAAAATCAGAAAGACACAGCCACCCCAAAGTTTGGGACGGCTCTGTTTACAAGAACCTCGTTTACGGTACAAGTTCAATATCGCAGAAAGTGAAAAATGGATAAAGAAGTTGTGGTACTTACGTACAATGCAATATCACTCAGCAATGAAATCTATGTCATCAGGCCCATAGCAGCATAATGAGTGGATTCAGGTATGATGATTCTAACTGAAATAAGTCACACAGAAAAAGAAACATCATAAGATATCACTAATACACGGAATGTAAACTTGGCTACACAGGAACTGGATTACAAAACAGAACAGGGTCTCAAATTTAGAAAACCAACTTATGCTTGCTTAAGGGGAAAGGTGAGTTGGGGTGCTGCATAAAACCAGAGATTGAAATGAGCACAGATAAAGTTCCTTAAGCCAAATATGGAATAGACAAGAACTACTCCTTGCTCAACGAAATGGACTCAACAGCCCATATTAAACGCCTAAGAATGTACCTGACTAGTAAGTATCTTAAAACCTATGGATTGCTATGTCTCTGAAAGAGAATCAAGCATGTGTACAGGGGCATAAGCGCAGCAGTGATAGGATTGGAGAGGTTCGGTGAGCAAATGAAGACCCTTTGAAGTCATATTGCTTGGTACCCATTCCACGGGTCTCAACTCTCCAGGTTTAAGGGATTCTTCCTTCAGCTAAAACATGCATGTGGAACCCAGAATATGATCAACCATGTGATCGGGAGACGTGTTCCAATATGTCTCAATTCTTGTCCCCTGGTACTCGGGTGTAACATTCCAGACGCTTTACTAACACTCTCCCAACTTGGAGAGTCAGTGCCTTTAACCTCCTGTTTGGCCCATTTGCAATTTCTGCGGAAGATGAACAGGAATAGGGAGAACCAATGAGAGACTAGCTGGAGGTGTCTGGACGGGCAAATTTAACTCTCATTTCCCACCAGGAAGAGGAATTAACCAAAGGCTCAGCGTGCCGTGCCGGAACCAGATTAGGGCCTGAAGCAATCCTGCGGTGTTGCGGCCAGCTCACAAGAAAGCGAGTTGAAGAAAGGAGCTCAGGGGCACTGTAATTCACAAACCTGCAGAGTTATAAATGACAGCTATCGTCCAAAAATATACTGAAGTAAGGCTGCCAAGAGGACTTGAAAGCGGGGCAGAATTGCAGGAAACCGATTTCAGGAGGTAGACTGGAATTGCATTTAAAGCATAGGAAAAGAGGCAGAACGTCTACAATGATGCACTTGGCCAAAAAGGGCGTATGCGTTTTTCCCTGAATATATTCAGGAAAAAACGCATACGCCCTTTTTGGCCAACCAAGCAAGCTTGCAAAGGAAATCTGCACTACAATGAAGTCTCACTTCCCCCCGGTCAAAAGGGCCATCTGAAAAAAGTGTAAAATCCAGAAAGGCAGGACAGGCCATGGAGAACTGGGAGCCTTGTTATGCTGATGGGCGGGATGTAAATTGCCAACAGCCACTCGGGAGAGGTGTATGGTGTTTCCTGAAACATCTAAAAAACAAAGCAACAGAGCCTAGGGCACTTCCACTTATGGTCCTGTAGCTTGGGAAATTAAAATCAGAAAGACACAGCCACCCCAAAGTTTGGGACGGCTCTGTTTACAAGAACCTCGTTTACGGTACAAGTTCAATATCGCAGAAAGTGAAAAATGGATAAAGAAGTTGTGGTACTTACGTACAATGCAATATCACTCAGCAATGAAATCTATGTCATCAGGCCCATAGCAGCATAATGAGTGGATTCAGGTATGATGATTCTAACTGAAATAAGTCACACAGAAAAAGAAACATCATAAGATATCACTAATACACGGAATGTAAACTTGGCTACACAGGAACTGGATTACAAAACAGAACAGGGTCTCAAATTTAGAAAACCAACTTATGCTTGCTTAAGGGGAAAGGTGAGTTGGGGTGCTGCATAAAACCAGAGATTGAAATGAGCACAGATAAAGTTCCTTAAGCCAAATATGGAATAGACAAGAACTACTCCTTGCTCAACGAAATGGACTCAACACCCCATATTAAACGCCTAAGAATGTACCTGACTAGTAAGTATCTTAAAACCTATGGATTGCTATGTCTCCGAAAGAGAATCAAGCATGTGTACAGGGGCATAAACGCAGCAGTGATAGGATTGGAGAGGTTCGGTGAGCAAATGAAGACCCTTTGAAGTCATATTGCTTGGTACCCATTCCACGGGTCTCAACTCTCCAGGTTTAAGGGATTCTTCCTTCAGCTAAAACATGCACGTGGAACCCAGAGTATGATCAACCATGTGATCGGGAGACGTGTTCCAATATGTCTCAATTCTCGTCCCCTGGTACTCGGGTGTAACATTCCAGACGCTTTACTAACACTCTCCCAACTTGGAGAGTCAGTGCCTTTAACCTCCTGTTTGGCCCATTTGCAATTTCTGCGGAAGATGAACAGGAATAGGGAGAACCAATGAGAGACTAGCTGGAGGTGTCTGGACGGGCAAATTTAACTCTCATTTCCCACCAGGAAGAGGAATTAACCAAAGGCTCAGCGTGCCGTGCCGGAACCAGATTAGGGCCTGAAGCAATCCTGCGGTGTTGCGGCCAGCTCACAAGAAAGCGAGTTGAAGAAAGGAGCTCAGGGGCACTGTAATTCACAAACCTGCAGAGTTATAAATGACAGCTATCGTCCAAAAATATACTGAAGTAAGGCTGCCAAGAGGACTTGAAAGCGGGGCAGAATTGCAGGAAACCGATTTCAGGAGGTAGACTGGAATTGCATTTAAAGCATAGGAAAAGAGGCAGAACGTCTACAATGATGCACTTGGCCAAAAAGGGCGTATGCGTTGTTTCCTGAATATATTCAGGAAAAAACGCATACGCCCTTTTTGGCCAACCAAGCAAGCTTGCAAAGGAAATCTGCACTACAATGAAGTCTCACTTCCCCCCGGTCAAAAGGGCCATCTGAAAAAAGTGTAAAATCCAGAAAGGCAGGACAGGCCATGGAGAACTGGGAGCCTTGTTATGCTGATGGGCGGGATGTAAATTGCCAACAGCCACTCGGGAGAGGTGTATGGTGTTTCCTGAAACATCTAAAAAACAAAGCAACAGAGCCTAGGGCACTTCCACTTATGGTCCTGTAGCTTGGGAAATTAAAATCAGAAAGACACAGCCACCCCAAAGTTTGGGACGGCTCTGTTTACAAGAACCTCGTTTACGGTACAAGTTCAATATCGCAGAAAGTGAAAAATGGATAAAGAAGTTGTGGTACTTACGTACAATGCAATATCACTCAGCAATGAAATCTATGTCATCAGGCCCATAGCAGCATAATGAGTGGATTCAGGTATGATGATTCTAACTGAAATAAGTCACACAGAAAAAGAAACATCATAAGATATCACTAATACACGGAATGTAAACTTGGCTACACAGGAACTGGATTACAAAACAGAACAGGGTCTCAAATTTAGAAAACCAACTTATGCTTGCTTAAGGGGAAAGGTGAGTTGGGGTGCTGCATAAAACCAGAGATTGAAATGAGCACAGATAAAGTTCCTTAAGCCAAATATGGAATAGACAAGAACTACTCCTTGCTCAACGAAATGGACTCAACACCCCATATTAAACGCCTAAGAATGTACCTGACTAGTAAGTATCTTAAAACCTATGGATTGCTATGTCTCTGAAAGAGAATCAAGCATGTGTACAGGGGCATAAACGCAGCAGTGATAGGATTGGAGAGGTTCGGTGAGCAAATGAAGACCCTTTGAAGTCATATTGCATGGTACCCATTCCACGGGTCTCAACTCTCCAGGTTTAAGGGATTCTGCCTTCAGCTAAAACATGCACGTGGAACCCAGAGTATGATCAACCATGTGATCGGGAGACGTTTTCCAATATGTCTCAATTCTCGTCCCCTGGTACTCGGGTGTAACATTCCAGACGCTTTACTAACACTCTCCCAACTTGGAGAGTCAGTGCCTTTAACCTCCTGTTTGGCCCATTTGCAATTTCTGCGGAAGATGAACAGGAATAGGGAGAACCAATGAGAGACTAGCTGGAGGTGTCTGGACGGGCAAATTTAACTCTCATTTCCCACCAGGAAGAGGAATTAACCAAAGGCTCAGCGTGCCGTGCCGGAACCAGATTAGGGCCTGAAGCAATCCTGCGGTGTTGCGGCCAGCTCACAAGAAAGCGAGTTGAAGAAAGGAGCTCAGGGGCACTGTAATTCACAAACCTGCAGAGTTATAAATGACAGCTATCGTCCAAAAATATACTGAAGTAAGGCTGCCAAGAGGACTTGAAAGCGGGGCAGAATTGCAGGAAACCGATTTCAGGAGGTAGACTGGAATTGCATTTAAAGCATAGGAAAAGAGGCAGAACGTCTACAATGATGCACTTGGCCAAAAAGGGCGTATGCGTTTTTTCCTGAATATATTCAGGAAAAAACGCATACGCCCTTTTTGGCCAACCAAGCAAGCTTGCAAAGGAAATCTGCACTACAATGAAGTCTCACTTCCCCCCGGTCAAAAGGGCCATCTGAAAAAAGTGTAAAATCCAGAAAGGCAGGACAGGCCATGGAGAACTGGGAGCCTTGTTATGCTGATGGGCGGGATGTAAATTGCCAACAGCCACTCGGGAGAGGTGTATGGTGTTTCCTGAAACATCTAAAAAACAAAGCAACAGAGCCTAGGGCACTTCCACTTATGGTCCTGTAGCTTGGGAAATTAAAATCAGAAAGACACAGCCACCCCAAAGTTTGGGACGGCTCTGTTTACAAGAACCTCGTTTACGGTACAAGTTCAATATCGCAGAAAGTGAAAAATGGATAAAGAAGTTGTGGTACTTACGTACAATGCAATATCACTCAGCAATGAAATCTATGTCATCAGGCCCATAGCAGCATAATGAGTGGATTCAGGTATGATGATTCTAACTGAAATAAGTCACACAGAAAAAGAAACATCATAAGATATCACTAATACACGGAATGTAAACTTGGCTACACAGGAACTGGATTACAAAACAGAACAGGGTCTCAAATTTAGAAAACCAACTTATGCTTGCTTAAGGGGAAAGGTGAGTTGGGGTGCTGCATAAAACCAGAGATTGAAATGAGCACAGATAAAGTTCCTTAAGCCAAATATGGAATAGACAAGAACTACTCCTTGCTCAACGAAATGGACTCAACACCCCATATTAAACGCCTAAGAATGTACCTGACTAGTAAGTATCTTAAAACCTATGGATTGCTATGTCTCCGAAAGAGAATCAAGCATGTGTACAGGGGCATAAACGCAGCAGTGATAGGATTGGAGAGGTTCGGTGAGCAAATGAAGACCCTTTGAAGTCATATTGCTTGGTACCCATTCCACGGGTCTCAACTCTCCAGGTTTAAGGGATTCTTCCTTCAGCTAAAACATGCACGTGGAACCCAGAGTATGATCAACCATGTGATCGGGAGACGTGTTCCAATATGTCTCAATTCTCGTCCCCTGGTACTCGGGTGTAACATTCCAGACGCTTTACTAACACTCTCCCAACTTGGAGAGTCAGTGCCTTTAACCTCCTGTTTGGCCCATTTGCAATTTCTGCGGAAGATGAACAGGAATAGGGAGAACCAATGAGAGACTAGCTGGAGGTGTCTGGACGGGCAAATTTAACTCTCATTTCCCACCAGGAAGAGGAATTAACCAAAGGCTCAGCGTGCCGTGCCGGAACCAGATTAGGGCCTGAAGCAATCCTGCGGTGTTGCGGCCAGCTCACAAGAAAGCGAGTTGAAGAAAGGAGCTCAGGGGCAGTGTAATTCACAAACCTGCAGAGTTATAAATGACAGCTATCGTCCAAAAATATACTGAAGTAAGGCTGCCAAGAGGACTTGAAAGCGGGGCAGAATTGCAGGAAACCGATTTCAGGAGGTAGACTGGAATTGCATTTAAAGCATAGGAAAAGAGGCAGAACGTCTACAATGATGCACTTGGCCAAAAAGGGCGTATGCGTTTTTCCCTGAATATATTCAGGAAAAAACGCATACGCCCTTTTTGGCCAACCAAGCAAGCTTGCAAAGGAAATCTGCACTACAATGAAGTCTCACTTCCCCCCGGTCAAAAGGGCCATCTGAAAAAAGTGTAAAATCCAGAAAGGCAGGACAGGCCATGGAGAACTGGGAGCCTTGTTATGCTGATGGGCGGGATGTAAATTGCCAACAGCCACTCGGGAGAGGTGTATGGTGTTTCCTGAAACATCTAAAAAACAAAGCAACAGAGCCTAGGGCACTTCCACTTATGGTCCTGTAGCTTGGGAAATTAAAATCAGAAAGACACAGCCACCCCAAAGTTTGGGACGGCTCTGTTTACAAGAACCTCGTTTACGGTACAAGTTCAATATCGCAGAAAGTGAAAAATGGATAAAGAAGTTGTGGTACTTACGTACAATGCAATATCACTCAGCAATGAAATCTATGTCATCAGGCCCATAGCAGCATAATGAGTGGATTCAGGTATGATGATTCTAACTGAAATAAGTCACACAGAAAAAGAAACATCATAAGATATCACTAATACACGGAATGTAAACTTGGCTACACAGGAACTGGATTACAAAACAGAACAGGGTCTCAAATTTAGAAAACCAACTTATGCTTGTTTAAGGGGAAAGGTGAGTTGGGGTGCTGCATAAAACCAGAGATTGAAATGAGCACAGATAAAGTTCCTTAAGCCAAATATGGAATAGACAAGAACTACTCCTTGCTCAACGAAATGGACTCAACACCCCATATTAAACGCCTAAGAATGTACCTGACTAGTAAGTATCTTAAAACCTATGGATTGCTAAGTCTCCGAAAGAGAATCAAGCATGTGTACAGGGGCATAAACGCAGCAGTGATAGGATTGGAGAGGTTCGGTGAGCAAATGAAGACCCTTTGAAGTCATATTGCTTGGTACCCATTCCACGGGTCTCAACTCTCCAGGTTTAAGGGATTCTTCCTTCAGCTAAAACATGCACGTGGAACCCAGAGTATGATCAACCATGTGATCGGGAGACGTGTTCCAATATGTCTCAATTCTCGTCCCCTGGTACTCGGGTGTAACATTCCAGACGCTTTACTAACACTCTCCCAACTTGGAGAGTCAGTGCCTTTAACCTCCTGTTTGGCCCATTTGCAATTTCTGCGGAAGATGAACAGGAATAGGGAGAACCAATGAGAGACTAGCTGGAGGTGTCTGGACGGGCAAATTTAACTCTCATTTCCCACCAGGAAGAGGAATTAACCAAAGGCTCAGCGTGCCGTGCCGGAACCAGATTAGGGCCTGAAGCAATCCTGCGGTGTTGCGGCCAGCTCACAAGAAAGCGAGTTGAAGAAAGGAGCTCAGGGGCACTGTAATTCACAAACCTGCAGAGTTATAAATGACAGCTATCGTCCAAAAATATACTGAAGTAAGGCTGCCAAGAGGACTTGAAAGCGGGGCAGAATTGCAGGAAACCGATTTCAGGAGGTAGACTGGAATTGCATTTAAAGCATAGGAAAAGAGGCAGAACGTCTACAATGATGCACTTGGCCAAAAAGGGCGTATGCGTTTTTCCCTGAATATATTCAGGAAAAAACGCATACGCCCTTTTTGGCCAACCAAGCAAGCTTGCAAAGGAAATCTGCACTACAATGAAGTCTCACTTCCCCCCGGTCAAAAGGGCCATCTGAAAAAAGTGTAAAATCCAGAAAGGCAGGACAGGCCATGGAGAACTGGGAGCCTTGTTATGCTGATGGGCGGGATGTAAATTGCCAACAGCCACTCGGGAGAGGTGTATGGTGTTTCCTGAAACATCTAAAAAACAAAGCAACAGAGCCTAGGGCACTTCCACTTATGGTCCTGTAGCTTGGGAAATTAAAATCAGAAAGACACAGCCACCCCAAAGTTTGGGACGGCTCTGTTTACAAGAACCTCGTTTACGGTACAAGTTCAATATCGCAGAAAGTGAAAAATGGATAAAGAAGTTGTGGTACTTACGTACAATGCAATATCACTCAGCAATGAAATCTATGTCATCAGGCCCATAGCAGCATAATGAGTGGATTCAGGTATGATGATTCTAACTGAAATAAGTCACACAGAAAAAGAAACATCATAAGATATCACTAATACACGGAATGTAAACTTGGCTACACAGGAACTGGATTACAAAACAGAACAGGGTCTCAAATTTAGAAAACCAACTTATGCTTGCTTAAGGGGAAAGGTGAGTTGGGGTGCTGCATAAAACCAGAGATTGAAATGAGCACAGATAAAGTTCCTTAAGCCAAATATGGAATAGACAAGAACTACTCCTTGCTCAACGAAATGGACTCAACACCCCATATTAAACGCCTAAGAATGTACCTGACTAGTAAGTATCTTAAAACCTATGGATTGCTATGTCTCCGAAAGAGAATCAAGCATGTGTACAGGGGCATAAACGCAGCAGTGATAGGATTGGAGAGGTTCGGTGAGCAAATGAAGACCCTTTGAAGTCATATTGCTTGGTACCCATTCCACGGGTCTCAACTCTCCAGGTTTAAGGGATTCTTCCTTCAGCTAAAACATGCACGTGGAACCCAGAGTATGATCAACCATGTGATCGGGAGACGTGTTCCAATATGTCTCAATTCTCGTCCCCTGGTACTCGGGTGTAACATTCCAGACGCTTTACTAACATTCTCCCAACTTGGAGAGTCAGTGCCTTTAACCTCCTGTTTGGCCCATTTGCAATTTCTGCGGAAGATGAACAGGAATAGGGAGAACCAATGAGAGACTAGCTGGAGGTGTCTGGACGGGCAAATTTAACTCTCATTTCCCACCAGGAAGAGGAATTAACCAAAGGCTCAGCGTGCCGTGCCGGAACCAGATTAGGGCCTGAAGCAATCCTGCGGTGTTGCGGCCAGCTCACAAGAAAGCGAGTTGAAGAAAGGAGCTCAGGGGCACTGTAATTCACAAACCTGCAGAGTTATAAATGACAGCTATCGTCCAAAAATATACTGAAGTAAGGCTGCCAAGAGGACTTGAAAGCGGGGCAGAATTGCAGGAAACCGATTTCAGGAGGTAGACTGGAATTGCATTTAAAGCATAGGAAAAGAGGCAGAACGTCTACAATGATGCACTTGGCCAAAAAGGGCGTATGCGTTTTTCCCTGAATATATTCAGGAAAAAACGCATACGCCCTTTTTGGCCAACCAAGCAAGCTTGCAAAGGAAATCTGCACTACAATGAAGTCTCACTTCCCCCCGGTCAAAAGGGCCATCTGAAAAAAGTGTAAAATCCAGAAAGGCAGGACAGGCCATGGAGAACTGGGAGCCTTGTTATGCTGATGGGCGGGATGTAAATTGCCAACAGCCACTCGGGAGAGGTGTATGGTGTTTCCTGAAACATCTAAAAAACAAAGCAACAGAGCCTAGGGCACTTCCACTTATGGTCCTGTAGCTTGGGAAATTAAAATCAGAAAGACACAGCCACCCCAAAGTTTGGGACGGCTCTGTTTACAAGAACCTCGTTTACGGTACAAGTTCAATATCGCAGAAAGTGAAAAATGGATAAAGAAGTTGTGGTACTTACGTACAATGCAATATCACTCAGCAATGAAATCTATGTCATCAGGCCCATAGCAGCATAATGAGTGGATTCAGGTATGATGATTCTAACTGAAATAAGTCACACAGAAAAAGAAACATCATAAGATATCACTAATACACGGAATGTAAACTTGGCTACACAGGAACTGGATTACAAAACAGAACAGGGTCTCAAATTTAGAAAACCAACTTATGCTTGCTTAAGGGGAAAGGTGAGTTGGGGTGCTGCATAAAACCAGAGATTGAAATGAGCACAGATAAAGTTCCTTAAGCCAAATATGGAATAGACAAGAACTACTCCTTGCTCAACGAAATGGACTCAACACCCCATATTAAACGCCTAAGAATGTACCTGACTAGTAAGTATCTTAAAACCTATGGATTGCTATGTCTCCGAAAGAGAATCAAGCATGTGTACAGGGGCATAAACGCAGCAGTGATAGGATTGGAGAGGTTCGGTGAGCAAATGAAGACCCTTTGAAGTCATATTGCTTGGTACCCATTCCACGGGTCTCAACTCTCCAGGTTTAAGGGATTCTTCCTTCAGGTAAAACATGCACGTGGAACCCAGAGTATGATCAACCGTGTGATCGGGAGACGTGTTCCAATATGTCTCAATTCTCGTCCCCTGGTACTCGGGTGTAACATTCCAGACGCTTTACTAACACTCTCCCGACTTGGAGAGTCAGTGCCTTTAACCTCCTGTTTGGCCCATTTGCAATTTCTGCGGAAGATGAACAGGAATAGGGAGAACCAATGAGAGACTAGCTGGAGGTGTCTGGACGGGCAAATTTAACTCTCATTTCCCACCAGGAAGAGGAATTAACCAAAGGCTCAGCGTGCCGTGCCGGAACCAGATTAGGGCCTGAAGCAATCCTGCGGTGTTGCGGCCAGCTCACAAGAAAGCGAGTTGAAGAAAGGAGCTCAGGGGCAGTGTAATTCACAAACCTGCAGAGTTATAAATGACAGCTATCGTCCAAAAATATACTGAAGTAAGGCTGCCAAGAGGACTTGAAAGCGGGGCAGAATTGCAGGAAACCGATTTCAGGAGGTAGACTGGAATTGCATTTAAAGCATAGGAAAAGAGGCAGAACGTCTACAATGATGCACTTGGCCAAAAAGGGCGTATGCGTTTTTTCCTGAATATATTCAGGAAAAAACGCATACGCCCTTTTTGGCCAACCAAGCAAGCTTGCAAAGGAAATCTGCACTACAATGAAGTCTCACTTCCCCCCGGTCAAAAGGGCCATCTGAAAAAAGTGTAAAATCCAGAAAGGCAGGACAGGCCATGGAGAACTGGGAGCCTTGTTATGCTGATGGGCGGGATGTAAATTGCCAACAGCCACTCGGGAGAGGTGTATGGTGTTTCCTGAAACATCTAAAAAACAAAGCAACAGAGCCTAGGGCACTTCCACTTATGGTCCTGTAGCTTGGGAAATTAAAATCAGAAAGACACAGCCACCCCAAAGTTTGGGACGGCTCTGTTTACAAGAACCTCGTTTACGGTACAAGTTCAATATCGCAGAAAGTGAAAAATGGATAAAGAAGTTGTGGTACTTACGTACAATGCAATATCACTCAGCAATGAAATCTATGTCATCAGGCCCATAGCAGCATAATGAGTGGATTCAGGTATGATGATTCTAACTGAAATAAGTCACACAGAAAAAGAAACATCATAAGATATCACTAATACACGGAATGTAAACTTGGCTACACAGGAACTGGATTACAAAACAGAACAGGGTCTCAAATTTAGAAAACCAACTTATGCTTGCTTAAGGGGAAAGGTGAGTTGGGGTGCTGCATAAAACCAGAGATTGAAATGAGCACAGATAAAGTTCCTTAAGCCAAATATGGAATAGACAAGAACTACTCCTTGCTCAACGAAATGGACTCAACACCCCATATTAAACGCCTAAGAATGTACCTGACTAGTAAGTATCTTAAAACCTATGGATTGCTATGTCTCCGAAAGAGAATCAAGCATGTGTACAGGGGCATAAACGCAGCAGTGATAGGATTGGAGAGGTTCGGTGAGCAAATGAAGACCCTTTGAAGTCATATTGCTTGGTACCCATTCCACGGGTCTCAACTCTCCAGGTTTAAGGGATTCTTCCTTCAGGTAAAATATGCACGTGGAACCCAGAGTATGATCAACCGTGTGATCGGGAGACGTGTTCCAATATGTCTCAATTCTCGTCCCCTGGTACTCGGGTGTAACATTCCAGACGCTTTACTAACACTCTCCCGACTTGGAGAGTCAGTGCCTTTAACCTCCTGTTTGGCCCATTTGCAATTTCTGCGGAAGATGAACAGGAATAGGGAGAACCAATGAGAGACTAGCTGGAGGTGTCTGGACGGGCAAATTTAACTCTCATTTCCCACCAGGAAGAGGAATTAACCAAAGGCTCAGCGTGCCGTGCCGGAACCAGATTAGGGCCTGAAGCAATCCTGCGGTGTTGCGGCCAGCTCACAAGAAAGCGAGTTGAAGAAAGGAGCTCAGGGGCACTGTAATTCACAAACCTGCAGAGTTATAAATGACAGCTATCGTCCAAAAATATACTGAAGTAAGGCTGCCAAGAGGACTTGAAAGCGGGGCAGAATTGCAGGAAACCTAATTCAGGAGGTAGACTGGAATTGCATTTAAAGCATAGGAAAAGAGGCAGAACGTCCACAATGATGCACTTGGCCAAAAAGGGCGTATGCGTTTTTTCCTGAATATATTCAGGAAAAAACGCATACGCCCTTTTTGGCCAACCAAGCAAGCTTGCAAAGGAAATCTGCACTACAATGAAGTCTCACTTCCCCCCGGTCAAAAGGGCCATCTGAAAAAGTGTAAAATCCAGAAAGGCAGGACAGGCCATGGAGAACTGGGAGCCTTGTTATGCTGATGGGCGGGATGTAAATTGCCAACAGCCACTCGGGAGAGGTGTATGGTGTTTCCTGAAACATCTAAAAAACAAAGCAACAGAGCCTAGGGCACTTCCACTTATGGTCCTATAGCTTAGGGAAATTAAAATCAAAAAGACACAGCCACCCCAAAGTTTGGGACGGCTCTGTTTACAAGAACATCGTTTACGGTACAAGTTGAATATCACAGAAAGTGAAAAATGGATAAAGAAGTTGTGGTACTTACGTACAATGCAATATCACTCAGCAATGAAATCTATGTCATCAGGCCCATAGCAGCATAATTAGTGGATTCAGGTATGATGATTCTAACTGAAATAAGTCACACAGAAAAAGAAACATCATAAGATATCACTAATACACCGAATGTAAACTTGGCTACACAGGAACTGGATTACAAAACAGAACAGGGTCTCAAATTTAGAAAACCAACTTATGCTTGCTTAAGGGGAAAGGTGAGTTGGGGTGCTGCATAAAACCAGAGATTGAAATGAGCACAGATAAAGTTCCTTAAGCCAAATATGGAATAGACAAGAACTACTCCTTGCTCAACGAAATGGACTCAACACCCCATATTAAACGCCTAAGAATGTATCTGACTAGTAAGTATCTTAAAACCTATGGATTGCTATGTCTCTGAAAGAAAATCAAGCGTGTGTACAGGGGCATAAACGCAGCAGTGATAGGATTGGAGAGGTTCGGTGAGCAAATGAAGACCCTTTGAAGTCATATTGCATGGTACCCATTCCACGGGTCTCAACTCTCCAGGTTTAAGGGATTCTTCCTTCAGCTAAAACATGCACGTGGAACCCAGAGTATGATCAACCGTGTGATCGGGAGACGTGTTCTAATATGTCTCAATTCTCGTCCCCTGGTACTCGGGTGTAACATTCCAGACGCTTTACTAACACTCTCCCGACTTGGAGAGTCAGTGCCTTTAACCTCCTGTTTGGTCCATTTGCAATTTCTGCGGAAGATGAACAGGAATAGGGAGAACCAATGAGAGACTAGCTGGAGGTGTCTGGACGGGCAAATTTAACTCTCATTTCCCACCAGGAAGAGGAATTAACCAAAGGCTCAGCGTGCCGTGCCGGAACCAGATTAGGGCCTGAAGCAATCCTGCGGTGTTGCGGCCAGCTCACAAGAAAGCGAGTTGAAGAAAGGAGCTCAGGGGCACTGTAATTCACAAACCTGCAGAGTTATAAATGACAGCTATCGTCCAAAAATATACTGAAGTAAGGCTGCCAAGAGGACTTGAAAGCGGGGCAGAATTGCAGGAAACCGATTTCAGGAGGTAGACTGGAATTGCATTTAAAGCATAGGAAAAGAGGCAGAACGTCCACAATGATGCACTTGGCCAAAAAGGGCGTATGCGTTTTTTCCTGAATATATTCAGGAAAAAACGCATACGCCCTTTTTGGCCAACCAAGCAAGCTTGCAAAGGAAATCTGCACTACAATGAAGTCTCACTTCCCCCCGGTCAAAAGGGCCATCTGAAAAAAGTGTAAAATCCAGAAAGGCAGGACAGGCCATGGAGAACTGGGAGCCTTGTTATGCTGATGGGCGGGATGTAAATTGCCAACAGCCACTCGGGAGAGGTGTATGGTGTTTCCTGAAACATCTAAAAAACAAAGCAACAGAGCCTAGGGCACTTCCACTTATGGTCCTATAGCTTAGGGAAATTAAAATCAAAAAGACACAGCCACCCCAAAGTTTGGGACGGCTCTGTTTACAAGAACCTCGTTTACGGTACAAGTTGAATATCACAGAAAGTGAAAAATGGATAAAGAAGTTGTGGTACTTACGTACAATGCAATATCACTCAGCAATGAAATCTATGTCATCAGGCCCGTAACAGCATAATGAGTGGATTCAGGTATGATGATTCTAACTGAAATAAGTCACACAGAAAAAGAAACATCATAAGATATCACTAATACACCGAATGTAAACTTGGCTACACAGGAACTGGATTACAAAACAGAACAGGGTCTCAAATTTAGAAAACCAACTTATGCTTGCTTAAGGGGAAAGGTGAGTTGGGGTGCTGCATCAAACCAGAGATTGAAATGAGCACAGATAAAGTTCCTTAAGCCAAATATGGAATAGACAAGAACTACTCCTTGCTCAACGAAATGGACTCAACACCCCATATTAAACGCCTAAGAATGTACCTGACTAGTAAGTATCTTAAAACCTATGGATTGCTATGTCTCTGAAAGAAAATCAAGCGTGTGTACAGGGGCATAAACGCAGCAGTGATAGGATTGGAGAGGTTCGGTGAGCAAATGAAGACCCTTTGAAGTCATATTGCATGGTACCCATTCCACGGGTCTCAACTCTCCAGGTTTAAGGGATTCTTCCTTCAGCTAAAACATGCACGTGGAACCCAGAGTATGATCAACCGTGTGATCGGGAGACGTGTTCCAATATGCCTCAGTTCTCGTCCCCTGGTACTCGGGTGCAACATTCCAGACGCTTTACTAACACTCTCCCGACTTGGAGAGTCAGTGCCTTTAACCTCCTGTTTGGCCCATTTGCAATTTCTGCGGAAGATGAACAGGAATAGGGAGAACCAATGAGAGACTAGCTGGAGGTGTCTGGACGGGCAAATTTAACTCTCATTTCCCACCAGGAAGAGGAATTAACCAAAGGCTCAGCGTGCCGTCCCGGAACCAGATTAGGGCCTGAAGCAATCCTGCGGTGTTGCGGCCAGCTCACAAGAAAGCAAGTTGAAGAAAGGAGCTCAGGGGCACTGTAATTCACAAACCTGCAGAGTTATAAATGACAGCTATCGTCCAAAAATATACTGAAGTAAGGCTGCCAAGAGGACTTGAAAGCGGGGCAGAATTGCAGGAAACCTAATTCAGGAGGTAGACTGGAATTGCATTTAAAGCATAGGAAAAGAGGCAGAACGTCCACAATGATGCACTTGGCCAAAAAGGGCGTATGCGTTTTTTCCTGAATATATTCAGGAAAAAACGCATACGCCCTTTTTGGCCAACCAAGCAAGCTTGCAAAGGAAATCTGCACTACAATGAAGTCTCACTTCCCCCCGGTCAAAAGGGCCATCTGAAAAAAGTGTAAAATCCAGAAAGGCAGGACAGGCCATGGAGAACTGGGAGCCTTGTTATGCTGATGGGCGGGATGTAAATTGCCAACAGCCACTCGGGAGAGGTGTATGGTGTTTCCTGAAACATCTAAAAAACAAAGCAACAGAGCCTAGGGCACTTCCACTTATGGTCCTATAGCTTAGGGAAATTAAAATCAAAAAGACACAGCCACCCCAAAGTTTGGGACGGCTCTGTTTACAAGAACATCGTTTACGGTACAAGTTGAATATCACAGAAAGTGAAAAATGGATAAAGAAGTTGTGGTACTTACGTACAATGCAATATCACTCAGCAATGAAATCTATGTCATCAGGCCCGTAACAGCATAATGAGTGCATTCAGGTATGATGATTCTAACTGAAATAAGTCACACAGAAAAAGAAACATCATAAGATATCACTAATACACCGAATGTAAACTTGGCTACACAGGAACTGGATTACAAAACAGAACAGGGTCTCAAATTTAGAAAACCAACTTATGCTTGCTTAAGGGGAAAGGTGAGTTGGGGTGCTGCATAAAACCAGAGATTGAAATGAGCACAGATAAAGTTCCTTAAGCCAAATATGGAATAGACAAGAACTACTCCTTGCTCAACGAAATGGACTCAACACCCCATATTAAACGCCTAAGAATGTACCTGACTAGTAAGTATCTTAAAACCTATGGATTGCTATGTCTCTGAAAGAAAATCAAGCGTGTGTACAGGGGCATAAACGCAGCAGTGATAGGATTGGAGAGGTTCGGTGAGCAAATGAAGACCCTTTGAAGTCATATTGCATGGTACCCATTCCACGGGTCTCAACTCTCCAGGTTTAAGGGATTCTTCCTTCAGCTAAAACATGCACGTGGAACCCAGAGTATGATCAACCGTGTGATCGGGAGACGTGTTCCAATATGTCTCAATTCTCGTCCCCTGGTACTCGGGTGTAACATTCCAGACGCTTTACTAACACTCTCCCGACTTGGAGAGTCAGTGCCTTTAACCTCCTGTTTGGCCCATTTGCAATTTCTGCGGAAGATGAACAGGAATAGGGAGAACCAATGAGAGACTAGCTGGAGGTGTCTGGACGGGCAAATTTAACTCTCATTTCCCACCAGGAAGAGGAATTAACCAAAGGCTCAGCGTGCCGTGCCGGAACCAGATTAGGGCCTGAAGCAATCCTGCGGTGTTGCGGCCAGCTCACAAGAAAGCGAGTTGAAGAAAGGAGCTCAGGGGCACTGTAATTCACAAACCTGCAGAGTTATAAATGACAGCTATCGTCCAAAAATATACTGAAGTAAGGCTGCCAAGAGGACTTGAAAGCGGGGCAGAATTGCAGGAAACCGATTTCAGGAGGTAGACTGGAATTGCATTTAAAGCATAGGAAAAGAGGCAGAACGTCCACAATGATGCACTTGGCCAAAAAGGGCGTATGCGTTTTTTCCTGAATATATTCAGGAAAAAACGCATACGCCCTTTTTGGCCAACCAAGCAAGCTTGCAAAGGAAATCTGCACTACAATGAAGTCTCACTTCCCCCCGGTCAAAAGGGCCATCTGAAAAAAGTGTAAAATCCAGAAAGGCAGGACAGGCCATGGAGAACTGGGAGCCTTGTTATGCTGATGGGCGGGATGTAAATTGCCAACAGCCACTCGGGAGAGGTGTATGGTGTTTCCTGAAACATCTAAAAAACAAAGCAACAGAGCCTAGGGCACTTCCACTTATGGTCCTATAGCTTAGGGAAATTAAAATCAAAAAGACACAGCCACCCCAAAGTTTGGGACGGCTCTGTTTACAAGAACATCGTATACGGTACAAGTTGAATATCACAGAAAGTGAAAAATGGATAAAGAAGTTGTGGTACATACGTACAATGCAATATCACTCAGCAATGAAATCTATGTCATCAGGCCCGTAACAGCATAATGAGTGCATTCAGGTATGATGATTCTAACTGAAATAAGTCACACAGAAAAAGAAACATCATAAGATATCACTAATACACCGAATGTAAACTTGGCTACACAGGAACTGGATTACAAAACAGAACAGGGTCTCAAATTTAGAAAACCAACTTATGCTTGCTTAAGGGGAAAGGTGAGTTGGGGTGCTGCATAAAACCAGAGATTGAAATGAGCACAGATAAAGTTCCTTAAGCCAAATATGGAATAGACAAGAACTACTCCTTGCTCAACGAAATGGACTCAACACCCCATATTAAACGCCTAAGAATGTACCTGACTAGTAAGTATCTTAAAACCTATGGATTGCTATGTCTCTGAAAGAAAATCAAGCGTGTGTACAGGGGCATAAACGCAGCAGTGATAGGATTGGAGAGGTTCGGTGAGCAAATGAAGACCCTTTGAAGTCATATTGCATGGTACCCATTCCACGGGTCTCAACTCTCCAGGTTTAAGGGATTCTTCCTTCAGCTAAAACATGCACGTGGAACCCAGAGTATGATCAACCGTGTGATCGGGAGACGTGTTCCAATATGTCTCAATTCTCGTCCCCTGGTACTCGGGTGTAACATTCCAGACGCTTTACTAACACTCTCCCGACTTGGAGAGTCAGTGCCTTTAACCTCCTGTTTGGCCCATTTGCAATTTCTGCGGAAGATGAACAGGAATAGGGAGAACCAATGAGAGACTAGCTGGAGGTGTCTGGACGGGCAAATTTAACTCTCATTTCCCACCAGGAAGAGGAATTAACCAAAGGCTCAGCGTGCCGTGCCGGAACCAGATTAGGGCCTGAAGCAATCCTGCGGTGTTGCGGCCAGCTCACAAGAAAGCGAGTTGAAGAAAGGAGCTCAGGGGCACTGTAATTCACAAACCTGCAGAGTTATAAATGACAGCTATCGTCCAAAAATATACTGAAGTAAGGCTGCCAAGAGGACTTGAAAGCGGGGCAGAATTGCAGGAAACCGATTTCAGGAGGTAGACTGGAATTGCATTTAAAGCATAGGAAAAGAGGCAGAACGTCCACAATGATGCACTTGGCCAAAAAGGGCGTATGCGTTGTTTCCTGAATATATTCAGGAAAAAACGCATACGCCCTTTTTGGCCAACCAAGCAAGCTTGCAAAGGAAATCTGCACTACAATGAAGTCTCACTTCCCCCCGGTCAAAAGGGCCATCTGAAAAAAGTGTAAAATCCAGAAAGGCAGGACAGGCCATGGAGAACTGGGAGCCTTGTTATGCTGATGGGCGGTATGTTAATTGCCAACAGCCACTTGGGAGAAGTGTATGGTGTTTCCTTAAACATCTAAAAACAAAGCAACAGAACCTAGGGCACTTCCACTTATGGTCCTATAGCTTAGGGAAATTAAAATGAAAAAGACACAGCCACCCCAAAGTTTGGGACGGCTCTGTTTACAAGAAGCTCGTTTACGGTACAAGTTCAATAGCGCAGAAAGTGAAAAATGGATAAAGAAGTTGTGGTACTTACGTACAATGCAATATCACTCAGCAATGAAATCTATGTCATCAGGCCCGTAACAGCATAATGAGTGGATTCAGGTATGATGATTCTAACTGAAATAAGTCACACAGAAAAAGAAACATCATAAGATATCACTAATACACGGAATGTAAACTTGGCTACACAGGAACTGGATTACAAATCAGAACAGGGTCTCAAATTTAGAAAACCAACTTATGCTTGCTTAAGCGAAAAAGTGAGTTGGGGTGCTGCATCAAACCAGAGATTGAAATGAGCACAGATAAAGTTCCTTAAGCCAAATATGGAATAGACAAGAGCTACTCCTTGCTCAACGAAATGGACTCAACACCCCATATTAAACGCCTAAGAATGTACCTGACTAGTAAGTATCTTAAAACCTATGGATTGCTATGTCTCTGAAAGAAAATCAAGCATGTGTACAGGGGCATAAACGCAGCACTGATAGGATTGGAGAGGTTCGGTGAGCAAATGAAGACCCTTTGAAGTCATATTGCATGGTACCCATTCCACGGGTCTCAACTCTCCTGGTTTAAGGGATTCTTCCTTCAGCTAAAACATGCACGTGGAACCCAGAGTATGATCAACCATGGGATCGGGAGACGTGTTCCAATATGCCTCAGTTCTCGTCCCCTGGTACTCGGGTGCAACATTCCAGACGCTTTACTAACACTCTCCCGACTTGGAGAGTCAGTGCCTTTAACCTCCTGTTTGGCCCATTTGCAATTTCTGCGGAAGATGAACAGGAATAGGGAGAACCAATGAGAGACTAGCTGGAGGTGTCTGGACGGGCAAATTTAACTCTCATTTCCCACCAGGAAGAGGAATTAACCAAAGGCTCAGCGTGCCGTCCCGGAACCAGATTAGGGCCTGAAGCAATCCTGCGGTGTTGCGGCCAGCTCACAAGAAAGCAAGTTGAAGAAAGGAGCTCAGGGGCACTGTAATTCACAAACCTGCAGAGTTATAAATGACAGCTATCGTCCAAAAATATACTGAAGTAAGGCTGCCAAGAGGACTTGAAAGCGGGGCAGAATTGCAGGAAACCTATTTCAGGAGGTAGACTGGAATTGCATTTAAAGCATAGGAAAAGAGGCAGAACGTCCACAATGATGCACTTGGCCAAAAAGGGCGTATGCGTTTTTTCCTGAATATATTCAGGAAAAAACGCATACGCCCTTTATGGCCAACCAAGCAAGCTTGCAAAGGAAATCTGCACTACAATGAAGTCTCACTTCCCCCCGGTCAAAAGGGCCATCTGAAAAAAGTGTAAAATCCAGAAAGGCAGGACAGGCCATGGAGAACTGGGAGCCTTGTTATGCTGATGGGCGGGATGTAAATTGCCAACAGCCACTCGGGAGAGGTGTATGGTGTTTCCTGAAACATCTAAAAAACAAAGCAACAGAGCCTAGGGCACTTCCACTTATGGTCCTGTAGCTTGGGAAATTAAAATCAGAAAGAAACAGCCACCCCAAAGTTTGGGACGGCTCTGTTTACAAGAACCTCGTTTACGGTACAAGTTGAATATCACAGAAAGTGAAAAATGGATAAAGAAGTTGTGGTACTTACGTACAATGCAATATCACTCAGCAATGAAATCTATGTCATCAGGCCCATAGCAGCATAATTAGTGGATTCAGGTATGATGATTCTAACTGAAATAAGTCACACAGAAAAAGAAACATCATAAGATATCACTAATACACCGAATGTAAACTTGGCTACACAGGAACTGGATTACAAAACAGAACAGGGTCTCAAATTTAGAAAACCAACTTATGCTTGCTTAAGGGGAAAGGTGAGTTGGGGTGCTGCATAAAACCAGAGATTGAAATGAGCACAGATAAAGTTCCTTAAGCCAAATATGGAATAGACAAGAACTACTCCTTGCTCAACGAAATGGACTCAACACCCCATATTAAACGCCTAAGAATGTATCTGACTAGTAAGTATCTTAAAACCTATGGATTGCTATGTCTCTGAAAGAAAATCAAGCGTGTGTACAGGGGCATAAACGCAGCAGTGATAGGATTGGAGAGGTTCGGTGAGCAAATGAAGACCCTTTGAAGTCATATTGCATGGTACCCATTCCACGGGTCTCAACTCTCCAGGTTTAAGGGATTCTTCCTTCAGCTAAAACATGCACGTGGAACCCAGAGTATGATCAACCGTGTGATCGGGAGACGTGTTCTAATATGTCTCAATTCTCGTCCCCTGGTACTCGGGTGTAACATTCCAGACGCTTTACTAACACTCTCCCGACTTGGAGAGTCAGTGCCTTTAACCTCCTGTTTGGTCCATTTGCAATTTCTGCGGAAGATGAACAGGAATAGGGAGAACCAATGAGAGACTAGCTGGAGGTGTCTGGACGGGCAAATTTAACTCTCATTTCCCACCAGGAAGAGGAATTAACCAAAGGCTCAGCGTGCCGTGCCGGAACCAGATTAGGGCCTGAAGCAATCCTGCGGTGTTGCGGCCAGCTCACAAGAAAGCGAGTTGAAGAAAGGAGCTCAGGGGCACTGTAATTCACAAACCTGCAGAGTTATAAATGACAGCTATCGTCCAAAAATATACTGAAGTAAGGCTGCCAAGAGGACTTGAAAGCGGGGCAGAATTGCAGGAAACCGATTTCAGGAGGTAGACTGGAATTGCATTTAAAGCATAGGAAAAGAGGCAGAACGTCCACAATGATGCACTTGGCCAAAAAGGGCGTATGCGTTTTTTCCTGAATATATTCAGGAAAAAACGCATACGCCCTTTTTGGCCAACCAAGCAAGCTTGCAAAGGAAATCTGCACTACAATGAAGTCTCACTTCCCCCCGGTCAAAAGGGCCATCTGAAAAAAGTGTAAAATCCAGAAAGGCAGGACAGGCCATGGAGAACTGGGAGCCTTGTTATGCTGATGGGCGGGATGTAAATTGCCAACAGCCACTCGGGAGAGGTGTATGGTGTTTCCTGAAACATCTAAAAAACAAAGCAACAGAGCCTAGGGCACTTCCACTTATGGTCCTATAGCTTAGGGAAATTAAAATCAAAAAGACACAGCCACCCCAAAGTTTGGGACGGCTCTGTTTACAAGAACCTCGTTTACGGTACAAGTTGAATATCACAGAAAGTGAAAAATGGATAAAGAAGTTGTGGTACTTACGTACAATGCAATATCACTCAGCAATGAAATCTATGTCATCAGGCCCGTAACAGCATAATGAGTGGATTCAGGTATGATGATTCTAACTGAAATAAGTCACACAGAAAAAGAAACATCATAAGATATCACTAATACACCGAATGTAAACTTGGCTACACAGGAACTGGATTACAAAACAGAACAGGGTCTCAAATTTAGAAAACCAACTTATGCTTGCTTAAGGGGAAAGGTGAGTTGGGGTGCTGCATCAAACCAGAGATTGAAATGAGCACAGATAAAGTTCCTTAAGCCAAATATGGAATAGACAAGAACTACTCCTTGCTCAACGAAATGGACTCAACACCCCATATTAAACGCCTAAGAATGTACCTGACTAGTAAGTATCTTAAAACCTATGGATTGCTATGTCTCTGAAAGAAAATCAAGCGTGTGTACAGGGGCATAAACGCAGCAGTGATAGGATTGGAGAGGTTCGGTGAGCAAATGAAGACCCTTTGAAGTCATATTGCATGGTACCCATTCCACGGGTCTCAACTCTCCAGGTTTAAGGGATTCTTCCTTCAGCTAAAACATGCACGTGGAACCCAGAGTATGATCAACCGTGTGATCGGGAGACGTGTTCCAATATGCCTCAGTTCTCGTCCCCTGGTACTCGGGTGCAACATTCCAGACGCTTTACTAACACTCTCCCGACTTGGAGAGTCAGTGCCTTTAACCTCCTGTTTGGCCCATTTGCAATTTCTGCGGAAGATGAACAGGAATAGGGAGAACCAATGAGAGACTAGCTGGAGGTGTCTGGACGGGCAAATTTAACTCTCATTTCCCACCAGGAAGAGGAATTAACCAAAGGCTCAGCGTGCCGTCCCGGAACCAGATTAGGGCCTGAAGCAATCCTGCGGTGTTGCGGCCAGCTCACAAGAAAGCAAGTTGAAGAAAGGAGCTCAGGGGCACTGTAATTCACAAACCTGCAGAGTTATAAATGACAGCTATCGTCCAAAAATATACTGAAGTAAGGCTGCCAAGAGGACTTGAAAGCGGGGCAGAATTGCAGGAAACCTAATTCAGGAGGTAGACTGGAATTGCATTTAAAGCATAGGAAAAGAGGCAGAACGTCCACAATGATGCACTTGGCCAAAAAGGGCGTATGCGTTTTTTCCTGAATATATTCAGGAAAAAACGCATACGCCCTTTTTGGCCAACCAAGCAAGCTTGCAAAGGAAATCTGCACTACAATGAAGTCTCACTTCCCCCCGGTCAAAAGGGCCATCTGAAAAAAGTGTAAAATCCAGAAAGGCAGGACAGGCCATGGAGAACTGGGAGCCTTGTTATGCTGATGGGCGGGATGTAAATTGCCAACAGCCACTCGGGAGAGGTGTATGGTGTTTCCTGAAACATCTAAAAAACAAAGCAACAGAGCCTAGGGCACTTCCACTTATGGTCCTATAGCTTAGGGAAATTAAAATCAAAAAGACACAGCCACCCCAAAGTTTGGGACGGCTCTGTTTACAAGAACATCGTTTACGGTACAAGTTGAATATCACAGAAAGTGAAAAATGGATAAAGAAGTTGTGGTACTTACGTACAATGCAATATCACTCAGCAATGAAATCTATGTCATCAGGCCCGTAGCAGCATAATTAGTGGATTCAGGTATGATGATTCTAACTGAAATAAGTCACACAGAAAAAGAAACATCATAAGATATCACTAATACACCGAATGTAAACTTGGCTACACAGGAACTGGATTACAAAACAGAACAGGGTCTCAAATTTAGAAAACCAACTTATGCTTGCTTAAGGGGAAAGGTGAGTTGGGGTGCTGCATAAAACCAGAGATTGAAATGAGCACAGATAAAGTTCCTTAAGCCAAATATGGAATAGACAAGAACTACTCCTTGCTCAACGAAATGGACTCAACACCCCATATTAAACGCCTAAGAATGTACCTGACTAGTAAGTATCTTAAAACCTATGGATTGCTATGTCTCTGAAAGAAAATCAAGCGTGTGTACAGGGGCATAAACGCAGCAGTGATAGGATTGGAGAGGTTCGGTGAGCAAATGAAGACCCTTTGAAGTCATATTGCATGGTACCCATTCCACGGGTCTCAACTCTCCAGGTTTAAGGGATTCTTCCTTCAGCTAAAACATGCACGTGGAACCCAGAGTATGATCAACCGTGTGATCGGGAGACGTGTTCCAATATGTCTCAATTCTCGTCCCCTGGTACTCGGGTGTAACATTCCAGACGCTTTACTAACACTCTCCCGACTTGGAGAGTCAGTGCCTTTAACCTCCTGTTTGGCCCATTTGCAATTTCTGCGGAAGATGAACAGGAATAGGGAGAACCAATGAGAGACTAGCTGGAGGTGTCTGGACGGGCAAATTTAACTCTCATTTCCCACGAGGAAGAGGAATTAACCAAAGGCTCAGCGTGCCGTGCCGGAACCAGATTAGGGCCTGAAGCAATCCTGCGGTGTTGCGGCCAGCTCACAAGAAAGCGAGTTGAAGAAAGGAGCTCAGGGGCACTGTAATTCACAAACCTGCAGAGTTATAAATGACAGCTATCGTCCAAAAATATACTGAAGTAAGGCTGCCAAGAGGACTTGAAAGCGGGGCAGAATTGCAGGAAACCGATTTCAGGAGGTAGACTGGAATTGCATTTAAAGCATAGGAAAAGAGGCAGAACGTCCACAATGATGCACTTGGCCAAAAAGGGCGTATGCGTTTTTTCCTGAATATATTCAGGAAAAAACGCATACGCCCTTTTTGGCCAACCAAGCAAGCTTGCAAAGGAAATCTGCACTACAATGAAGTCTCACTTCCCCCCGGTCAAAAGGGCCATCTGAAAAAAGTGTAAAATCCAGAAAGGCAGGACAGGCCATGGAGAACTGGGAGCCTTGTTATGCTGATGGGCGGGATGTAAATTGCCAACAGCCACTCGGGAGAGGTGTATGGTGTTTCCTGAAACATCTAAAAAACAAAGCAACAGAGCCTAGGGCACTTCCACTTATGGTCCTGTAGCTTGGGAAATTAAAATCAGAAAGACACAGCCACCCCAAAGTTTGGGACGGCTCTGTTTACAAGAACCTCGTTTACGGTACAAGTTCAATATCGCAGAAAGTGAAAAATGGATAAAGAAGTTGTGGTACTTACGTACAATGCAATATCACTCAGCAATGAAATCTATGTCATCAGGCCCATAGCAGCATAATGAGTGGATTCAGGTATGATGATTCTAACTGAAATAAGTCACACAGAAAAAGAAACATCATAAGATATCACTAATACACGGAATGTAAACTTGGCTACACAGGAACTGGATTACAAAACAGAACAGGGTCTCAAATTTAGAAAACCAACTTATGCTTGCTTAAGGGGAAAGGTGAGTTGGGGTGCTGCATAAAACCAGAGATTGAAATGAGCACAGATAAAGTTCCTTAAGCCAAATATGGAATAGACAAGAACTACTCCTTGCTCAACGAAATGGACTCAACAGCCCATATTAAACGCCTAAGAATGTACCTGACTAGTAAGTATCTTAAAACCTATGGATTGCTATGTCTCTGAAAGAGAATCAAGCATGTGTACAGGGGCATAAGCGCAGCAGTGATAGGATTGGAGAGGTTCGGTGAGCAAATGAAGACCCTTTGAAGTCATATTGCTTGGTACCCATTCCACGGGTCTCAACTCTCCAGGTTTAAGGGATTCTTCCTTCAGCTAAAACATGCATGTGGAACCCAGAATATGATCAACCATGTGATCGGGAGACGTGTTCCAATATGTCTCAATTCTTGTCCCCTGGTACTCGGGTGTAACATTCCAGACGCTTTACTAACACTCTCCCAACTTGGAGAGTCAGTGCCTTTAACCTCCTGTTTGGCCCATTTGCAATTTCTGCGGAAGATGAACAGGAATAGGGAGAACCAATGAGAGACTAGCTGGAGGTGTCTGGACGGGCAAATTTAACTCTCATTTCCCACCAGGAAGAGGAATTAACCAAAGGCTCAGCGTGCCGTGCCGGAACCAGATTAGGGCCTGAAGCAATCCTGCGGTGTTGCGGCCAGCTCACAAGAAAGCGAGTTGAAGAAAGGAGCTCAGGGGCACTGTAATTCACAAACCTGCAGAGTTATAAATGACAGCTATCGTCCAAAAATATACTGAAGTAAGGCTGCCAAGAGGACTTGAAAGCGGGGCAGAATTGCAGGAAACCGATTTCAGGAGGTAGACTGGAATTGCATTTAAAGCATAGGAAAAGAGGCAGAACGTCTACAATGATGCACTTGGCCAAAAAGGGCGTATGCGTTTTTCCCTGAATATATTCAGGAAAAAACGCATACGCCCTTTTTGGCCAACCAAGCAAGCTTGCAAAGGAAATCTGCACTACAATGAAGTCTCACTTCCCCCCGGTCAAAAGGGCCATCTGAAAAAAGTGTAAAATCCAGAAAGGCAGGACAGGCCATGGAGAACTGGGAGCCTTGTTATGCTGATGGGCGGGATGTAAATTGCCAACAGCCACTCGGGAGAGGTGTATGGTGTTTCCTGAAACATCTAAAAAACAAAGCAACAGAGCCTAGGGCACTTCCACTTATGGTCCTGTAGCTTGGGAAATTAAAATCAGAAAGACACAGCCACCCCAAAGTTTGGGACGGCTCTGTTTACAAGAACCTCGTTTACGGTACAAGTTCAATATCGCAGAAAGTGAAAAATGGATAAAGAAGTTGTGGTACTTACGTACAATGCAATATCACTCAGCAATGAAATCTATGTCATCAGGCCCATAGCAGCATAATGAGTGGATTCAGGTATGATGATTCTAACTGAAATAAGTCACACAGAAAAAGAAACATCATAAGATATCACTAATACACGGAATGTAAACTTGGCTACACAGGAACTGGATTACAAAACAGAACAGGGTCTCAAATTTAGAAAACCAACTTATGCTTGCTTAAGGGGAAAGGTGAGTTGGGGTGCTGCATAAAACCAGAGATTGAAATGAGCACAGATAAAGTTCCTTAAGCCAAATATGGAATAGACAAGAACTACTCCTTGCTCAACGAAATGGACTCAACACCCCATATTAAACGCCTAAGAATGTACCTGACTAGTAAGTATCTTAAAACCTATGGATTGCTATGTCTCCGAAAGAGAATCAAGCATGTGTACAGGGGCATAAACGCAGCAGTGATAGGATTGGAGAGGTTCGGTGAGCAAATGAAGACCCTTTGAAGTCATATTGCTTGGTACCCATTCCACGGGTCTCAACTCTCCAGGTTTAAGGGATTCTTCCTTCAGCTAAAACATGCACGTGGAACCCAGAGTATGATCAACCATGTGATCGGGAGACGTGTTCCAATATGTCTCAATTCTCGTCCCCTGGTACTCGGGTGTAACATTCCAGACGCTTTACTAACACTCTCCCAACTTGGAGAGTCAGTGCCTTTAACCTCCTGTTTGGCCCATTTGCAATTTCTGCGGAAGATGAACAGGAATAGGGAGAACCAATGAGAGACTAGCTGGAGGTGTCTGGACGGGCAAATTTAACTCTCATTTCCCACCAGGAAGAGGAATTAACCAAAGGCTCAGCGTGCCGTGCCGGAACCAGATTAGGGCCTGAAGCAATCCTGCGGTGTTGCGGCCAGCTCACAAGAAAGCGAGTTGAAGAAAGGAGCTCAGGGGCACTGTAATTCACAAACCTGCAGAGTTATAAATGACAGCTATCGTCCAAAAATATACTGAAGTAAGGCTGCCAAGAGGACTTGAAAGCGGGGCAGAATTGCAGGAAACCGATTTCAGGAGGTAGACTGGAATTGCATTTAAAGCATAGGAAAAGAGGCAGAACGTCTACAATGATGCACTTGGCCAAAAAGGGCGTATGCGTTGTTTCCTGAATATATTCAGGAAAAAACGCATACGCCCTTTTTGGCCAACCAAGCAAGCTTGCAAAGGAAATCTGCACTACAATGAAGTCTCACTTCCCCCCGGTCAAAAGGGCCATCTGAAAAAAGTGTAAAATCCAGAAAGGCAGGACAGGCCATGGAGAACTGGGAGCCTTGTTATGCTGATGGGCGGGATGTAAATTGCCAACAGCCACTCGGGAGAGGTGTATGGTGTTTCCTGAAACATCTAAAAAACAAAGCAACAGAGCCTAGGGCACTTCCACTTATGGTCCTGTAGCTTGGGAAATTAAAATCAGAAAGACACAGCCACCCCAAAGTTTGGGACGGCTCTGTTTACAAGAACCTCGTTTACGGTACAAGTTCAATATCGCAGAAAGTGAAAAATGGATAAAGAAGTTGTGGTACTTACGTACAATGCAATATCACTCAGCAATGAAATCTATGTCATCAGGCCCATAGCAGCATAATGAGTGGATTCAGGTATGATGATTCTAACTGAAATAAGTCACACAGAAAAAGAAACATCATAAGATATCACTAATACACGGAATGTAAACTTGGCTACACAGGAACTGGATTACAAAACAGAACAGGGTCTCAAATTTAGAAAACCAACTTATGCTTGCTTAAGGGGAAAGGTGAGTTGGGGTGCTGCATAAAACCAGAGATTGAAATGAGCACAGATAAAGTTCCTTAAGCCAAATATGGAATAGACAAGAACTACTCCTTGCTCAACGAAATGGACTCAACACCCCATATTAAACGCCTAAGAATGTACCTGACTAGTAAGTATCTTAAAACCTATGGATTGCTATGTCTCTGAAAGAGAATCAAGCATGTGTACAGGGGCATAAACGCAGCAGTGATAGGATTGGAGAGGTTCGGTGAGCAAATGAAGACCCTTTGAAGTCATATTGCATGGTACCCATTCCACGGGTCTCAACTCTCCAGGTTTAAGGGATTCTGCCTTCAGCTAAAACATGCACGTGGAACCCAGAGTATGATCAACCATGTGATCGGGAGACGTTTTCCAATATGTCTCAATTCTCGTCCCCTGGTACTCGGGTGTAACATTCCAGACGCTTTACTAACACTCTCCCGACTTGGAGAGTCAGTGCCTTTAACCTCCTGTTTGGCCCATTTGCAATTTCTGCGGAAGATGAACAGGAATAGGGAGAACCAATGAGAGACTAGCTGGAGGTGTCTGGACGGGCAAATTTAACTCTCATTTCCCACGAGGAAGAGGAATTAACCAAAGGCTCAGCGTGCCGTGCCGGAACCAGATTAGGGCCTGAAGCAATCCTGCGGTGTTGCGGCCAGCTCACAAGAAAGCGAGTTGAAGAAAGGAGCTCAGGGGCACTGTAATTCACAAACCTGCAGAGTTATAAATGACAGCTATCGTCCAAAAATATACTGAAGTAAGGCTGCCAAGAGGACTTGAAAGCGGGGCAGAATTGCAGGAAACCGATTTCAGGAGGTAGACTGGAATTGCATTTAAAGCATAGGAAAAGAGGCAGAACGTCCACAATGATGCACTTGGCCAAAAAGGGCGTATGCGTTTTTTCCTGAATATATTCAGGAAAAAACGCATACGCCCTTTTTGGCCAACCAAGCAAGCTTGCAAAGGAAATCTGCACTACAATGAAGTCTCACTTCCCCCCGGTCAAAAGGGCCATCTGAAAAAAGTGTAAAATCCAGAAAGGCAGGACAGGCCATGGAGAACTGGGAGCCTTGTTATGCTGATGGGCGGGATGTAAATTGCCAACAGCCACTCGGGAGAGGTGTATGGTGTTTCCTGAAACATCTAAAAAACAAAGCAACAGAGCCTAGGGCACTTCCACTTATGGTCCTGTAGCTTGGGAAATTAAAATCAGAAAGACACAGCCACCCCAAAGTTTGGGACGGCTCTGTTTACAAGAACCTCGTTTACGGTACAAGTTCAATATCGCAGAAAGTGAAAAATGGATAAAGAAGTTGTGGTACTTACGTACAATGCAATATCACTCAGCAATGAAATCTATGTCATCAGGCCCATAGCAGCATAATGAGTGGATTCAGGTATGATGATTCTAACTGAAATAAGTCACACAGAAAAAGAAACATCATAAGATATCACTAATACACGGAATGTAAACTTGGCTACACAGGAACTGGATTACAAAACAGAACAGGGTCTCAAATTTAGAAAACCAACTTATGCTTGCTTAAGGGGAAAGGTGAGTTGGGGTGCTGCATAAAACCAGAGATTGAAATGAGCACAGATAAAGTTCCTTAAGCCAAATATGGAATAGACAAGAACTACTCCTTGCTCAACGAAATGGACTCAACAGCCCATATTAAACGCCTAAGAATGTACCTGACTAGTAAGTATCTTAAAACCTATGGATTGCTATGTCTCTGAAAGAGAATCAAGCATGTGTACAGGGGCATAAGCGCAGCAGTGATAGGATTGGAGAGGTTCGGTGAGCAAATGAAGACCCTTTGAAGTCATATTGCTTGGTACCCATTCCACGGGTCTCAACTCTCCAGGTTTAAGGGATTCTTCCTTCAGCTAAAACATGCATGTGGAACCCAGAATATGATCAACCATGTGATCGGGAGACGTGTTCCAATATGTCTCAATTCTTGTCCCCTGGTACTCGGGTGTAACATTCCAGACGCTTTACTAACACTCTCCCAACTTGGAGAGTCAGTGCCTTTAACCTCCTGTTTGGCCCATTTGCAATTTCTGCGGAAGATGAACAGGAATAGGGAGAACCAATGAGAGACTAGCTGGAGGTGTCTGGACGGGCAAATTTAACTCTCATTTCCCACCAGGAAGAGGAATTAACCAAAGGCTCAGCGTGCCGTGCCGGAACCAGATTAGGGCCTGAAGCAATCCTGCGGTGTTGCGGCCAGCTCACAAGAAAGCGAGTTGAAGAAAGGAGCTCAGGGGCACTGTAATTCACAAACCTGCAGAGTTATAAATGACAGCTATCGTCCAAAAATATACTGAAGTAAGGCTGCCAAGAGGACTTGAAAGCGGGGCAGAATTGCAGGAAACCGATTTCAGGAGGTAGACTGGAATTGCATTTAAAGCATAGGAAAAGAGGCAGAACGTCTACAATGATGCACTTGGCCAAAAAGGGCGTATGCGTTTTTCCCTGAATATATTCAGGAAAAAACGCATACGCCCTTTTTGGCCAACCAAGCAAGCTTGCAAAGGAAATCTGCACTACAATGAAGTCTCACTTCCCCCCGGTCAAAAGGGCCATCTGAAAAAAGTGTAAAATCCAGAAAGGCAGGACAGGCCATGGAGAACTGGGAGCCTTGTTATGCTGATGGGCGGGATGTAAATTGCCAACAGCCACTCGGGAGAGGTGTATGGTGTTTCCTGAAACATCTAAAAAACAAAGCAACAGAGCCTAGGGCACTTCCACTTATGGTCCTGTAGCTTGGGAAATTAAAATCAGAAAGACACAGCCACCCCAAAGTTTGGGACGGCTCTGTTTACAAGAACCTCGTTTACGGTACAAGTTCAATATCGCAGAAAGTGAAAAATGGATAAAGAAGTTGTGGTACTTACGTACAATGCAATATCACTCAGCAATGAAATCTATGTCATCAGGCCCATAGCAGCATAATGAGTGGATTCAGGTATGATGATTCTAACTGAAATAAGTCACACAGAAAAAGAAACATCATAAGATATCACTAATACACGGAATGTAAACTTGGCTACACAGGAACTGGATTACAAAACAGAACAGGGTCTCAAATTTAGAAAACCAACTTATGCTTGCTTAAGGGGAAAGGTGAGTTGGGGTGCTGCATAAAACCAGAGATTGAAATGAGCACAGATAAAGTTCCTTAAGCCAAATATGGAATAGACAAGAACTACTCCTTGCTCAACGAAATGGACTCAACACCCCATATTAAACGCCTAAGAATGTACCTGACTAGTAAGTATCTTAAAACCTATGGATTGCTATGTCTCCGAAAGAGAATCAAGCATGTGTACAGGGGCATAAACGCAGCAGTGATAGGATTGGAGAGGTTCGGTGAGCAAATGAAGACCCTTTGAAGTCATATTGCTTGGTACCCATTCCACGGGTCTCAACTCTCCAGGTTTAAGGGATTCTTCCTTCAGCTAAAACATGCACGTGGAACCCAGAGTATGATCAACCATGTGATCGGGAGACGTGTTCCAATATGTCTCAATTCTCGTCCCCTGGTACTCGGGTGTAACATTCCAGACGCTTTACTAACACTCTCCCAACTTGGAGAGTCAGTGCCTTTAACCTCCTGTTTGGCCCATTTGCAATTTCTGCGGAAGATGAACAGGAATAGGGAGAACCAATGAGAGACTAGCTGGAGGTGTCTGGACGGGCAAATTTAACTCTCATTTCCCACCAGGAAGAGGAATTAACCAAAGGCTCAGCGTGCCGTGCCGGAACCAGATTAGGGCCTGAAGCAATCCTGCGGTGTTGCGGCCAGCTCACAAGAAAGCGAGTTGAAGAAAGGAGCTCAGGGGCACTGTAATTCACAAACCTGCAGAGTTATAAATGACAGCTATCGTCCAAAAATATACTGAAGTAAGGCTGCCAAGAGGACTTGAAAGCGGGGCAGAATTGCAGGAAACCGATTTCAGGAGGTAGACTGGAATTGCATTTAAAGCATAGGAAAAGAGGCAGAACGTCTACAATGATGCACTTGGCCAAAAAGGGCGTATGCGTTGTTTCCTGAATATATTCAGGAAAAAACGCATACGCCCTTTTTGGCCAACCAAGCAAGCTTGCAAAGGAAATCTGCACTACAATGAAGTCTCACTTCCCCCCGGTCAAAAGGGCCATCTGAAAAAAGTGTAAAATCCAGAAAGGCAGGACAGGCCATGGAGAACTGGGAGCCTTGTTATGCTGATGGGCGGGATGTAAATTGCCAACAGCCACTCGGGAGAGGTGTATGGTGTTTCCTGAAACATCTAAAAAACAAAGCAACAGAGCCTAGGGCACTTCCACTTATGGTCCTGTAGCTTGGGAAATTAAAATCAGAAAGACACAGCCACCCCAAAGTTTGGGACGGCTCTGTTTACAAGAACCTCGTTTACGGTACAAGTTCAATATCGCAGAAAGTGAAAAATGGATAAAGAAGTTGTGGTACTTACGTACAATGCAATATCACTCAGCAATGAAATCTATGTCATCAGGCCCATAGCAGCATAATGAGTGGATTCAGGTATGATGATTCTAACTGAAATAAGTCACACAGAAAAAGAAACATCATAAGATATCACTAATACACGGAATGTAAACTTGGCTACACAGGAACTGGATTACAAAACAGAACAGGGTCTCAAATTTAGAAAACCAACTTATGCTTGCTTAAGGGGAAAGGTGAGTTGGGGTGCTGCATAAAACCAGAGATTGAAATGAGCACAGATAAAGTTCCTTAAGCCAAATATGGAATAGACAAGAACTACTCCTTGCTCAACGAAATGGACTCAACACCCCATATTAAACGCCTAAGAATGTACCTGACTAGTAAGTATCTTAAAACCTATGGATTGCTATGTCTCTGAAAGAGAATCAAGCATGTGTACAGGGGCATAAACGCAGCAGTGATAGGATTGGAGAGGTTCGGTGAGCAAATGAAGACCCTTTGAAGTCATATTGCATGGTACCCATTCCACGGGTCTCAACTCTCCAGGTTTAAGGGATTCTGCCTTCAGCTAAAACATGCACGTGGAACCCAGAGTATGATCAACCATGTGATCGGGAGACGTTTTCCAATATGTCTCAATTCTCGTCCCCTGGTACTCGGGTGTAACATTCCAGACGCTTTACTAACACTCTCCCAACTTGGAGAGTCAGTGCCTTTAACCTCCTGTTTGGCCCATTTGCAATTTCTGCGGAAGATGAACAGGAATAGGGAGAACCAATGAGAGACTAGCTGGAGGTGTCTGGACGGGCAAATTTAACTCTCATTTCCCACCAGGAAGAGGAATTAACCAAAGGCTCAGCGTGCCGTGCCGGAACCAGATTAGGGCCTGAAGCAATCCTGCGGTGTTGCGGCCAGCTCACAAGAAAGCGAGTTGAAGAAAGGAGCTCAGGGGCACTGTAATTCACAAACCTGCAGAGTTATAAATGACAGCTATCGTCCAAAAATATACTGAAGTAAGGCTGCCAAGAGGACTTGAAAGCGGGGCAGAATTGCAGGAAACCGATTTCAGGAGGTAGACTGGAATTGCATTTAAAGCATAGGAAAAGAGGCAGAACGTCTACAATGATGCACTTGGCCAAAAAGGGCGTATGCGTTTTTTCCTGAATATATTCAGGAAAAAACGCATACGCCCTTTTTGGCCAACCAAGCAAGCTTGCAAAGGAAATCTGCACTACAATGAAGTCTCACTTCCCCCCGGTCAAAAGGGCCATCTGAAAAAAGTGTAAAATCCAGAAAGGCAGGACAGGCCATGGAGAACTGGGAGCCTTGTTATGCTGATGGGCGGGATGTAAATTGCCAACAGCCACTCGGGAGAGGTGTATGGTGTTTCCTGAAACATCTAAAAAACAAAGCAACAGAGCCTAGGGCACTTCCACTTATGGTCCTGTAGCTTGGGAAATTAAAATCAGAAAGACACAGCCACCCCAAAGTTTGGGACGGCTCTGTTTACAAGAACCTCGTTTACGGTACAAGTTCAATATCGCAGAAAGTGAAAAATGGATAAAGAAGTTGTGGTACTTACGTACAATGCAATATCACTCAGCAATGAAATCTATGTCATCAGGCCCATAGCAGCATAATGAGTGGATTCAGGTATGATGATTCTAACTGAAATAAGTCACACAGAAAAAGAAACATCATAAGATATCACTAATACACGGAATGTAAACTTGGCTACACAGGAACTGGATTACAAAACAGAACAGGGTCTCAAATTTAGAAAACCAACTTATGCTTGCTTAAGGGGAAAGGTGAGTTGGGGTGCTGCATAAAACCAGAGATTGAAATGAGCACAGATAAAGTTCCTTAAGCCAAATATGGAATAGACAAGAACTACTCCTTGCTCAACGAAATGGACTCAACACCCCATATTAAACGCCTAAGAATGTACCTGACTAGTAAGTATCTTAAAACCTATGGATTGCTATGTCTCCGAAAGAGAATCAAGCATGTGTACAGGGGCATAAACGCAGCAGTGATAGGATTGGAGAGGTTCGGTGAGCAAATGAAGACCCTTTGAAGTCATATTGCTTGGTACCCATTCCACGGGTCTCAACTCTCCAGGTTTAAGGGATTCTTCCTTCAGCTAAAACATGCACGTGGAACCCAGAGTATGATCAACCATGTGATCGGGAGACGTGTTCCAATATGTCTCAATTCTCGTCCCCTGGTACTCGGGTGTAACATTCCAGACGCTTTACTAACACTCTCCCAACTTGGAGAGTCAGTGCCTTTAACCTCCTGTTTGGCCCATTTGCAATTTCTGCGGAAGATGAACAGGAATAGGGAGAACCAATGAGAGACTAGCTGGAGGTGTCTGGACGGGCAAATTTAACTCTCATTTCCCACCAGGAAGAGGAATTAACCAAAGGCTCAGCGTGCCGTGCCGGAACCAGATTAGGGCCTGAAGCAATCCTGCGGTGTTGCGGCCAGCTCACAAGAAAGCGAGTTGAAGAAAGGAGCTCAGGGGCAGTGTAATTCACAAACCTGCAGAGTTATAAATGACAGCTATCGTCCAAAAATATACTGAAGTAAGGCTGCCAAGAGGACTTGAAAGCGGGGCAGAATTGCAGGAAACCGATTTCAGGAGGTAGACTGGAATTGCATTTAAAGCATAGGAAAAGAGGCAGAACGTCTACAATGATGCACTTGGCCAAAAAGGGCGTATGCGTTTTTCCCTGAATATATTCAGGAAAAAACGCATACGCCCTTTTTGGCCAACCAAGCAAGCTTGCAAAGGAAATCTGCACTACAATGAAGTCTCACTTCCCCCCGGTCAAAAGGGCCATCTGAAAAAAGTGTAAAATCCAGAAAGGCAGGACAGGCCATGGAGAACTGGGAGCCTTGTTATGCTGATGGGCGGGATGTAAATTGCCAACAGCCACTCGGGAGAGGTGTATGGTGTTTCCTGAAACATCTAAAAAACAAAGCAACAGAGCCTAGGGCACTTCCACTTATGGTCCTGTAGCTTGGGAAATTAAAATCAGAAAGACACAGCCACCCCAAAGTTTGGGACGGCTCTGTTTACAAGAACCTCGTTTACGGTACAAGTTCAATATCGCAGAAAGTGAAAAATGGATAAAGAAGTTGTGGTACTTACGTACAATGCAATATCACTCAGCAATGAAATCTATGTCATCAGGCCCATAGCAGCATAATGAGTGGATTCAGGTATGATGATTCTAACTGAAATAAGTCACACAGAAAAAGAAACATCATAAGATATCACTAATACACGGAATGTAAACTTGGCTACACAGGAACTGGATTACAAAACAGAACAGGGTCTCAAATTTAGAAAACCAACTTATGCTTGCTTAAGGGGAAAGGTGAGTTGGGGTGCTGCATAAAACCAGAGATTGAAATGAGCACAGATAAAGTTCCTTAAGCCAAATATGGAATAGACAAGAACTACTCCTTACTCAACGAAATGGACTCAACACCCCATATTAAACGCCTAAGAATGTACCTGACTAGTAAGTATCTTAAAACCTATGGATTGCTAAGTCTCCGAAAGAGAATCAAGCATGTGTACAGGGGCATAAACGCAGCAGTGATAGGATTGGAGAGGTTCGGTGAGCAAATGAAGACCCTTTGAAGTCATATTGCTTGGTACCCATTCCACGGGTCTCAACTCTCCAGGTTTAAGGGATTCTTCCTTCAGCTAAAACATGCACGTGGAACCCAGAGTATGATCAACCATGTGATCGGGAGACGTGTTCCAATATGTCTCAATTCTCGTCCCCTGGTACTCGGGTGTAACATTCCAGACGCTTTACTAACACTCTCCCAACTTGGAGAGTCAGTGCCTTTAACCTCCTGTTTGGCCCATTTGCAATTTCTGCGGAAGATGAACAGGAATAGGGAGAACCAATGAGAGACTAGCTGGAGGTGTCTGGACGGGCAAATTTAACTCTCATTTCCCACCAGGAAGAGGAATTAACCAAAGGCTCAGCGTGCCGTGCCGGAACCAGATTAGGGCCTGAAGCAATCCTGCGGTGTTGCGGCCAGCTCACAAGAAAGCGAGTTGAAGAAAGGAGCTCAGGGGCACTGTAATTCACAAACCTGCAGAGTTATAAATGACAGCTATCGTCCAAAAATATACTGAAGTAAGGCTGCCAAGAGGACTTGAAAGCGGGGCAGAATTGCAGGAAACCGATTTCAGGAGGTAGACTGGAATTGCATTTAAAGCATAGGAAAAGAGGCAGAACGTCTACAATGATGCACTTGGCCAAAAAGGGCGTATGCGTTTTTCCCTGAATATATTCAGGAAAAAACGCATACGCCCTTTTTGGCCAACCAAGCAAGCTTGCAAAGGAAATCTGCACTACAATGAAGTCTCACTTCCCCCCGGTCAAAAGGGCCATCTGAAAAAAGTGTAAAATCCAGAAAGGCAGGACAGGCCATGGAGAACTGGGAGCCTTGTTATGCTGATGGGCGGGATGTAAATTGCCAACAGCCACTCGGGAGAGGTGTATGGTGTTTCCTGAAACATCTAAAAAACAAAGCAACAGAGCCTAGGGCACTTCCACTTATGGTCCTGTAGCTTGGGAAATTAAAATCAGAAAGACACAGCCACCCCAAAGTTTGGGACGGCTCTGTTTACAAGAACCTCGTTTACGGTACAAGTTCAATATCGCAGAAAGTGAAAAATGGATAAAGAAGTTGTGGTACTTACGTACAATGCAATATCACTCAGCAATGAAATCTATGTCATCAGGCCCATAGCAGCATAATGAGTGGATTCAGGTATGATGATTCTAACTGAAATAAGTCACACAGAAAAAGAAACATCATAAGATATCACTAATACACGGAATGTAAACTTGGCTACACAGGAACTGGATTACAAAACAGAACAGGGTCTCAAATTTAGAAAACCAACTTATGCTTGCTTAAGGGGAAAGGTGAGTTGGGGTGCTGCATAAAACCAGAGATTGAAATGAGCACAGATAAAGTTCCTTAAGCCAAATATGGAATAGACAAGAACTACTCCTTGCTCAACGAAATGGACTCAACACCCCATATTAAACGCCTAAGAATGTACCTGACTAGTAAGTATCTTAAAACCTATGGATTGCTATGTCTCCGAAAGAGAATCAAGCATGTGTACAGGGGCATAAACGCAGCAGTGATAGGATTGGAGAGGTTCGGTGAGCAAATGAAGACCCTTTGAAGTCATATTGCTTGGTACCCATTCCACGGGTCTCAACTCTCCAGGTTTAAGGGATTCTTCCTTCAGCTAAAACATGCACGTGGAACCCAGAGTATGATCAACCATGTGATCGGGAGACGTGTTCCAATATGTCTCAATTCTCGTCCCCTGGTACTCGGGTGTAACATTCCAGACGCTTTACTAACATTCTCCCAACTTGGAGAGTCAGTGCCTTTAACCTCCTGTTTGGCCCATTTGCAATTTCTGCGGAAGATGAACAGGAATAGGGAGAACCAATGAGAGACTAGCTGGAGGTGTCTGGACGGGCAAATTTAACTCTCATTTCCCACCAGGAAGAGGAATTAACCAAAGGCTCAGCGTGCCGTGCCGGAACCAGATTAGGGCCTGAAGCAATCCTGCGGTGTTGCGGCCAGCTCACAAGAAAGCGAGTTGAAGAAAGGAGCTCAGGGGCACTGTAATTCACAAACCTGCAGAGTTATAAATGACAGCTATCGTCCAAAAATATACTGAAGTAAGGCTGCCAAGAGGACTTGAAAGCGGGGCAGAATTGCAGGAAACCGATTTCAGGAGGTAGACTGGAATTGCATTTAAAGCATAGGAAAAGAGGCAGAACGTCTACAATGATGCACTTGGCCAAAAAGGGCGTATGCGTTTTTCCCTGAATATATTCAGGAAAAAACGCATACGCCCTTTTTGGCCAACCAAGCAAGCTTGCAAAGGAAATCTGCACTACAATGAAGTCTCACTTCCCCCCGGTCAAAAGGGCCATCTGAAAAAAGTGTAAAATCCAGAAAGGCAGGACAGGCCATGGAGAACTGGGAGCCTTGTTATGCTGATGGGCGGGATGTAAATTGCCAACAGCCACTCGGGAGAGGTGTATGGTGTTTCCTGAAACATCTAAAAAACAAAGCAACAGAGCCTAGGGCACTTCCACTTATGGTCCTGTAGCTTGGGAAATTAAAATCAGAAAGACACAGCCACCCCAAAGTTTGGGACGGCTCTGTTTACAAGAACCTCGTTTACGGTACAAGTTCAATATCGCAGAAAGTGAAAAATGGATAAAGAAGTTGTGGTACTTACGTACAATGCAATATCACTCAGCAATGAAATCTATGTCATCAGGCCCATAGCAGCATAATGAGTGGATTCAGGTATGATGATTCTAACTGAAATAAGTCACACAGAAAAAGAAACATCATAAGATATCACTAATACACGGAATGTAAACTTGGCTACACAGGAACTGGATTACAAAACAGAACAGGGTCTCAAATTTAGAAAACCAACTTATGCTTGCTTAAGGGGAAAGGTGAGTTGGGGTGCTGCATAAAACCAGAGATTGAAATGAGCACAGATAAAGTTCCTTAAGCCAAATATGGAATAGACAAGAACTACTCCTTGCTCAACGAAATGGACTCAACACCCCATATTAAACGCCTAAGAATGTACCTGACTAGTAAGTATCTTAAAACCTATGGATTGCTATGTCTCCGAAAGAGAATCAAGCATGTGTACAGGGGCATAAACGCAGCAGTGATAGGATTGGAGAGGTTCGGTGAGCAAATGAAGACCCTTTGAAGTCATATTGCTTGGTACCCATTCCACGGGTCTCAACTCTCCAGGTTTAAGGGATTCTTCCTTCAGGTAAAACATGCACGTGGAACCCAGAGTATGATCAACCGTGTGATCGGGAGACGTGTTCCAATATGTCTCAATTCTCGTCCCCTGGTACTCGGGTGTAACATTCCAGACGCTTTACTAACACTCTCCCGACTTGGAGAGTCAGTGCCTTTAACCTCCTGTTTGGCCCATTTGCAATTTCTGCGGAAGATGAACAGGAATAGGGAGAACCAATGAGAGACTAGCTGGAGGTGTCTGGACGGGCAAATTTAACTCTCATTTCCCACCAGGAAGAGGAATTAACCAAAGGCTCAGCGTGCCGTGCCGGAACCAGATTAGGGCCTGAAGCAATCCTGCGGTGTTGCGGCCAGCTCACAAGAAAGCGAGTTGAAGAAAGGAGCTCAGGGGCAGTGTAATTCACAAACCTGCAGAGTTATAAATGACAGCTATCGTCCAAAAATATACTGAAGTAAGGCTGCCAAGAGGACTTGAAAGCGGGGCAGAATTGCAGGAAACCGATTTCAGGAGGTAGACTGGAATTGCATTTAAAGCATAGGAAAAGAGGCAGAACGTCCACAATGATGCACTTGGCCAAAAAGGGCGTATGCGTTTTTTCCTGAATATATTCAGGAAAAAACGCATACGCCCTTTTTGGCCAACCAAGCAAGCTTGCAAAGGAAATCTGCACTACAATGAAGTCTCACTTCCCCCCGGTCAAAAGGGCCATCTGAAAAAGTGTAAAATCCAGAAAGGCAGGACAGGCCATGGAGAACTGGGAGCCTTGTTATGCTGATGGGCGGGATGTAAATTGCCAACAGCCACTCGGGAGAGGTGTATGGTGTTTCCTGAAACATCTAAAAAACAAAGCAACAGAGCCTAGGGCACTTCCACTTATGGTCCTATAGCTTAGGGAAATTAAAATCAAAAAGACACAGCCACCCCAAAGTTTGGGACGGCTCTGTTTACAAGAACATCGTTTACGGTACAAGTTGAATATCACAGAAAGTGAAAAATGGATAAAGAAGTTGTGGTACTTACGTACAATGCAATATCACTCAGCAATGAAATCTATGTCATCAGGCCCATAGCAGCATAATTAGTGGATTCAGGTATGATGATTCTAACTGAAATAAGTCACACAGAAAAAGAAACATCATAAGATATCACTAATACACCGAATGTAAACTTGGCTACACAGGAACTGGATTACAAAACAGAACAGGGTCTCAAATTTAGAAAACCAACTTATGCTTGCTTAAGGGGAAAGGTGAGTTGGGGTGCTGCATAAAACCAGAGATTGAAATGAGCACAGATAAAGTTCCTTAAGCCAAATATGGAATAGACAAGAACTACTCCTTGCTCAACGAAATGGACTCAACACCCCATATTAAACGCCTAAGAATGTATCTGACTAGTAAGTATCTTAAAACCTATGGATTGCTATGTCTCTGAAAGAAAATCAAGCGTGTGTACAGGGGCATAAACGCAGCAGTGATAGGATTGGAGAGGTTCGGTGAGCAAATGAAGACCCTTTGAAGTCATATTGCATGGTACCCATTCCACGGGTCTCAACTCTCCAGGTTTAAGGGATTCTTCCTTCAGCTAAAACATGCACGTGGAACCCAGAGTATGATCAACCGTGTGATCGGGAGACGTGTTCTAATATGTCTCAATTCTCGTCCCCTGGTACTCGGGTGTAACATTCCAGACGCTTTACTAACACTCTCCCGACTTGGAGAGTCAGTGCCTTTAACCTCCTGTTTGGTCCATTTGCAATTTCTGCGGAAGATGAACAGGAATAGGGAGAACCAATGAGAGACTAGCTGGAGGTGTCTGGACGGGCAAATTTAACTCTCATTTCCCACCAGGAAGAGGAATTAACCAAAGGCTCAGCGTGCCGTGCCGGAACCAGATTAGGGCCTGAAGCAATCCTGCGGTGTTGCGGCCAGCTCACAAGAAAGCGAGTTGAAGAAAGGAGCTCAGGGGCACTGTAATTCACAAACCTGCAGAGTTATAAATGACAGCTATCGTCCAAAAATATACTGAAGTAAGGCTGCCAAGAGGACTTGAAAGCGGGGCAGAATTGCAGGAAACCGATTTCAGGAGGTAGACTGGAATTGCATTTAAAGCATAGGAAAAGAGGCAGAACGTCCACAATGATGCACTTGGCCAAAAAGGGCGTATGCGTTTTTTCCTGAATATATTCAGGAAAAAACGCATACGCCCTTTTTGGCCAACCAAGCAAGCTTGCAAAGGAAATCTGCACTACAATGAAGTCTCACTTCCCCCCGGTCAAAAGGGCCATCTGAAAAAAGTGTAAAATCCAGAAAGGCAGGACAGGCCATGGAGAACTGGGAGCCTTGTTATGCTGATGGGCGGGATGTAAATTGCCAACAGCCACTCGGGAGAGGTGTATGGTGTTTCCTGAAACATCTAAAAAACAAAGCAACAGAGCCTAGGGCACTTCCACTTATGGTCCTATAGCTTAGGGAAATTAAAATCAAAAAGACACAGCCACCCCAAAGTTTGGGACGGCTCTGTTTACAAGAACCTCGTTTACGGTACAAGTTGAATATCACAGAAAGTGAAAAATGGATAAAGAAGTTGTGGTACTTACGTACAATGCAATATCACTCAGCAATGAAATCTATGTCATCAGGCCCGTAACAGCATAATGAGTGGATTCAGGTATGATGATTCTAACTGAAATAAGTCACACAGAAAAAGAAACATCATAAGATATCACTAATACACCGAATGTAAACTTGGCTACACAGGAACTGGATTACAAAACAGAACAGGGTCTCAAATTTAGAAAACCAACTTATGCTTGCTTAAGGGGAAAGGTGAGTTGGGGTGCTGCATCAAACCAGAGATTGAAATGAGCACAGATAAAGTTCCTTAAGCCAAATATGGAATAGACAAGAACTACTCCTTGCTCAACGAAATGGACTCAACACCCCATATTAAACGCCTAAGAATGTACCTGACTAGTAAGTATCTTAAAACCTATGGATTGCTATGTCTCTGAAAGAAAATCAAGCATGTGTACAGGGGCATAAACGCAGCAGTGATAGGATTGGAGAGGTTCGGTGAGCAAATGAAGACCCTTTGAAGTCATATTGCATGGTACCCATTCCACGGGTCTCAACTCTCCAGGTTTAAGGGATTCTTCCTTCAGCTAAAACATGCACGTGGAACCCAGAGTATGATCAACCGTGTGATCGGGAGACGTGTTCCAATATGCCTCAGTTCTCGTCCCCTGGTACTCGGGTGCAACATTCCAGACGCTTTACTAACACTCTCCCGACTTGGAGAGTCAGTGCCTTTAACCTCCTGTTTGGCCCATTTGCAATTTCTGCGGAAGATGAACAGGAATAGGGAGAACCAATGAGAGACTAGCTGGAGGTGTCTGGACGGGCAAATTTAACTCTCATTTCCCACCAGGAAGAGGAATTAACCAAAGGCTCAGCGTGCCGTCCCGGAACCAGATTAGGGCCTGAAGCAATCCTGCGGTGTTGCGGCCAGCTCACAAGAAAGCAAGTTGAAGAAAGGAGCTCAGGGGCACTGTAATTCACAAACCTGCAGAGTTATAAATGACAGCTATCGTCCAAAAATATACTGAAGTAAGGCTGCCAAGAGGACTTGAAAGCGGGGCAGAATTGCAGGAAACCTAATTCAGGAGGTAGACTGGAATTGCATTTAAAGCATAGGAAAAGAGGCAGAACGTCCACAATGATGCACTTGGCCAAAAAGGGCGTATGCGTTTTTTCCTGAATATATTCAGGAAAAAACGCATACGCCCTTTTTGGCCAACCAAGCAAGCTTGCAAAGGAAATCTGCACTACAATGAAGTCTCACTTCCCCCCGGTCAAAAGGGCCATCTGAAAAAAGTGTAAAATCCAGAAAGGCAGGACAGGCCATGGAGAACTGGGAGCCTTGTTATGCTGATGGGCGGGATGTAAATTGCCAACAGCCACTCGGGAGAGGTGTATGGTGTTTCCTGAAACATCTAAAAAACAAAGCAACAGAGCCTAGGGCACTTCCACTTATGGTCCTATAGCTTAGGGAAATTAAAATCAAAAAGACACAGCCACCCCAAAGTTTGGGACGGCTCTGTTTACAAGAACATCGTTTACGGTACAAGTTGAATATCACAGAAAGTGAAAAATGGATAAAGAAGTTGTGGTACTTACGTACAATGCAATATCACTCAGCAATGAAATCTATGTCATCAGGCCCGTAACAGCATAATGAGTGCATTCAGGTATGATGATTCTAACTGAAATAAGTCACACAGAAAAAGAAACATCATAAGATATCACTAATACACCGAATGTAAACTTGGCTACACAGGAACTGGATTACAAAACAGAACAGGGTCTCAAATTTAGAAAACCAACTTATGCTTGCTTAAGGGGAAAGGTGAGTTGGGGTGCTGCATAAAACCAGAGATTGAAATGAGCACAGATAAAGTTCCTTAAGCCAAATATGGAATAGACAAGAACTACTCCTTGCTCAACGAAATGGACTCAACACCCCATATTAAACGCCTAAGAATGTACCTGACTAGTAAGTATCTTAAAACCTATGGATTGCTATGTCTCTGAAAGAAAATCAAGCGTGTGTACAGGGGCATAAACGCAGCAGTGATAGGATTGGAGAGGTTCGGTGAGCAAATGAAGACCCTTTGAAGTCATATTGCATGGTACCCATTCCACGGGTCTCAACTCTCCAGGTTTAAGGGATTCTTCCTTCAGCTAAAACATGCACGTGGAACCCAGAGTATGATCAACCGTGTGATCGGGAGACGTGTTCCAATATGTCTCAATTCTCGTCCCCTGGTACTCGGGTGTAACATTCCAGACGCTTTACTAACACTCTCCCGACTTGGAGAGTCAGTGCCTTTAACCTCCTGTTTGGCCCATTTGCAATTTCTGCGGAAGATGAACAGGAATAGGGAGAACCAATGAGAGACTAGCTGGAGGTGTCTGGACGGGCAAATTTAACTCTCATTTCCCACCAGGAAGAGGAATTAACCAAAGGCTCAGCGTGCCGTGCCGGAACCAGATTAGGGCCTGAAGCAATCCTGCGGTGTTGCGGCCAGCTCACAAGAAAGCGAGTTGAAGAAAGGAGCTCAGGGGCACTGTAATTCACAAACCTGCAGAGTTATAAATGACAGCTATCGTCCAAAAATATACTGAAGTAAGGCTGCCAAGAGGACTTGAAAGCGGGGCAGAATTGCAGGAAACCGATTTCAGGAGGTAGACTGGAATTGCATTTAAAGCATAGGAAAAGAGGCAGAACGTCCACAATGATGCACTTGGCCAAAAAGGGCGTATGCGTTTTTTCCTGAATATATTCAGGAAAAAACGCATACGCCCTTTTTGGCCAACCAAGCAAGCTTGCAAAGGAAATCTGCACTACAATGAAGTCTCACTTCCCCCCGGTCAAAAGGGCCATCTGAAAAAAGTGTAAAATCCAGAAAGGCAGGACAGGCCATGGAGAACTGGGAGCCTTGTTATGCTGATGGGCGGGATGTAAATTGCCAACAGCCACTCGGGAGAGGTGTATGGTGTTTCCTGAAACATCTAAAAAACAAAGCAACAGAGCCTAGGGCACTTCCACTTATGGTCCTATAGCTTAGGGAAATTAAAATCAAAAAGACACAGCCACCCCAAAGTTTGGGACGGCTCTGTTTACAAGAACATCGTATACGGTACAAGTTGAATATCACAGAAAGTGAAAAATGGATAAAGAAGTTGTGGTACATACGTACAATGCAATATCACTCAGCAATGAAATCTATGTCATCAGGCCCGTAACAGCATAATGAGTGCATTCAGGTATGATGATTCTAACTGAAATAAGTCACACAGAAAAAGAAACATCATAAGATATCACTAATACACCGAATGTAAACTTGGCTACACAGGAACTGGATTACAAAACAGAACAGGGTCTCAAATTTAGAAAACCAACTTATGCTTGCTTAAGGGGAAAGGTGAGTTGGGGTGCTGCATAAAACCAGAGATTGAAATGAGCACAGATAAAGTTCCTTAAGCCAAATATGGAATAGACAAGAACTACTCCTTGCTCAACGAAATGGACTCAACACCCCATATTAAACGCCTAAGAATGTACCTGACTAGTAAGTATCTTAAAACCTATGGATTGCTATGTCTCTGAAAGAAAATCAAGCGTGTGTACAGGGGCATAAACGCAGCAGTGATAGGATTGGAGAGGTTCGGTGAGCAAATGAAGACCCTTTGAAGTCATATTGCATGGTACCCATTCCACGGGTCTCAACTCTCCAGGTTTAAGGGATTCTTCCTTCAGCTAAAACATGCACGTGGAACCCAGAGTATGATCAACCGTGTGATCGGGAGACGTGTTCCAATATGTCTCAATTCTCGTCCCCTGGTACTCGGGTGTAACATTCCAGACGCTTTACTAACACTCTCCCGACTTGGAGAGTCAGTGCCTTTAACCTCCTGTTTGGCCCATTTGCAATTTCTGCGGAAGATGAACAGGAATAGGGAGAACCAATGAGAGACTAGCTGGAGGTGTCTGGACGGGCAAATTTAACTCTCATTTCCCACCAGGAAGAGGAATTAACCAAAGGCTCAGCGTGCCGTGCCGGAACCAGATTAGGGCCTGAAGCAATCCTGCGGTGTTGCGGCCAGCTCACAAGAAAGCGAGTTGAAGAAAGGAGCTCAGGGGCACTGTAATTCACAAACCTGCAGAGTTATAAATGACAGCTATCGTCCAAAAATATACTGAAGTAAGGCTGCCAAGAGGACTTGAAAGCGGGGCAGAATTGCAGGAAACCGATTTCAGGAGGTAGACTGGAATTGCATTTAAAGCATAGGAAAAGAGGCAGAACGTCCACAATGATGCACTTGGCCAAAAAGGGCGTATGCGTTGTTTCCTGAATATATTCAGGAAAAAACGCATACGCCCTTTTTGGCCAACCAAGCAAGCTTGCAAAGGAAATCTGCACTACAATGAAGTCTCACTTCCCCCCGGTCAAAAGGGCCATCTGAAAAAAGTGTAAAATCCAGAAAGGCAGGACAGGCCATGGAGAACTGGGAGCCTTGTTATGCTGATGGGCGGTATGTTAATTGCCAACAGCCACTTGGGAGAAGTGTATGGTGTTTCCTTAAACATCTAAAAACAAAGCAACAGAACCTAGGGCACTTCCACTTATGGTCCTATAGCTTAGGGAAATTAAAATGAAAAAGACACAGCCACCCCAAAGTTTGGGACGGCTCTGTTTACAAGAAGCTCGTTTACGGTACAAGTTCAATAGCGCAGAAAGTGAAAAATGGATAAAGAAGTTGTGGTACTTACGTACAATGCAATATCACTCAGCAATGAAATCTATGTCATCAGGCCCGTAACAGCATAATGAGTGGATTCAGGTATGATGATTCTAACTGAAATAAGTCACACAGAAAAAGAAACATCATAAGATATCACTAATACACGGAATGTAAACTTGGCTACACAGGAACTGGATTACAAATCAGAACAGGGTCTCAAATTTAGAAAACCAACTTATGCTTGCTTAAGCGAAAAAGTGAGTTGGGGTGCTGCATCAAACCAGAGATTGAAATGAGCACAGATAAAGTTCCTTAAGCCAAATATGGAATAGACAAGAGCTACTCCTTGCTCAACGAAATGGACTCAACACCCCATATTAAACGCCTAAGAATGTACCTGACTAGTAAGTATCTTAAAACCTATGGATTGCTATGTCTCTGAAAGAAAATCAAGCATGTGTACAGGGGCATAAACGCAGCACTGATAGGATTGGAGAGGTTCGGTGAGCAAATGAAGACCCTTTGAAGTCATATTGCATGGTACCCATTCCACGGGTCTCAACTCTCCTGGTTTAAGGGATTCTTCCTTCAGCTAAAACATGCACGTGGAACCCAGAGTATGATCAACCATGGGATCGGGAGACGTGTTCCAATATGCCTCAGTTCTCGTCCCCTGGTACTCGGGTGCAACATTCCAGACGCTTTACTAACACTCTCCCGACTTGGAGAGTCAGTGCCTTTAACCTCCTGTTTGGCCCATTTGCAATTTCTGCGGAAGATGAACAGGAATAGGGAGAACCAATGAGAGACTAGCTGGAGGTGTCTGGACGGGCAAATTTAACTCTCATTTCCCACCAGGAAGAGGAATTAACCAAAGGCTCAGCGTGCCGTCCCGGAACCAGATTAGGGCCTGAAGCAATCCTGCGGTGTTGCGGCCAGCTCACAAGAAAGCAAGTTGAAGAAAGGAGCTCAGGGGCACTGTAATTCACAAACCTGCAGAGTTATAAATGACAGCTATCGTCCAAAAATATACTGAAGTAAGGCTGCCAAGAGGACTTGAAAGCGGGGCAGAATTGCAGGAAACCTATTTCAGGAGGTAGACTGGAATTGCATTTAAAGCATAGGAAAAGAGGCAGAACGTCCACAATGATGCACTTGGCCAAAAAGGGCGTATGCGTTTTTTCCTGAATATATTCAGGAAAAAACGCATACGCCCTTTATGGCCAACCAAGCAAGCTTGCAAAGGAAATCTGCACTACAATGAAGTCTCACTTCCCCCCGGTCAAAAGGGCCATCTGAAAAAAGTGTAAAATCCAGAAAGGCAGGACAGGCCATGGAGAACTGGGAGCCTTGTTATGCTGATGGGCGGGATGTAAATTGCCAACAGCCACTCGGGAGAGGTGTATGGTGTTTCCTGAAACATCTAAAAAACAAAGCAACAGAGCCTAGGGCACTTCCACTTATGGTCCTGTAGCTTGGGAAATTAAAATCAGAAAGAAACAGCCACCCCAAAGTTTGGGACGGCTCTGTTTACAAGAACCTCGTTTACGGTACAAGTTGAATATCACAGAAAGTGAAAAATGGATAAAGAAGTTGTGGTACTTACGTACAATGCAATATCACTCAGCAATGAAATCTATGTCATCAGGCCCATAGCAGCATAATTAGTGGATTCAGGTATGATGATTCTAACTGAAATAAGTCACACAGAAAAAGAAACATCATAAGATATCACTAATACACCGAATGTAAACTTGGCTACACAGGAACTGGATTACAAAACAGAACAGGGTCTCAAATTTAGAAAACCAACTTATGCTTGCTTAAGGGGAAAGGTGAGTTGGGGTGCTGCATAAAACCAGAGATTGAAATGAGCACAGATAAAGTTCCTTAAGCCAAATATGGAATAGACAAGAACTACTCCTTGCTCAACGAAATGGACTCAACACCCCATATTAAACGCCTAAGAATGTATCTGACTAGTAAGTATCTTAAAACCTATGGATTGCTATGTCTCTGAAAGAAAATCAAGCGTGTGTACAGGGGCATAAACGCAGCAGTGATAGGATTGGAGAGGTTCGGTGAGCAAATGAAGACCCTTTGAAGTCATATTGCATGGTACCCATTCCACGGGTCTCAACTCTCCAGGTTTAAGGGATTCTTCCTTCAGCTAAAACATGCACGTGGAACCCAGAGTATGATCAACCGTGTGATCGGGAGACGTGTTCTAATATGTCTCAATTCTCGTCCCCTGGTACTCGGGTGTAACATTCCAGACGCTTTACTAACACTCTCCCGACTTGGAGAGTCAGTGCCTTTAACCTCCTGTTTGGTCCATTTGCAATTTCTGCGGAAGATGAACAGGAATAGGGAGAACCAATGAGAGACTAGCTGGAGGTGTCTGGACGGGCAAATTTAACTCTCATTTCCCACCAGGAAGAGGAATTAACCAAAGGCTCAGCGTGCCGTGCCGGAACCAGATTAGGGCCTGAAGCAATCCTGCGGTGTTGCGGCCAGCTCACAAGAAAGCGAGTTGAAGAAAGGAGCTCAGGGGCACTGTAATTCACAAACCTGCAGAGTTATAAATGACAGCTATCGTCCAAAAATATACTGAAGTAAGGCTGCCAAGAGGACTTGAAAGCGGGGCAGAATTGCAGGAAACCGATTTCAGGAGGTAGACTGGAATTGCATTTAAAGCATAGGAAAAGAGGCAGAACGTCCACAATGATGCACTTGGCCAAAAAGGGCGTATGCGTTTTTTCCTGAATATATTCAGGAAAAAACGCATACGCCCTTTTTGGCCAACCAAGCAAGCTTGCAAAGGAAATCTGCACTACAATGAAGTCTCACTTCCCCCCGGTCAAAAGGGCCATCTGAAAAAAGTGTAAAATCCAGAAAGGCAGGACAGGCCATGGAGAACTGGGAGCCTTGTTATGCTGATGGGCGGGATGTAAATTGCCAACAGCCACTCGGGAGAGGTGTATGGTGTTTCCTGAAACATCTAAAAAACAAAGCAACAGAGCCTAGGGCACTTCCACTTATGGTCCTATAGCTTAGGGAAATTAAAATCAAAAAGACACAGCCACCCCAAAGTTTGGGACGGCTCTGTTTACAAGAACCTCGTTTACGGTACAAGTTGAATATCACAGAAAGTGAAAAATGGATAAAGAAGTTGTGGTACTTACGTACAATGCAATATCACTCAGCAATGAAATCTATGTCATCAGGCCCGTAACAGCATAATGAGTGGATTCAGGTATGATGATTCTAACTGAAATAAGTCACACAGAAAAAGAAACATCATAAGATATCACTAATACACCGAATGTAAACTTGGCTACACAGGAACTGGATTACAAAACAGAACAGGGTCTCAAATTTAGAAAACCAACTTATGCTTGCTTAAGGGGAAAGGTGAGTTGGGGTGCTGCATCAAACCAGAGATTGAAATGAGCACAGATAAAGTTCCTTAAGCCAAATATGGAATAGACAAGAACTACTCCTTGCTCAACGAAATGGACTCAACACCCCATATTAAACGCCTAAGAATGTACCTGACTAGTAAGTATCTTAAAACCTATGGATTGCTATGTCTCTGAAAGAAAATCAAGCGTGTGTACAGGGGCATAAACGCAGCAGTGATAGGATTGGAGAGGTTCGGTGAGCAAATGAAGACCCTTTGAAGTCATATTGCATGGTACCCATTCCACGGGTCTCAACTCTCCAGGTTTAAGGGATTCTTCCTTCAGCTAAAACATGCACGTGGAACCCAGAGTATGATCAACCGTGTGATCGGGAGACGTGTTCCAATATGCCTCAGTTCTCGTCCCCTGGTACTCGGGTGCAACATTCCAGACGCTTTACTAACACTCTCCCGACTTGGAGAGTCAGTGCCTTTAACCTCCTGTTTGGCCCATTTGCAATTTCTGCGGAAGATGAACAGGAATAGGGAGAACCAATGAGAGACTAGCTGGAGGTGTCTGGACGGGCAAATTTAACTCTCATTTCCCACCAGGAAGAGGAATTAACCAAAGGCTCAGCGTGCCGTCCCGGAACCAGATTAGGGCCTGAAGCAATCCTGCGGTGTTGCGGCCAGCTCACAAGAAAGCAAGTTGAAGAAAGGAGCTCAGGGGCACTGTAATTCACAAACCTGCAGAGTTATAAATGACAGCTATCGTCCAAAAATATACTGAAGTAAGGCTGCCAAGAGGACTTGAAAGCGGGGCAGAATTGCAGGAAACCTAATTCAGGAGGTAGACTGGAATTGCATTTAAAGCATAGGAAAAGAGGCAGAACGTCCACAATGATGCACTTGGCCAAAAAGGGCGTATGCGTTTTTTCCTGAATATATTCAGGAAAAAACGCATACGCCCTTTTTGGCCAACCAAGCAAGCTTGCAAAGGAAATCTGCACTACAATGAAGTCTCACTTCCCCCCGGTCAAAAGGGCCATCTGAAAAAAGTGTAAAATCCAGAAAGGCAGGACAGGCCATGGAGAACTGGGAGCCTTGTTATGCTGATGGGCGGGATGTAAATTGCCAACAGCCACTCGGGAGAGGTGTATGGTGTTTCCTGAAACATCTAAAAAACAAAGCAACAGAGCCTAGGGCACTTCCACTTATGGTCCTATAGCTTAGGGAAATTAAAATCAAAAAGACACAGCCACCCCAAAGTTTGGGACGGCTCTGTTTACAAGAACATCGTTTACGGTACAAGTTGAATATCACAGAAAGTGAAAAATGGATAAAGAAGTTGTGGTACTTACGTACAATGCAATATCACTCAGCAATGAAATCTATGTCATCAGGCCCGTAGCAGCATAATTAGTGGATTCAGGTATGATGATTCTAACTGAAATAAGTCACACAGAAAAAGAAACATCATAAGATATCACTAATACACCGAATGTAAACTTGGCTACACAGGAACTGGATTACAAAACAGAACAGGGTCTCAAATTTAGAAAACCAACTTATGCTTGCTTAAGGGGAAAGGTGAGTTGGGGTGCTGCATAAAACCAGAGATTGAAATGAGCACAGATAAAGTTCCTTAAGCCAAATATGGAATAGACAAGAACTACTCCTTGCTCAACGAAATGGACTCAACACCCCATATTAAACGCCTAAGAATGTACCTGACTAGTAAGTATCTTAAAACCTATGGATTGCTATGTCTCTGAAAGAAAATCAAGCGTGTGTACAGGGGCATAAACGCAGCAGTGATAGGATTGGAGAGGTTCGGTGAGCAAATGAAGACCCTTTGAAGTCATATTGCATGGTACCCATTCCACGGGTCTCAACTCTCCAGGTTTAAGGGATTCTTCCTTCAGCTAAAACATGCACGTGGAACCCAGAGTATGATCAACCGTGTGATCGGGAGACGTGTTCCAATATGTCTCAATTCTCGTCCCCTGGTACTCGGGTGTAACATTCCAGACGCTTTACTAACACTCTCCCGACTTGGAGAGTCAGTGCCTTTAACCTCCTGTTTGGCCCATTTGCAATTTCTGCGGAAGATGAACAGGAATAGGGAGAACCAATGAGAGACTAGCTGGAGGTGTCTGGACGGGCAAATTTAACTCTCATTTCCCACGAGGAAGAGGAATTAACCAAAGGCTCAGCGTGCCGTGCCGGAACCAGATTAGGGCCTGAAGCAATCCTGCGGTGTTGCGGCCAGCTCACAAGAAAGCGAGTTGAAGAAAGGAGCTCAGGGGCACTGTAATTCACAAACCTGCAGAGTTATAAATGACAGCTATCGTCCAAAAATATACTGAAGTAAGGCTGCCAAGAGGACTTGAAAGCGGGGCAGAATTGCAGGAAACCGATTTCAGGAGGTAGACTGGAATTGCATTTAAAGCATAGGAAAAGAGGCAGAACGTCCACAATGATGCACTTGGCCAAAAAGGGCGTATGCGTTTTTTCCTGAATATATTCAGGAAAAAACGCATACGCCCTTTTTGGCCAACCAAGCAAGCTTGCAAAGGAAATCTGCACTACAATGAAGTCTCACTTCCCCCCGGTCAAAAGGGCCATCTGAAAAAAGTGTAAAATCCAGAAAGGCAGGACAGGCCATGGAGAACTGGGAGCCTTGTTATGCTGATGGGCGGGATGTAAATTGCCAACAGCCACTCGGGAGAGGTGTATGGTGTTTCCTGAAACATCTAAAAAACAAAGCAACAGAGCCTAGGGCACTTCCACTTATGGTCCTATAGCTTAGGGAAATTAAAATCAAAAAGACACAGCCACCCCAAAGTTTGGGACGGCTCTGTTTACAAGAACATCGTATACGGTACAAGTTGAATATCACAGAAAGTGAAAAATGGATAAAGAAGTTGTGGTACATACGTACAATGCAATATCACTCAGCAATGAAATCTATGTCATCAGGCCCGTAACAGCATAATGAGTGCATTCAGGTATGATGATTCTAACTGAAATAAGTCACACAGAAAAAGAAACATCATAAGATATCACTAATACACCGAATGTAAACTTGGCTACACAGGAACTGGATTACAAAACAGAACAGGGTCTCAAATTTAGAAAACCAACTTATGCTTGCTTAAGGGGAAAGGTGAGTTGGGGTGCTGCATAAAACCAGAGATTGAAATGAGCACAGATAAAGTTCCTTAAGCCAAATATGGAATAGACAAGAACTACTCCTTGCTCAACGAAATGGACTCAACACCCCATATTAAACGCCTAAGAATGTACCTGACTAGTAAGTATCTTAAAACCTATGGATTGCTATGTCTCTGAAAGAAAATCAAGCGTGTGTACAGGGGCATAAACGCAGCAGTGATAGGATTGGAGAGGTTCGGTGAGCAAATGAAGACCCTTTGAAGTCATATTGCATGGTACCCATTCCACGGGTCTCAACTCTCCAGGTTTAAGGGATTCTTCCTTCAGCTAAAACATGCACGTGGAACCCAGAGTATGATCAACCGTGTGATCGGGAGACGTGTTCCAATATGTCTCAATTCTCGTCCCCTGGTACTCGGGTGTAACATTCCAGACGCTTTACTAACACTCTCCCGACTTGGAGAGTCAGTGCCTTTAACCTCCTGTTTGGCCCATTTGCAATTTCTGCGGAAGATGAACAGGAATAGGGAGAACCAATGAGAGACTAGCTGGAGGTGTCTGGACGGGCAAATTTAACTCTCATTTCCCACCAGGAAGAGGAATTAACCAAAGGCTCAGCGTGCCGTGCCGGAACCAGATTAGGGCCTGAAGCAATCCTGCGGTGTTGCGGCCAGCTCACAAGAAAGCGAGTTGAAGAAAGGAGCTCAGGGGCACTGTAATTCACAAACCTGCAGAGTTATAAATGACAGCTATCGTCCAAAAATATACTGAAGTAAGGCTGCCAAGAGGACTTGAAAGCGGGGCAGAATTGCAGGAAACCGATTTCAGGAGGTAGACTGGAATTGCATTTAAAGCATAGGAAAAGAGGCAGAACGTCCACAATGATGCACTTGGCCAAAAAGGGCGTATGCGTTTTTTCCTGAATATATTCAGGAAAAAACGCATACGCCCTTTTTGGCCAACCAAGCAAGCTTGCAAAGGAAATCTGCACTACAATGAAGTCTCACTTCCCCCCGGTCAAAAGGGCCACCTGAAATAAGTGTAAAACCCAGAAAGGCAGGACAGGCCATGGAGAACTGGGAGCCTTGTTATGCTGATGGGCGGTATGTAAACTGCCAACAGCCACTTGGGAGAAGTGTATGGTGTTTCCTTAAACATCTAAAAAACAAAGCAACAGAGCCTAGGGCACTTCCACTTATGGTCCTATAGCTTAGGGAAATTCAAATCAAAAAGACACAGCCACCCCAAAATTTGGGATGGCTCTGTTTACAAGAACCTCGTTTACGGTACAAGTTCAATAGCGCAGAAAGTGAAAAATGGATAAAGAAGTTGTGGTACTTACGTACAATGCAATATCACTCAGCAATGAAATCTATGTCATCAGGCCCGTAACAGCATAATGAGTGGATTCAGGTATGATGATTCTAACTGAAATAAGTCACACAGAAAAAGAAACATCATAAGATATCACTAATACACGGAATGTAAACTTGGCTACACAGGAACTGGATTACAAATCAGAACAGGGTCTCAAATTTAGAAAACCAACTTATGCTTGCTTAAGCGAAAAAGTGAGTTGGGGTGCTGCATCAAACCAGAGATTGAAATGAGCACAGATAAAGTTCCTTAAGCCAAATATGGAATAGACAAGAGCTACTCCTTGCTCAACGAAATGGACTCAACAACCCATATTAAACGCCTAAGAATGTACCTGACTAGTAAGTATCTTAAAACCTATGGATTGCTATGTCTCTGAAAGAAAATCAAGCATGTGTACAGGGGCATAAACGCAGCACTGATAGGATTGGAGAGGTTCGGTGAGCAAATGAAGACCCTTTGAAGTCATATTGCATGGTACCCATTCCACGGGTCTCAACTCTCCTGGTTTAAGGGATTCTTCCTTCAGCTAAAACATGCACGTGGAACCCAGAGTATGATCAACCATGGGATCGGGAGACGTGTTCCAATATGCCTCAGTTCTCGTCCCCTGGTACTCGGGTGCAACATTCCAGACGCTTTACTAACACTCTCCCGACTTGGAGAGTCAGTGCCTTTAACCTCCTGTTTGGCCCATTTGCAATTTCTGCGGAAGATGAACAGGAATAGGGAGAACCAATGAGAGACTAGCTGGAGGTGTCTGGACGGGCAAATTTAACTCTCATTTCCCACCAGGAAGAGGAATTAACCAAAGGCTCAGCGTGCCGTCCCGGAACCAGATTAGGGCCTGAAGCAATCCTGCGGTGTTGCGGCCAGCTCACAAGAAAGCAAGTTGAAGAAAGGAGCTCAGGGGCACTGTAATTCACAAACCTGCAGAGTTATAAATGACAGCTATCGTCCAAAAATATACTGAAGTAAGGCTGCCAAGAGGACTTGAAAGCGGGGCAGAATTGCAGGAAACCTATTTCAGGAGGTAGACTGGAATTGCATTTAAAGCATAGGAAAAGAGGCAGAACGTCCACAATGATGCACTTGGCCAAAAAGGGCGTATGCGTTTTTTCCTGAATATATTCAGGAAAAAACGCATACGCCCTTTATGGCCAACCAAGCAAGCTTGCAAAGGAAATCTGCACTACAATGAAGTCTCACTTCCCCCCGGTCAAAAGGGCCATCTGAAAAAAGTGTAAAATCCAGAAAGGCAGGACAGGCCATGGAGAACTGGGAGCCTTGTTATGCTGATGGGCGGGATGTAAATTGCCAACAGCCACTCGGGAGAGGTGTATGGTGTTTCCTGAAACATCTAAAAAACAAAGCAACAGAGCCTAGGGCACTTCCACTTATGGTCCTGTAGCTTGGGAAATTAAAATCAGAAAGACACAGCCACCCCAAAGTTTGGGACGGCTCTGTTTACAAGAACCTCGTTTACGGTACAAGTTCAATATCGCAGAAAGTGAAAAATGGATAAAGAAGTTGTGGTACTTACGTACAATGCAATATCACTCAGCAATGAAATCTATGTCATCAGGCCCATAGCAGCATAATGAGTGGATTCAGGTATGATGATTCTAACTGAAATAAGTCACACAGAAAAAGAAACATCATAAGATATCACTAATACACGGAATGTAAACTTGGCTACACAGGAACTGGATTACAAAACAGAACAGGGTCTCAAATTTAGAAAACCAACTTATGCTTGCTTAAGGGGAAAGGTGAGTTGGGGTGCTGCATAAAACCAGAGATTGAAATGAGCACAGATAAAGTTCCTTAAGCCAAATATGGAATAGACAAGAACTACTCCTTGCTCAACGAAATGGACTCAACAGCCCATATTAAACGCCTAAGAATGTACCTGACTAGTAAGTATCTTAAAACCTATGGATTGCTATGTCTCTGAAAGAGAATCAAGCATGTGTACAGGGGCATAAACGCAGCAGTGATAGGATTGGAGAGGTTCGGTGAGCAAATGAAGACCCTTTGAAGTCATATTGCTTGGTACCCATTCCACGGGTCTCAACTCTCCAGGTTTAAGGGATTCTTCCTTCAGCTAAAACATGCACGTGGAACCCAGAGTATGATCAACCATGTGATCGGGAGACGTGTTCCAATATGTCTCAATTCTCGTCCCCTGGTACTCGGGTGTAACATTCCAGACGCTTTACTAACACTCTCCCAACTTGGAGAGTCAGGGCCTTTAACCTCCTGTTTGGCCTATTTGCAATTTCTGCGGAAGATGAACAGGAATAGGGAGAACCAATGAGAGACTAGCTGGAGGTGTCTGGACGGGCAAATTTAACTCTCATTTCCCACCAGGAAGAGGAATTAACCAAAGGCTCAGCGTGCCGTGCCGGAACCAGATTAGGGCCTGAAGCAATCCTGCGGTGTTGCGGCCAGCTCACAAGAAAGCGAGTTGAAGAAAGGAGCTCAGGGGCACTGTAATTCACTAACCTGCAGTGTTATAAATGACAGCTATCGTCCAAAAATATACTGAAGTAAGGCTGCCAAGAGGACTTGAAAGCGGGGCAGAATTGCAGGAAACCGATTTCAGGAGGTAGACTGGAATTGCATTTAAAGCATAGGAAAAGAGGCAGAACGTCCACAATGATGCACTTGGCCAAAAAGGGCGTATGCGTTTTTTCCTGAATATATTCAGGAAAAAACGCATACGCCCTTTTTGGCCAACCAAGCAAGCTTGCAAAGGAAATCTGCACTACAATGAAGTCTCACTTCCCCCCGGTCAAAAGGGCCATCTGAAAAAAGTGTAAAATCCAGAAAGGCAGGACAGGCCATGGAGAACTGGGAGCCTTGTTATGCTGATGGGCGGGATGTAAATTGCCAACAGCCACTCGGGAGAGGTGTATGGTGTTTCCTGAAACATCTAAAAAACAAAGCAACAGAGCCTAGGGCACTTCCACTTATGGTCCTATAGCTTAGGGAAATTAAAATCAAAAAGACACAGCCACCCCAAAGTTTGGGATGGCTCTGTTTACAAGAACATCGTTTACGGTACAAGTTGAATATCACAGAAAGTGAAAAATGGATAAAGAAGTTGTGGTACTTACGTACAATGCAATATCACTCAGCAATGAAATCTATGTCATCAGGCCCGTAGCAGCATAATGAGTGGATTCAGGTATGATGATTCTAACTGAAATAAGTCACACAGAAAAAGAAACATCATAAGATATCACTAATACACCGAATGTAAACTTGGCTACACAGGAACTGGATTACAAAACAGAACAGGGTCTCAAATTTAGAAAACCAACTTATGCTTGCTTAAGGGGAAAGGTGAGTTGGGGTGCTGCATAAAACCAGAGATTGAAATGAGCACAGATAAAGTTCCTTAAGCCAAATATGGAATAGACAAGAACTACTCCTTGCTCAACGAAATGGACTCAACAGCCCATATTAAACGCCTAAGAATGTACCTGACTAGTAAGTATCTTAAAACCTATGGATTGCTATGTCTCTGAAAGAAAATCAAGCGTGTGTACAGGGGCATAAACGCAGCAGTGATAGGATTGGAGAGGTTCGGTGAGCAAATGAAGACCCTTTGAAGTCATATTGCATGGTACCCATTCCACGGGTCTCAACTCTCCAGGTTTAAGGGATTCTTCCTTCAGCTAAAACATGCACGTGGAACCCAGAGTATGATCAACCGTGTGATCGGGAGACGTGTTCCAATATGTCTCAATTCTCGTCCCCTGGTACTCGGGTGTAACATTCCAGACGCTTTACTAACACTCTCCCGACTTGGAGAGTCAGTGCCTTTAACCTCCTGTTTGGCCCATTTGCAATTTCTGAGGAAGATGAACAGGAATAGGGAGAACCAATGAGAGACTAGCTGGAGGTGTCTGGACGGGCAAATTTAACTCTCATTTCCCACCAGGAAGAGGAATTAACCAAAGGCTCAGCGTGCCGTGCCGGAACCAGATTAGGGCCTGAAGCAATCCTGCGGTGTTGCGGCCAGCTCACAAGAAAGCGAGTTGAAGAAAGGAGCTCAGGGGCACTGTAATTCACAAACCTGCAGAGTTATAAATGACAGCTATCGTCCAAAAATATACTGAAGTAAGGCTGCCAAGAGGACTTGAAAGCGGGGCAGAATTGCAGGAAACCGATTTCAGGAGGTAGACTGGAATTGCATTTAAAGCATAGGAAAAGAGGCAGAACGTCCACAATGATGCACTTGGCCAAAAAGGGCGTATGCGTTTTTTCCTGAATATATTCAGGAAAAAACGCATACGCCCTTTTTGGCCAACCAAGCAAGCTTGCAAAGGAAATCTGCACTACAATGAAGTCTCACTTCCCCCCGGTCAAAAGGGACATCTGAAAAAAGTGTAAAATCCAGAAAGGCAGGACAGGCCATGGAGAACTGGGAGCCTTGTTATGCTGATGGGCGGTATGTTAATTGCCAACAGCCACTTGGGAGAAGTGTATGGTGTTTCCTTAAACATCTAAAAAACAAAGCAACAGAACCTAGGGCACTTCCACTTATGGTCCTATAGCTTAGGGAAATTAAAATGAAAAAGACACAGCCACCCCAAAGTTTGGGACGGCTCTGTTTACAAGAAGCTCGTTTACGGTACAAGTTCAATAGCGCAGAAAGTGAAATATGGATAAAGAAGTTGTGGTACTTACCTACAATGCAATATCACTCAGCAATGAAATCTATGTCATCAGGCCCGTAGCAGCATAATGAGTGGATTCAGGTATGATGATTCTAACTGAAATAAGTCACACAGAAAAAGAAACATCATAAGATATCACCAATACACGGAATGTAAACTTGGCTACACAGGAACTGGATTACAAAACAGAACAGGGTCTCAGATTTAGAAAACCAACTTATGCTTGCTTAAGCGAAAAGGTGAGTTGGGGTGCTGCATCAAACCAGAGATTGAAATGAGCACAGATAAAGTTCCTTAAGCCAAATATGGAATAGAAAAGAGCTACTCCTTGCTCAACGAAATGGACTCAACAGCCCATATTAAACGCCTAAGAATGTACCTGACTAGTAAGTATCTTAAAACCTATGGATTGCTATGTCTCTGAAAGAAAATCAAGCGTGTGTACAGGGGCATAAACGCAGCAGTGATAGGATTGGAGAGGTTCGGTGAGCAAATGAAGACCCTTTGCAGTCATATTGCATGGTACCCATTCCACGGGTCTCAACTCTCCAGGTTTAAGGGATTCTTCCTTCAGCTAAAACATGCACGTGGAACCCAGAGTATGATCAACCATGGGATCGGGAGACGTATTCCAATATGCCTCAGTTCTCGTCCCCTGGTACTCGGGTGGAACATTCCAAACGCTTTACTAACACTCTCCCGACTTGGAGAGTCAGTGCCTTTAAACTCCTGTTTGGCCCATTTGCAATTTCTGAGGAAGATGAACAGGAATAGGGAGAACCAATGAGAGACTAGCTGGAGGTGTCTGGACGGGCAAATTTAACTCTCATTTCCCACCAGGAAGAGGAATTAACCAAAGGCTCAGCGTGCCGTGCCGGAACCAGATTAGGGCCTGAAGCAATCCTGCGGTGTTGCGGCCAGCTCACAAGAAAGCGAGTTGAAGAAAGGAGCTCAGGGGCACTGTAATTCACAAACCTGCAGAGTTATAAATGACAGCTATCGTCCAAAAATATACTGAAGTAAGGCTGCCAAGAGGACTTGAAAGCGGGGCAGAATTGCAGGAAACCGATTTCAGGAGGTAGACTGGAATTGCATTTAAAGCATAGGAAAAGAGGCAGAACGTCCACAATGATGCACTTGGCCAAAAAGGGCGTATGCGTTTTTTCCTGAATATATTCAGGAAAAAACGCATACGCCCTTTTTGGCCAACCAAGCAAGCTTGCAAAGGAAATCTGCACTACAATGAAGTCTCACTTCCCCCCGGTCAAAAGGGCCATCTGAAAAAAGTGTAAAATCCAGAAAGGCAGGACAGGCCATGGAGAACTGGGAGCCTTGTTATGCTGATGGGCGGGATGTAAATTGCCAAGAGCCACTCGGGAGAGGTGTACGGTGTTTCCTGAAACATCTAAAAAACAAAGCAACAGAGCGTAGGGCACTTCCACTTATGGTCCTATCGCTTAGGGAAATTAAAATCAAAAAGACACAGCCACCCCAAAGTTTGGGACGGCTCTGTTTACAAGAACCTCATTTACGGTACAAGTTCAATAGCGCAGAAAGTGAAATATGGATAAAGAAGTTGTGGTACTTACGTACAATGCAATATCACTCAGCAATGAAATCTATGTCATCAGGCCGGTAGCAGCATAATGAGTGGATTCAGGTATGATGATTCTAACTGAAATAAGTCACACAGAAAAAGAAACATCATAAGATATCACTAATACACGGAATGTAAACTTGGCTACACAGGAACTGGATTACAAAACAGAACAGGGTCTCAAATTTAGAAAACCAACTTATGCTTGCTTAAGGGGAAAGGTGAGTTGGGGTGCTGCATAAAACCAGAGTTTGAAATGAGCACAGATAAAGTTCCTTAAGCCAAATATGGAATAGACAAGAACTACTCCTTGCTCAACGAAATGGACTCAACAGCCCATATTAAACGCCTAAGAATGTACCTGACTAGTAAGTATCTTAAAACCTATGGATTGCTATGTCTCTGAAAGAGAATCAAGCGTGTGTACAGGGGCATAAACGCAGCAGTGATAGGATTGGAGAGGTTTGGTGAGCAAATGAAGACCCTTTGAAGTCATATTGCATGGAACCCATTCCACGGGTCTCAACTCTCCAGGTTTAAGGGATTCTTCCTTCAGCTAAAACATGCACGTGGAACCCAGAGTATGATCAACCGTGTGATCGGGAGACGTGTTCCAATATGTCTCAGTTCTCGTCCCCTGGTACTCGGGTGCAACATTCCAGACGCTTTACTAACACTCTCCCGACTTGGAGAGTCAGTGCCTTTAAACTCCTGTTTGGCCCAGTTTGCAATTTCTGCGGAAGATGAACAGGAATAGGGAGAGCCAAAGAGAGACTAGCTGGAGGAGTCTAGACGGGCAAATTTAACTCTCATTTCCCACCAGGAAGAGGAATTAACCAAAGGCTCAGCGTGCCATGCCGGAACCAGATTAGGGCCTGAAGCAATCCTGCGGTGTTGCGGCCAGCTCACAAGAAAGCGAGTTGAAGAAAGGAGCTCAGGGGCAGTGAAATTCACAAATCTGCAGAGTTATAAATGACAGCTATCGTCCAAAAATATACTGAAGTAAGGCTACCAAGAGGACTTGAAAGCGGGGCAGAATTGCAGGAAACCGATTTCAGGAGGTAGACTGGAATTGCATTTAAAGCATAGGAAAAGAGGCAGAACGTCCACAATGATGCACTTGGCCAAAAAGGGCATATGCGTTTTTTCCTGAATATATTCAGGAAAAAACACATACGCCCTTTTTGGTCAACCAAGCAAGCATGCAAAGGAAATCTGCACTACAATGAAGGCTCACTTCCCCCGGTCAAAAGGGCCACCTGAAATAAGTGTAAAATCCAGAAAGGCAGGACAGGCCATGGAGAACTGGGAGCCTTCTTATGCTGACGGGCGGGATGTAAATTGCCAACAGCCACTCGGGAGAAGTGTATGGTGTTTCCTGAAACATCTAAAAAACAAAGCAACAGAACCTAGGGCACTTCCACTTCTGGTCCTATAGCTTAGGAAAAAAAAATCAAAAAGACACAGCCACCCCAAAGTTTGGGACGACTCTGTTTACAAGAACCTCCTTTACGCTACAAGTTCAATATCGCAGAAAGCAAAAAATGGATAAAGAAGTTGTGGTACTTACGTACAATGCAGTATCACTCAGCAATGAAATCTATGTCTTCAGGCCCATAGCAGCATAAAGAGTGGATTCAGGTATGATGATTCTAACTGAAATAAGTCACACAGAAAAAGAAACATCATAAGATATCACTAATACACGGAATGTAAACTTGGCTACACAGGAACTGGATTACAAATCAGAACAGGGTCTCAAATTTAGAAAACCAACTTATGCTTGCTTAAGCGAAACGGTGAGTTGGGGTGCTGCATCAAACCAGAGATTGAAATGAGCACAGATAAAGTTCCTTAAGCCAAATATGGAATAGACAAGAGCTACTCCTTGCTCAACGAAATGGACTCAACACCCCATATTAAACGCCTAAGAATTTACCTGACTAGTAAGTATCTTAAAACCTATGGATTGCTATGTCTCTGAAAGAAAATCAAGCATGTGTACAGGGGCATAAACGCAGCACTGATAGGATTGGAGAGGTTCGGTGAGCAAATGAAGACCCTTTGAAGTCATATTGCATGGTACCCATTCCACGGGTCTCAACTCTCCTGGTTTAAAGGATTCTTCCTTCAGCTAAAACATGCACGTGGAACCCAGAGTATGATCAACCATGGGATCGGGAGACGTGTTCCAATATGCCTCAGTTCTCGTCCCCTGGTACTCGGGTGCAACATTCCAGACGCTTTACTAACACTCTCCCGACTTGGAGAGTCAGTGCCTTTAACCTCCTGTTTGGCCCAGTTTGCAATTTCTACGGAAGATGAACAGGAATAGGGAGAACCAATGAGAGACTAGCTGGAGGTGTCTGGACGGGCAAATTTAACTTTCATTTCCCACCAGGAAGAGGAATTAACCAAAGGCTCAGCGTGCCGTGCCGGAACCAGATTAGGGCCTGAAGCAATCCTGCGGTGTTGCGGCCAGCTCACAAGAAAGCGAGTTGAAGAAAGGAGCTCAGGGGCACTGTAATTCACAAACCTGCAGAGTTATAAATGACAGCTATCGTCCAAAAATATACTGAAGTAAGGCTGCCAAGAGGACTTGAAAGCGGGGCAGAATTGCAGGAAACCGATTTCAGGAGGTAGACTGGAATTGCATTTAAAGCATAGGAAAAGAGGCAGAACGTCCACAATGATGCACTTGGCCAAAAAGGGCGTATGCGTTGTTTCCTGAATATATTCAGGAAAAAACGCATACGCCCTTTTTGGCCAACCAAGCAAGCTTGCAAAGGAAATCTGCACTACAATGAAGTCTCACTTCCCCCCGGTCAAAAGGGCCATCTGAAAAAAGTATAAAATCCAGAAAGGCAGGACAGGCCATGGAGAACTGGGAGCCTTGTTATGCTGATGGGCGGTATGTTCATTGCCAACAGTCACTTGGGAGAAGTGTATGGTGTTTGCTTAAACATCTAAAAAACAAAGCAACAGAACCTAGGGCACTTCCACTTATGGTCCTATAGCTTAGGGAAATTAAAATGAAAAAGACACAGCCACCCCAAAGTTTGGGACGGCTCTGTTTACAAGAAGCTCGTTTACGGTACAAGTTCAATAGCGCAGAAAGTGAAATATGGATAAAGAAGTTGTGGTACTTACGTACAATGCAATATCACTCAGCAATGAAATCTATGTCATCAGGCCCGTAGCAATATAATGAATGGATTCAGGTATGATGATTCTAACTGAAATAAGTCACACAGAAAAAGAAACATCATAAGATATCACTAATACACGGAATGTAAACTTGGCTACACAGGAACTGGATTACAAATCAGAACAGGGTCTCAAATTTAGAAAACCAACTTATGCTTGCTTAAGCGAAAAGGTGAGTTGGGGTGCTGCATCAAACCAGAGATTGAAATGAGCACAGATAAAGTTCCTTAAGCCAAATATGGAATAGACAAGAACTACTCCTTGCTCAACGAAATGGACTCAACACCCCATATTAAACGCCTAAGAATGTACCTGACTAGTAAGTATCTTAAAAACTATGGATTGCTATGTCTCTGAAAGAAAATCAAGCGTGTGTACAGGGGCATAAACGCAGCAGTGATAGGATTGGAGAGGTTCGGTGAGCAAATGAAGACCCTTTGAAGTCATATTGCATGGTACCCATTCCACGGGTCTCAACTCTCCAGGTTTAAGGGATTCTTCCTTCAGCTAAAACATGCACGTGGAACCCAGAGTATGATCAACCGTGTGATCGGGAGACGTGTTCCAATATGTCTCAATTCTCGTCCCCTGGTACTCGGGTGTAACATTCCAGATGCTTTACTAACACTCTCCCGACTTGGAGAGTCAGTGCCTTTAACCTCCTGTTTGGCCCATTTGCAATTTCTGAGGAAGATGAACAGGAATAGGGAGAACCAATGAGAGACTAGCTGGAGGTGTCTGGACGGGCAAATTTAACTCTCATTTCCCACCAGGAAGAGGAATTAACCAAAGGCTCAGCGTGCCGTGCCGGAACCAGATTAGGGCCTGAAGCAATCCTGTGGTGTTGCGGCCAGCTCACAAGAAAGCGAGTTGAAGAAAGGAGCTCAGGGGCACTGTAATTCACAAACCTGCAGAGTTATAAATGACAGCTATCGTCCAAAAATATACTGAAGTAAGGCTGCCAAGAGGACTTGAAAGCGGGGCAGAATTGCAGGAAACCGATTTCAGGAGGTAGACTGGAATTGCATTTAAAGCATAGGAAAAGAGGCAGAACGTCCACAATGATGCACTTGGCCAAAAAGGGCGTATGCGTTTTTTCCTGAATATATTCAGGAAAAAACGCATACGCCCTTTTTGGCCAACCAAGCAAGCTTGCAAAGGAAATCTGCACTACAATGAAGTCTCACTTCCCCCCGGTCAAAAGGGCCACCTGAAATAAGTGTAAAACCCAGAAAGGCAGGACAGGCCATGGAGAACTGGGAGCCTTGTTATGCTGATGGGCGGTATGTAAACTGCCAACAGCCACTTGGGAGAAGTGTATGGTGTTTCCTTAAACATCTAAAAAACAAAGCAACAGAGCCTAGGGCACTTCCACTTATGGTCCTATAGCTTAGGGAAATTCAAATCAAAAAGACACAGCCACCCCAAAATTTGGGATGGCTCTGTTTACAAGAACCTCGTTTACGGTACAAGTTCAATAGCGCAGAAAGTGAAATATGGATAAAGAAGTTGTGGTACTTACGTACAATGCAATATCACTCAGCAATGAAATCTATGTCATCAGGCCCGTAGCAGCATAATGAGTGGATTCAGGTATGATGATTCTAACTGAAATAAGTCACACAGAAAAAGAAACATCATAAGATATCACCAATACACGGAATGTAAACTTGGCTACACAGGAACTGGATTACAAAACAGAACAGGGTCTCAGATTTAGAAAACCAACTTATGCTTGCTTAAGCGAAAAGGTGAGTTGGGGTGCTGCATCAAACCAGAGATTGAAATGAGCACAGATAAAGTTCCTTAAGCCAAATATGGAATAGAAAAGAGCTACTCCTTGCTCAACGAAATGGACTCAACAGCCCATATTAAACGCCTAAGAATGTACCTGACTAGTAAGTATCTTAAAACCTATGGATTGCTATGTCTCTGAAAGAAAATCAAGCGTGTGTACAGGGGCATAAACGCAGCAGTGATAGGATTGGAGAGGTTCGGTGAGCAAATGAAGACCCTTTGCAGTCATATTGCATGGTACCCATTCCACGGGTCTCAACTCTCCAGGTTTAAGGGATTCTTCCTTCAGCTAAAACATGCACGTGGAACCCAGAGTATGATCAACCATGGGATCGGGAGACGTATTCCAATATGCCTCAGTTCTCGTCCCCTGGTACTCGGGTGGAACATTCCAAACGCTTTACTAACACTCTCCCGACTTGGAGAGTCAGTGCCTTTAAACTCCTGTTTGGCCCATTTGCAATTTCTGAGGAAGATGAACAGGAATAGGGAGAACCAATGAGAGACTAGCTGGAGGTGTCTGGACGGGCAAATTTAACTCTCATTTCCCACCAGGAAGAGGAATTAACCAAAGGCTCAGCGTGCCGTGCCGGAACCAGATTAGGGCCTGAAGCAATCCTGCGGTGTTGCGGCCAGCTCACAAGAAAGCGAGTTGAAGAAAGGAGCTCAGGGGCACTGTAATTCACAAACCTGCAGAGTTATAAATGACAGCTATCGTCCAAAAATATACTGAAGTAAGGCTGCCAAGAGGACTTGAAAGCGGGGCAGAATTGCAGGAAACCGATTTCAGGAGGTAGACTGGAATTGCATTTAAAGCATAGGAAAAGAGGCAGAACGTCCACAATGATGCACTTGGCCAAAAAGGGCGTATGCGTTTTTTCCTGAATATATTCAGGAAAAAACGCATACGCCCTTTTTGGCCAACCAAGCAAGCTTGCAAAGGAAATCTGCACTACAATGAAGTCTCACTTCCCCCCGGTCAAAAGGGCCATCTGAAAAAAGTGTAAAATCCAGAAAGGCAGGACAGGCCATGGAGAAATGGGAGCCTTGTTATGCTGATGGGCGGGATGTAAATTGCCAAGAGCCACTCGGGAGAGGTGTACGGTGTTTCCTGAAACATCTAAAAAACAAAGCAACAGAGCGTAGGGCACTTCCACTTATGGTCCTATCGCTTAGGGAAATTAAAATCAAAAAGACACAGCCACCCCAAAGTTTGGGACGGCTCTGTTTACAAGAACCTCGTTTACGGTACAAGTTCAATAGCGCAGAAAGTGAAATATGGATAAAGAAGTTGTGGTACTTACGTACAATGCAATATCACTCAGCAATGAAATCTATGTCATCAGGCCGGTAGCAGCATAATGAGTGGATTCAGGTATGATGATTCTAACTGAAATAAGTCACACAGAAAAAGAAACATCATAAGATATCACTAATACACGGAATGTAAACTTGGCTACACAGGAACTGGATTACAAAACAGAACAGGGTCTCAAATTTAGAAAACCAACTTATGCTTGCTTAAGGGGAAAGGTGAGTTGGGGTGCTGCATAAAACCAGAGTTTGAAATGAGCACAGATAAAGTTCCTTAAGCCAAATATGGAATAGACAAGAACTACTCCTTGCTCAACGAAATGGACTCAACAGCCCATATTAAACGCCTAAGAATGTACCTGACTAGTAAGTATCTTAAAACCTATGGATTGCTATGTCTCTGAAAGAGAATCAAGCGTGTGTACAGGGGCATAAACGCAGCAGTGATAGGATTGGAGAGGTTTGGTGAGCAAATGAAGACCCTTTGAAGTCATATTGCATGGAACCCATTCCACGGGTCTCAACTCTCCAGGTTTAAGGGATTCTTCCTTCAGCTAAAACATGCACGTGGAACCCAGAGTATGATCAACCGTGTGATCGGGAGACGTGTTCCAATATGTCTCAGTTCTCGTCCCCTGGTACTCGGGTGCAACATTCCAGACGCTTTACTAACACTCTCCCGACTTGGAGAGTCAGTGCCTTTAAACTCCTGTTTGGCCCAGTTTGCAATTTCTGCGGAAGATGAACAGGAATAGGGAGAGCCAAAGAGAGACTAGCTGGAGGAGTCTAGACGGGCAAATTTAACTCTCATTTCCCACCAGGAAGAGGAATTAACCAAAGGCTCAGCGTGCCGTGCCGGAACCAGATTAGGGCCTGAAGCAATCCTGCGGTGTTGCGGCCAGCTCACAAGAAAGCGAGTTGAAGAAAGGAGCTCAGGGGCAGTGAAATTCACAAATCTGCAGAGTTATAAATGACAGCTATCGTCCAAAAATATACTGAAGTAAGGCTACCAAGAGGACTTGAAAGCGGGGCAGAATTGCAGGAAACCGATTTCAGGAGGTAGACTGGAATTGCATTTAAAGCATAGGAAAAGAGGCAGAACGTCCACAATGATGCACTTGGCCAAAAAGGGCGTATGCGTTTTTTCCTGAATATACTCAGGAAAAAACACATACGCCCTTTTTGGTCAACCAAGCAAGCATGCAAAGGAAATCTGCACTACAATGAAGGCTCACTTCCCCCGGTCAAAAGGGCCACCTGAAATAAGTGTAAAATCCAGAAAGGCAGGACAGGCCATGGAGAACTGGGAGCCTTCTTATGCTGACGGGCGGGATGTAAATTGCCAACAGCCACTCGGGAGAAGTGTATGGTGTTTCCTGAAACATCTAAAAAACAAAGCAACAGAACCTAGGGCACTTCCACTTCTGGTCCTATAGCTTAGGAAAAAAAAATCAAAAAGACACAGCCACCCCAAAGTTTGGGACGACTCTGTTTACAAGAACCTCCTTTACGCTACAAGTTCAATATCGCAGAAAGCAAAAAATGGATAAAGAAGTTGTGGTACTTACGTACAATGCAGTATCACTCAGCAATGAAATCTATGTCTTCAGGCCCATAGCAGCATAAAGAGTGGATTCAGGTATGATGATTCTAACTGAAATAAGTCACACAGAAAAAGAAACATCATAAGATATCACTAATACACGGAATGTAAACTTGGCTACACAGGAACTGGATTACAAAACAGAACAGGGTCTCAAATTTAGAAAACCAACTTATGCTTGCTTAAGGGGAAAGGTGTGTTGGGGTGCTGCATAAAACCAGAGATTGAAATGAGCACAGATAATGTTCCTTAAGCCAAATATGGAATAGACAAGAACTACTCCTTGCTCAACGAAATGGACTCAACAGCCCATATGAAACGCCTAAGAATGTACCTGACTAGTAAGTATCTTAAAACCTATGGATTGCTATGTCTCTGAAAGAAAATCAAGCGTGTGTACAGGGGCATAAACGCAGCAGTGATAACATTGGAGAGGTTCGGTGAGCAAATGAAGACCCTTTGAAGTCATATTGCATGGTACCCATTCCACGGGTCTCAACTCTCCAGGTTTAAGGGATTCTTCCTTCAGCTAAAACATGCACGTGGAACCCAGAGTATGATCAACCGTGTGATCGGGAGACTTGTTCCAATATGTCTCAGTTCTCGTCCTCTGGTACTCGGGTGCAACATTCCAGACGCTTTACTAACACTCTCCCGACTTGGAGAGTCAGTGTCTTTAACCTCCTGTTTGGCCCAGTTTGCAATTTCTGCGGAAGATAAACAGGAATAGGGAGAACCAATGAGAGACTAGCTGGAGGTGTCTGGACGGGCAAATTTAACTCTCATTTCCCACCAGGAAGAGGAATTAACCAAAGGCTCAGCGTGCCGTGCCAGAACCAGATTAGGGCCTGAAGCAATCCTGTGGTGTTCCGGCCAGCTCACAAGAAAGCGAGTTGAAGAAAGGAGCTCAGGGGCACTGTAATTCACAAACCTGCAGAGTTATAAATGACAGCTATCGTCCAAAAATATACTGAAGTAAGGCTGCCAAGAGGACTTGAAAGCGGGGCAGAATTGCAGGAAACCGATTTCAGGAGGTAGACTGGAATTGCATTTAAAGCATAGGAAAAGAGGCAGAACGTCCACAATGATGCACTTGGCCAAAAAGGGCGTATGCGTTTTTTCCTGAATATATTCAGGAAAAAACGCATACGCCCTTTTTGGCCAACCAAGCAAGCTTGCAAAGGAAATCTGCACTACAATGAAGTCTCACTTCCCCCCGGTCAAAAGGGCCATCTGAAAAAAGTGTAAAATCCAGAAAGGCAGGACAGGCCATGGAGAACTGGGAGCCTTGTTATGCTGATGGGCGGGATGTAAATTGCCAACAGCCACTCGGGAGAGGTGTATGGTGTTTCCTGAAACATCTAAAAAACAAGCAACAGAGACTAGGCCATTTCCACTTATGGTCCTATAGCTTGGGAAATTAAAATCAAAAAGACACAGCCACCCCAAAGTTTGGGACGGCTCTGTTTACAAGAACCTTGTTTACGGTACAAGTTCAATATCGCAGAAAGTGAAAAATGGATAAAGAAGTTGTGGTACATACGTACAATGCAATATCACTCAGCAATGAAATCTATGTCATCAGGCCCGTAGCAGCATAATGAGTGGATTCAGGTATGATGATTCTAACTGAATTAAGTCACACAGAAAAAGAAACATCATAAGATATCACTAATACACGGAATGTAAACTTGGCTACACAGGAACTGGATTACAAAACAGAACAGGGTCTCAAATTTAGAAAACCAACTTATGCTTGCTTAAGGGGAAAGGTGAGTTGGGGTGCTGCATAAAACCAGAGATTGAAATGAGCACAGATAAAGTTCCTTAAGCCAAATATGGAATAGACAAGAACTACTCCTTGCTCAACGAAATGGACTCAACAGCCCATATTAAACGCCTAAGAATGTACCTGACTAGTAAGTATCTTAAAACCTATGGATTGCTATGTCACTGACAGAAAATCAAGCGTGTGTACAGGGGCATAAACGCAGCAGTGATAGGATTGGAGAGGTTCGGTGAGCAAATGAAGACCCTTTGAAGTCATATTGCATGGTACCCATTCCACGGGTCTCAACTCTCCAGGTTTAAGGGATTCTTCCTTCAGCTGAAACATGCATGTGGAACCCAGAGTATGATCAACCGTGTGATTGGGAGACGTGTTCCAATATGTCTCAGTTCTCGTCCCCTGGTACTCGGGTGCAACATTCCACATGCTTTACTAACACTCTCCCGACTTGGAGAGTCAGTGCCTTTAACCTCCTGTTTGGCCCAGTTTGCAATTTCTGCGGAAGATGAACAGGAATAGGGAGAACCAATGAGAGACTAGCTGGAGGTGTCTGGACGGGCAAATTTAACTCTCATTTCCCGCCAGGAAGGAGGAATTAACCAAAGGCTCAGCGTGCCGTGCCGGAACCAGATTAGGGCCTGAAGCAATCTTGCGGTGTTGCGGCCAGCTCACAAGAAAGCGAGTTGAAGAAAGGAGCTCAGGGGCACTGTAATTCACAAACCTGCAGAGTTATAAATGACAGCTATCGTCCAAAAATATACTGAAGTAAGGCTGCCAAGAGGACTTGAAAGCGGGGCAGAATTGCAGGAAACCGATTTCAGGAGGTACACTGGAATTGCATTTAAAGCATAGGAAAAGAGGCAGAACGTCCACAATGATGCACTTGGCCAAAAAGGGCGTATGCGTTTTTTCCTGAATATATTCAGGAAAAAACGCATACGCCCTTTATGGCCAACCAAGCAAGCTTGCAAAGGAAATCTGCACTACAATGAAGTCTCACTTCCCCCCGGTCAAAAGGGCCATCTGAAAAAAGTGTAAAATCCAGAAAGGCAGGACAGGCCATGGAGAACTGGGAGCCTTGTTATGCTGATGGGCGGGATGTAAATTGCCAACAGCCACTGGGGAGAGGTGTATGGTGTTTCCTGAAACATCTAAAAAACAAAGCAACAGAGCCTAGGGCACTTCCACTTATGGTCCTATAGCTTAGGGAAATTAAAATCAAAAAGACACAGCCACCCCAAAGTTTGGGACGGCTCTGTTTACAAGAACTTCGTTTACGGTACAAGTTCAATATCGCAGAAAGTGAAAAATGGATAAAGAAGTTGTGGTACTTACGTACAATGCAATATCACTCAGCAATAAAATCTATGTCATCAGGCCCGTAGCAGCATAATGAGTGCATTCAGGTATGATGATTCTAACTGAAATAAGTCACACAGAAAAAGAAACATCATAAGATATCACTAATACACGGAATGTAAACTTGGCTACACAGGAACTGGATTACAAATTGGAACAGGGTCTCAAATTTAGAAAACCAACTTATGCTTGCTTAAGCGAAAAGGTGAGTTGGGGTGCTGCATCAAACCAGAGACAGAAATGAGCACAGATAAAGTTCCTTAAGCCAAATATGGAATAGACAAGAACTACTCCTTGCTCAACGAAATGGAATCAACACCCCATATTAAACGCCTAAGAATGTACCTGACTAGTAAGTATCTTAAAACCTATGGATTGCTATGTCTCTGAAAGAAAATAAAGCGTGTGTACAGGGGCATAAACGCAGCAGTGATAGCATTGGAGAGGTTCGGTGAGCAAATGAAGACCCTTTGAAGTCATATTGCATGGTACCCATTCCACGGGTCTCAACTCTCCAGGTTTAAGGGATTCTTCCTTCAGCTAAAACATGCATGTGGAACCCAGAGTATGTTCAACCGTGTGATCGGGAGGCGTGTTCCTATATGTCTCAGTTTTCGTCCCCTGGTACACGGGTGCAACATTTCAGACGCTTTACTAACACTCTCCCGACTTGGAAAGTCAGTGCCTTTAACCTCCTGTTTGGCCCATTTGCAATTTCTGCGGAAGATGAACAGGAATAGGGAGAACCAATGAGAGACTAGCTGGAGGTGTCTGGACGGGCAAATTTAACTCTCATTTCCCACCAGGAAGAGGAATTAACCAAAGGCTCAGCGTGCCGTGCCAGAACCAGATTAGGGCCTGAAGCAATCCTGTGGTGTTCCGGCCAGCTCACAAGAAAGCGAGTTGAAGAAAGGAGCTCAGGGGCACTGTAATTCACAAACCTGCAGAGTTATAAATGACAGCTATCGTCCAAAAATATACTGAAGTAAGGCTGCCAAGAGGACTTGAAAGCGGGGCAGAATTGCAGGAAACCGATTTCAGGAGGTAGACTGGAATTGCATTTAAAGCATAGGAAAAGAGGCAGAACGTCCACAATGATGCACTTGGCCAAAAAGGGCGTATGCGTTTTTTCCTGAATATATTCAGGAAAAAACGCATACGCCCTTTTTGGCCAACCAAGCAAGCTTGCAAAGGAAATCTGCACTACAATGAAGTCTCATTTCCCCCCGGTCAAAAGGGCCATCTGAAAAAAGTGTAAAATGCAGAAAGGCAGGACAGGCCATGGAGAACTGGGAGCCTTGTTATGCTGATGGGCGGGATGTAAATTGCCAACAGCCACTCGGGAGAGGTGTATGGTGTTTCCTGAAACATCTAAAAAACAAGCAACAGACACTAGGGCACTTCCACTTATGGTCCTATAGCTTGGGAAATTAAAATCAAAAAGACACAGCCACCCCAAAGTTTGCGACGGCTCTGTTTACAAGAACCTCGTTTACGGTACAAGTTCAATATCGCAGAAAGTGAAAAATGGATAAAGAAGTTGTGGTACTTACGTACAATGCAATATCACTCAGCAATGAAATCTATGTCATCAGGCCCATAGCAGCATAATGAGTGGATTCAGGTATGATGATTCTAACTGAAATAAGTCACACAGAAAAAGAAACATCATAAGATATCACTAATACACGGAATGTAAACTTGGCTACACAGGAACTGGATTACAAAACAGAACAGGGTCTCAAATTTAGAAAACCAACTTATGCTTGCTTAAGGGGAAAGGTGAGTTGGGGTGCTGCATCAAACCAGAGATTGAAATGAGCACAGATGAAGTTCCTTAAGCCAAATATGGAATAGACAAGAGCTACTCCTTGCTCAACGAAATGGACTCAACACCCCATATTAAACGCCTAAGAATGTACCTGACTAGTAAGTATCTTAAAACCTATGGATTGCTATGTCTCTGAAAGAAAATCAAGCGTGTGTACAGGGGCATAAACGCAGCAGTGATAGGATTGGAGAGGTTCGGTGAGCAAATGAAGACCCTTTGAAGTCATATTGCATGGTACCCATTCCACGGGTCTCAACTCTCCAGGTTTAAGGGATTCTTCCTTCAGCTAAAACATGCATGTGGAACCCAGAGTATGTTCAACCGTGTGATTGGGAGACGTGTTCCAATATGTCTCAGTTCTCGTCCCCTGGTACTCGGGTGCAACATTCCAGACGCTTTACTAACACTCTCCCGACTTGGAAAGTCAGTGCCTTTAACCTCCTGTTTGGCCCATTTGCAATTTCTGCGGAAGATGAACAGGAATAGGAAGAACCAATGAGAGATTAGCTGGAGGTGTCTGGACGGGCAAATTTAACTCTCATTTCCCACCAGGAAGAGGAGTTAACCAAAGGCTCAGCGTGCCGTGCCAGAACCAGATTACGGCCTGAAGCAATCCTGTGGTGTTCCGTCCAGCTCACAAGAAAGCGAGTTGAAGAAAGGAGCTCAGGGGCACTGTAATTCACAAACCTGCAGAGTTATAAATGACAGCTATCGTCCAAAAATATACTGAAGTAAGGCTGCCAAGAGGACTTGAAAGCGGGGCAGAATTGCAGGAAACCGAATTCAGGAGGTAGACTGGAATTGCATTTAAAGCATAGGAAAAGAGGCAGAACGTCCACAATGATGCACTTGGCCAAAAAGGGCGTATGCGTTTTTTCCTGAATATATTCAGAAAAAAACGCATACGCCCTTTTTGGCCAACCAAGCAAGCTTGCAAAGGAAATCTGCACTACAATGAAGTCTCACTTCCCCCCGGTCAAAAGGGCCATCTGAAAAAAGTGTAAAATCCAGAAAGGCAGGACAGGCCATGGAGAACTGGGAGCCTTGTTATGCTCATGGGCGGGATGTAAATTGCCAACAGCCACTCGGGAGAGGTGTATGGTGTTTCCTGAAACATCTAAAAAACAAAGCAACAGAGCCTAGGGCAATTCCACTTATGGTCCTATAGCTTAGGGAAATTAAAATCAAAAAGACACAGCCACCCCAAAGATTGGGACGACTCTGTTTACAAGAACCTCGTTTACGGTACAAGTTCAATATCGCAGAAAGTGAAAAATGGATAAAGAAGTTGTGGTACTTACGTACAATGCAATATCACTCAGCAATGAAATCTATGTCATCAGGCCCGTAGCAGCATAATGAGTGGATTCAGGTATGATGATTCTAACTGAAATAAGTCACACAGAAAAAGAAACATCATAAGATATCACTAATACACGGAATGTAAACTTGGCTACACAGGAACTGGATTACAAAACAGAACAGGGTCTCAAATTTAGAAAACCAACTTATGCTTGCTTAAGGGGAAAGGTGAGTTGGGGTGCTGCATCAAACCAGAGATTGAAATGAGCACAGATGAAGTTCCTTAAGCCAAATATGGAATAGACAAGAGCTACTCCTTGCTCAACGAAATGGACTCAACACCCCATATTAAACGCCTAAGAATGTACCTGACTAGTAAGTATCTTAAAACCTATGGATTGCTATGTCTCTGAAAGAAAATCAAGAGTGTGTACAGGGGCATAAACGCAGCAGTGATAGGATTGGAGAGGTTCGGTGAGCAAATGAAGACCCTTTGAAGTCATATTGCATGGTACCCATTCCACGGGTCTCAACTCTCCAGGTTTAAGGGATTCTTCCTTCAGCTAAAACATGCATGTGGAAACCAGAGTATGTTCAACCGTGTGATCGGGAGACGTGTTCCAATATGTCTCAGTTCTCGTACCCTGGTACTCGGGTGCAACATTCCAGACGCTTTACTAACACTCTCCCGACTTGGAAAGTCAGTGCCTTTAACCTCCTGTTTGGCCCATTTGCAATTTCTGCGGAAGATGAACAGGAATAGGAAGAACCAATGAGAGACTAGCTGGAGGTGTCTGGACGGGCAAATTTAACTCTGATTTCCCACCAGGAAGAGGAGTTAACCAAAGGCTCAGCGTGCCGTGCTGGAACCAGATTAGGGCCTGAAGCAATCCTGCGGTGTTGCAGCCAGCTCACAAGAAAGCGAGTTGAAGAAAGGAGCTCAGGGGCACTGTAATTCACAAACCTGCAGAGTTATAAATGACAGCTATCGTCCAAAAATATACGGAAGAAAGGCTGCCAAGAGGACTTGAAAGCGGGGCAGAATTGCAGGAAACCGATTTCAGGAGGTAGACTGGAATTGCATTTAAAGCATAGGAAAAGAGGCAGAACGTCCACAATGATGCACTTGGCCAAAAAGGGCGCATGCGTTTTTTCCTGAATATATTCAGGAAAAAACGCATACGCCCTTTTTGACCAACCAAGCAAGCTTGCAAATGAAATCTGCACTACAATGAAGTCTCACTTCCCCCCGGTCAAAAGGGCCATCTGAAAAAAGTGTAAAATCAAGAAAGGCAGGACAGGCCATGGAAAACTTGGAGCCTTGTTATGCTGATGGGCGAGATGTAAATTGCCAACAGCCACTGGGGAGAGGTGTATGGTGTTTCCTGAAACATCTAAAAAACAAAGCAACAGAGCCTAGGGCACTTCCACTTATGGTCCTATAGCTTAGGGAAATTAAAATCAAAAACACACAGCCACCCCAAAGTTTGGGACGGCTCTGTTTACAAGAACCTCGTTTACGGTACAAGTTCAATATCGCAGAAAGTGAAAAATGGATAAAGAAGTTGTGGTACTTACGTTCAATGCAATATCACTCAGCAATGAAATCTATGTCATCAGGCCCATAGCAGCATAATGAGTGGATTCAGGTATGATGATTCTAACTGAAATAAGTCACACAGAAAATGAAACATCATAAGATATCACTAATACACGGAATGTAAACTTGTCTACAGAGGAACTGGATTACAAAACAGAACAGGGTCTCAAATTTAGAAAACCAACTTATGCTTGCTTAAGCGAAAAGGTGAGTTGGGGTGCTGCATCAAACCAGAGACTGAAATGAGCACAGATAAAGTTTCTTAAGCCAAATATGGAATAGACAAGAACTACTCCTTGCTCAACGAAATGGAATCAACATCCCATATTAAATGCCTAATAATGTACCTGACTAGTAAGTATCTTAAAACCTATGGATTGCTATGTCTCTGAAAGAAAATAAAGCGTGTGTACAGGGGCATAAACGCAGCAGTGATAGCATTGGAGAGGTTCGGTGAGCAAATGAAGACCCTTTGAAGTCATATTGCATGGTACCCATTCCACGGGTCTCAACTCTCCAGGTTTAAGGGATTCTTCCTTCAGCTAAAACATGCACGTGGAACCCAGAGTATGATCAACCGTGTGATCGGGAGACTTGTTCCAATATGTCTCAGTTCTCGTCCTCTGGTACTCGGGTGCAACATTCCAGACGCTTTACTAACACTCTCCCGACTTGGAGAGTCAGTGTCTTTAACCTCCTGTTTGGCCCAGTTTGCAATTTCTGTGGAAGATGAACAGGAATAGGGAGAACCAATGAGAGACTAGCTGGAGGTGTCTGGACGGACAAATTTAACTCTCATTTCCCACCAGGAAGAGGAATTAACCAAAGGCTCAACGTGCCGTGCCAGAACCAGATTACGGCCTGAAGCAATCCTGTGGTGTTCCGGCCAGCTCACAAGAAAGCGAGTTGAAGAAAGGAGCTCAGGGGCACTGTAATTCACAAACCTGCAGAGTTATAAATGACAGCTATCGTCCAAAAATATACTGAAGTAAGGCTGCCAAGAGGACTTGAAAGCGGGGCAGAATTGCAGGAAACCGATTTCAGGAGGTAGACTGGAATTGCATTTAACGCATAGGAAAAGAGGCAAAACGTCCACAATGATGCACTTGGCCAAAAAGGGCGTATGCGTTTTTTCCTCAGGAAAAAACGCATACGCCCTTTTTGGCCAACCAAGCAAGCTTGCAAAGGAAATCTGCACTACAATGAAGTCTCACTTCCCCCCGGTCAAAAGGGCCATCTGAAAAAAGTGTAAAATCCAGAAAGGCAGGACAGGCCATGGAGAACTGGGAGCCTTGTTATGCTGATGGGCGGGATGTAAATTGCCAACAGCCACTCGGGAGAGGTATATAGTGTTTCCTGAAACATCTAAAAAACAAGCAACAGAGACTAGGGCACTTCCACTTATGGTCCTATAGCTTGGGAAATTAAAATCAAAAAGACACAGCCACCCCAAAGTTTGGGACGGCTCTGTTTACAAGAACCTCGTTTACGGTACAAGTTCAATATCGCAGAAAGTGAAAAATTGGTAAAGAAGTTGTGGTACTTACGTTCAATGCAATATCACTCAGCAATGAAATCTATGTCATCAGGCCCGTAGCAGCATAATGAGTGGATTCAGGTATGATGATTCTAACTGAAATAAGTCACACAGAAAAAGAAACATCATAAGATATCACTAATACACGGGATGTAAACTTGGCTACACAGGAACTGGATTACAAAACAGAACAGGGTCTCAAATTTAGAAAACCAACTTATGCTTGCTTAAGGGGAAAGGTGAGTTGGGGTGCTGCATAAAACCAGAGATTGAAATGAGCACAGATAAAGTTCCTTAAGCCAAATATGGAATAGACAAGAACTACTCCTTGCTCTACAAAATGGACTCAACACCCCATATTAAACGCCTAAGAATGTACCTGACTAGTAAGTATCTTAAAACCTATGGATTGCTATGTCTCTGAAAGAAAATCAAGCGTGTGTACAGGGGCATAAACGCAGCAGTGATAGGATTGGAGAGGTTCGGTGAGCAAATGAAGACCCTTTGAAGTCATATTGTATGGTGCCCATTCCACGGGTCTCAACTCTCCAGGTTTAAGGGATTCTGCCTTCAGCTAAAACATGCATGTGGAACCCAGAGTATGATCAACCGTGTGATCGGGAGACATGTTCCAATATGTCTCAGTTCTCGTACCCTGGTACTCGGGTGCAACATTCCAGACGCTTTACTAACACTCTCCCGACTTGGAGAGTCAGTGCCTTTAACCTCCTGTTTGGCCCAGTTTGCAATTTCTGTGGAAGATGAACAGGAATAGGGAGAACCAATGAGAGACTAGCTGGAGGTGTCTGGACGGGCAAATTTAACTCTCATTTCCCACCAGGAAGAGGAATTAACCAAAGGCTCAGCGTGCCGTGCCGGAACCAGATTAGGGCCTGAAGCAATCCTGCGGTGTTGCGGCCAGCTCACAAGAAAACTAGTTGAAGAAAGGAGCTCAGGGGCACTGTAATTCACAAACCTTCAGAGTTATAAATGACAGCTATCGTCCAAAAATATACTGAAGTAAGGCTGCCAAGAGGACTTGAAAGCGGGGCAGAATTGCAGGAAACCGATTTCAGGAAGTAGACTGGAATTGCATTTAAAGCATAGGAAAAGAGGCAGAACGTCCACAATGATGCACTTGGCCAAAAAGGGCGTATGCGTTTTTTCCAGAATATATTCAGGAAAAAACGCATACGCCCTTTTTGGCCAACCAAGCAAGCTTGCAAAGGAAATCTGCACTACAATGAAGTCTCACTTCCCCCCGGTCAAAAGAGCCATCTGAAAAAAGTGTAAAATCCAGAAAGGCAGGACAGGCCATGGAGAACTGGGAGCCTTCTTATGCTGATGGGCGGGATGTAAATTGCCAACAGCCACTTGGGAGAAGTGTATGGTGTTTCCTGAAACATCTAAAAAACAAAGCAACAGAACCTAGGGCACTTCCACTTATGGTCCTATAGCTTAGGGAAAAAAAATCAAGAAGACACAGCCACCCAAAGTTTGGGACGACTCTGTTTACAAGAACCTCCTTTACGCTACAAGTTCAATATCGCAGAAAGCAAAAAATGGATAAAGAAGTTGTGGTACTTAAGTACAATGCAGTATCAATCAGCAATGAAATCTATGTCTTCAGGCCAATAGCAGCATAAAGAGTGGATTCAGGTATGATGATTCTAACTGAAATAAGTCACACAGAAAAAGAAACATCATAAGATATCACTAATACACGGAATGTAAACTTGGTTACACAGGAACTGGATTACAAAACAGAACAGGGTCTCAAATTTAGAAAACCAACTTATGCTTGCTTAAGGGGAAAGGTGAGTTGGGGTGCTGCATAAAACCAGAGATTGAAATGAGCACAGATAAAGTTCCTTAAGCCAAATATGGAATAGACAAGAACTACTCCTTGCTCAACGAAATGGACTCAACACCCCATATTAAACGCCTAAGAATGTACCTGACTAGTAAGTATCTTAAAACCTATGGATTGCTATGTCTCTGAAAGAAAATCAAGCGCGTGTACAGGGGCATAAACGCAGCAGTGATAGGATTGGAGAGGTTCAGTGAGCAAATGAAGACCCTTTGAAGTCATATTGCATGGTACCCATTCCACGGGTCTCAACTCTCCATGTTTAAGGGATTCTTCATTCAGCTAAAACATGCACGTGGAACCCAGGGTATAATCAACCGTGTGATCGGGATACGTGTTCCAATATCTCTCAGTTCTCGTCCGCTGGTACTCGGCTGCAACATTCCAGACGCTTTACTAACACTCTCCCGACTTGGAGAGTCAGTGCCTTTAACCTCCTGTTTGGCCCAGTTTGCAATTTCTGCAGAAGATGAACAGGAATAGGGAGAACCAATGAGAGACTAGCTGGAGGTGTCTGGACGGGCAAATTTAACTCTCATTTCCCACCAGGAAGAGGAATTAACCAAAGGCTCAGCGTGCCGTGCCGGAACCAGATTAGGGCCTGAAGCAATCCTGCGGTGTTGCGGCCAGCTCACAAGAAAGAGAGTTGAAGAAAGGAGCTCAGGGGCACTGTAATTCACAAACATGCAGAGTTATAAATGACAGCTATCGTCCAAAAATATACTGAAGTAAGGCTGCCAAGAGGACTTGAAAGCGGGGCAGAATTGCAGGAAACCGATTTCAGGAGGTAGACTGGAATTGCATTTAAAGCATAGGAAAAGAGGCAGAACGTCCACAATGATGCACTTGGCCAAAATGGGCGTATGCGTTTTTTCCTGAATATATTCAGGAAAAAACGCATACGCCCTTTTTGGGCAACCAAGCAAGCTTGCAAAGGAAATCTGCACTACAATGAAGTCTCACTTCCCCCCGGTCAAAAGGGCCATCTGAAAAAAGTGTAAAATCCAGAAAGGCAGGACAGGCCATGGAGACCTGGGAGCCTTGTTATGCTGATGGGCGGGATGTAAATTGCCAACAGCCACTCGGGAGAAGTGTTTGCTGTTTCCTGAAACATCTAAAAAACAAAGCAACAGAGCGTAGGGCACTTCCACTTATGGTCCTATAGCTTAGGGAAATTAAAATCAAAAAGACACAGCCACCCCAAAGTTTGGGACGACTCTGTTTACAAGAACCTCGTTTACGGGACAAGTTCAATATCGCAGAAAGCGAAAAATGGATAAAGAAGTTGTGGTACTTACGTACAATGCAATATCACTCAGCAATGAAATCTATGTCATCAGGCCCGTAGCAGCATAATGAGTGGATTCAGGTATGATGATTCTAACTGAAATAAGTCACACAGAAAAAGAAACATCATAAGATATCACTAATACACGGAATGTAAACTTGGCTACACAGGAACTGGATTACAAAACAGAACAGGGTCTCAAATTTAGAAAACCAACTTATGCTTGCTTAAGCGAAAAGGTGAGTTGGGGTGCTGCATCAAACCAGAGACTGAAATGAGCACAGATAAAGTTTCTTAAGCCAAATATGGAATAGACAAGAACTACTCCTTGCTCAAAGAAATGGAATCAACATCCCATATTAAACGCCTAAGAATGTACCTGACTAGTAAATATCTTAAAAGCTATGGATTGCTATGTCTCTGAAAGAAAATCAAGCGTGTGTACAGGGACATAAACGCAGCAGTGATAGCATTGGAGAGGTTTGGTGAGCAAATGAAGACCCTTTGAAGTCATATTGCATGGTACCCATTCCACGGGTCTCAACTCTCCAGGTTTAAGGGATTCTTCCTTCAGCTAAAACATGCATGTGTAACCCAGAGTATGATCAACCGTGTGATCGGGAGACGTGTTCCAATATGTCTCAGTTCTCGACCCTGGTACTCGGGTGCAACATTCCAGATGCTTTACTAACACTCTCCCGACTTGGAAAGTCAGTGCCTTTAACCTCCTGTTTGGCCCATTTGCAATTTCTGCGGAAGATGAACAGGAATAGGGTGAGCCAAAGAGAGACTAGCTGGAGGTGTCTGGACGGGCAAATTTAACTCTCATTTCCCACCAGGAAGAGGAATTAACCAAAGGCTCAGCGTGCCGTGCCGGAACCAGATTAGGGCCTGAAGCAATCCTGCGGTGTTGCGGCCAGCTCACAAGAAAGCGAGTTGAAGAAAGGAGCTCAGGGGCACTGTAATTCACAAACCTGCAGAGTTATAAATGACAGCTATCGTCCAAAAATATACTGAAGTAAGGCTGCCAAGAGGACTTGAAAGCGGGGCAGAATTGCAGGAAACCGATTTCAGGAGGTAGACTGGAATTGCATTTAAAGCATAGGAAAAGAGGCAGAACGTCCACAATGATGCACTTGGCCAAAAAGGGCGTATGCGTTTTTTCCTGAATATATTCAGGAAAAAACGCATACGCCCTTTTTGGGCAACCAAGCAGGCTTGCAAAGGAAATCTGCACTACAATGAAGTCTCACTTCCCCCGGTCAAAAGGGCCACCTGAAAAAAGTGTAAAATCCAGAAAGGCAGGACAGGCCATGGAGAACTGGGAGCCTTGTTATGCTGATGGGCGGGATGTAAATTGCCAACAGCCACTCGGGAGAGGTGTATGGTGTTTCCTGAAACATCTAAAAAAAAAGCAACAGAGCCTAGGGCACTTCCACTTATGGTGCTGTAGCTTAGGGAAAGTAAAATCAAAAAGACACAACCACCCCAAAGTTTGGGACAGCTCTCTTAACAAGAACCTCATTTACGGTACAAGTTCAATATCGCAGAAAGTGAAAAATGGATAAAGAAGTTGTGGTACTTACGTACAATGCAATATCACTCAGCAATGAAATCTATGTCATCAGGCCCGTAGCAGCATAATGAGTGTATTCAGGTATGATGATTCTAACTGAAATAAGTCACACAGAAAAAGAAACATCATAAGATATCACTAATACACGGAATGTAAACTTGGCTACACAGGAACTGGATTACAAAACAGAACAGGGTCTCAAATTTAGAAAACCAACTTATGCTTGTTTAAGCGAAAAGGTGAGTTGGGGTGCTGCATCAAACCAGAGACTGAAATGAGCACAGATAAAGTTTCTTAGGCCAAATATGGAATAGACAAGAACTACTCCTTGCTCAACGAAATGGAATCAACATCCCATATTAAACGCCTAAGAATGTACCTGACTAGTAAATATCTTAAAAGCTATGCATTGCTATGTCTCTGAAAGAAAATCAAGCGTGTGTACAGGGGCATAAACACAGCAGTGATAGCATTGGAGAGGTTTGGTGAGCAAATGAAGACCCTTTGAAGTCATATTGCATGGTACCCATTCCACGGGTCTCAACTCTCCAGGTTTAAGGGATTCTTCCTTCAGCTAAAACATGCATGTGTAACCCAGAGTATGATCAACCGTGTGATCGGGAGACGTGTTCCAATATGTCTCAGTTCTCGACCCTGGTACTCGGGTGCAACATTCCAGATGCTTTACTAACACTCTCCCGACTTGGAAAGTCAGTGCCTTTAACCTCCTGTTTGGCCCATTTGCAATTTCTGCGGAAGATGAACAGGAATAGGGAGAGCCAAAGAGAGACTAGCTGGAGGTGTCTGGACGGGCAAATTTAACTCTCATTTCCCACCAGGAAGAGGAATTAACCAAAGGCTCAGCGTGCCGTGCCGGAACCAGATTAGGGCCTGAAGCAATCCTGCGGTGTTGCGGCCAGCTCACAAGAAAGCGAGTTGAAGAAAGGAGCTCAGGGGCACTGTAATTCACAAACCTGCAGAGTTATAAATGACAGCTATCGTCCAAAAATATACTGAAGTAAGGCTGCCAAGAGGACTTGAAAGCGGGGCAGAATTGCAGGAAACCGATTTCAGGAGGTAGACTGGAATTGCATTTAAAGCATAGGAAAAGAGGCAGAACGTCCACAATGATGCACTTGGCCAAAAAGGGCGTATGCGTTTTTTCCTGAATATATTCAGGAAAAAACGCATACGCCCTTTTTGGGCAACCAAGCAGGCTTGCAAAGGAAATCTGCACTACAATGAAGTCTCACTTCCCCCCGGTCAAAAGGGCCACCTGAAAAAAGTGTAAAATCCAGAAAGGCAGGACAGGCCATGGAGAACTGGGAGCCTTGTTATGCTGATGGGCGGGATGTAAATTGCCAACAGCCACTCGGGAGAGGTGTATGGTGTTTCCTGAAACATCTAAAAAAAAAGCAACAGAGCCTAGGGCACTTCCACTTATGGTGCTGTAGCTTAGGGAAAGTAAAATCAAAAAGACACAACCACCCCAAAGTTTGGGACAGCTCTCTTAACAAGAACCTCATTTACGGTACAAGTTCAATATCGCAGAAAGTGAAAAATGGATAAAGAAGTTGTGGTACTTACGTACAATGCAATATCACTCAGCAATGAAATCTATGTCATCAGGCCCGTAGCAGCATAATGAGTGGATTCAGGTATGATGATTCTAACTGAAATAAGTCACACAGAAAAAGAAACATCATAAGGTATCACTAATACACGGAATGTGAACTTGGCTACACATGAACTGAATTATAAAACAGAACAGGGTCTCAAGTTTAGAAAAGCAACTTATGCTTTTTTAAGGGGGAAGGTGAGTTGGGGTGCTGCATAAAACCAGAGTTTGACATTAGCACAGATACTGTTCCATAAGCCAAATGTGTAATAGACAAGACCTACCCCTTGCTCAACAAAATGGACTCAACAATGAGGTATCACCTCACACCTGATAGAATGGGCATCATCAGAAAATCTACAAACAATAAATACTGGAAAGGGTGTGGAGAAAAGGAACCCTCTTCCACTATTGTTGGGAATATAAATTGTTACATTCACTATGGAGAACAATATGGAGTTTCTTAAGAAACTAACAATAGAATTACCATATGATACAGCAATCCCAGTACTGGACATATACCCAGACAAAACCATAAATCAAAAAGAGACATTCACCGCAATGTTCATTGCATCACTATTTACAATATCGAGGTAATGGAAGCAACCTAAATGCCCACAGACAGACGAATGCATAAAGCTGTGGTATGTATATAAAATGGAATATTACTAAGCCATGAAAAGGAATGAAATTGGGTCATTTGTAGAGACGTCGATGGATCTAGAGACTGTCATACAGAGTGAAGTAAGTCAGAAAGAGAAAAACAAATCTTGTATATTCATGCATATATGTGGAACCTAGAAAAACCGTACAGATTAACCATTTTGCAAGGCATAAATAGAGCAACAGATGTAGACAACAAATGTATGGACAACAAGGGGGGAAAGCTGTTGGGGGGGTGGTGGTGGGAGGAGTTGAGAGACTGGGATTGGCATGTATACATTTATATGTATAAAATAGATAACCAATAAGAACCTGCTGTATAAAAATATAAAATAAAATTCACAATTGAAAAGAAATAAAATTTAAAAAATAAAACAGAAAAAACAATTATTCCCTTCACATACATGTATTTATATGAATAAATTATTTCCATGCTTCTATCTGTAAATACAAAAAAGAGGAATAAAATCTACCTTGAACCAAAAACGAAAAAGAGAAAAAAAACACAGAACCCACCAGTTCCACAGAGGAAAACCGTATCAGGGCACTTGCTCCAGTTGTAAACAATTCTGAAGTTGGTCAGTGGTGGGGAATCATCTCCCATTCAGCCAGCAGCCCCCACGCAACAAGCGTCCTCATTGCAAAGCTGGGGCACAGTGCCGAGGCATCTGTGAGTAAACGTGAGCTGAGCCCCAGGCCAGTTGCTGCTGAACTATTCCCAGCCGTCCCAGGTAAAACACCTGAATATATACAAGGACTTGAAAGCCTAGAGGAAGGGCCATAGAGCCACACGAGTGACAGCATGCCGGCCGACTTGGTGCCTGCAGGCCAGCCAGGATGGTCCTGGCCCTGGGTGCTCTTCTGGAAGATTTCCATTTCCCTGCCTGAGATACCCGTCCTGTCCCTGCCCCCACTGCTTTTTTCCTTCCTCACCTCTGCCCAGGGAGAAATTCCAGCAGCAGGTATGGGTGACACATCCTCTTCTTCAGCAGGTGGCAGCCTGGCACCTGCTGCAGAAAGTCCAGCAGAGCCCCACTCACACTGGGCCACCCACAAAGCCGTGGCCTCTCACTCCCTCCCACCAGCCCAGCCCCGAGACTGCTGACAGGGCAGAGAAAATGGCGTCAGGCACGGCTGCAGGGGCTCTTGCTGCCTGGAGTGGTATTTATATTGATCTCAACCCAGGCACACCTGGGGAGGGCTGGCCGGCACGGTTAGGCTGCCCAGCTCAGCCAATCATCACCCCTCAGGGGCTCACAGTTGCAGAAAATGGAACTTGCTGAACCGGCCAGGTCCAAGGAACAGGTGTGGGCTCCTGAGAGTCAGGATAGACAAGGGGCTGCAGCTTTGGCTTGTTTTCTAATCATTTTATCTGGCCCATGAGTGGGAGACAACTTCAAGAAAACCCTCTCCTAATGAGAGGAACCCAGGAGTCAGGGAGAGGAGGGGTGGGTGGTGGTTGGAGACAGAGGCCTGGTGCCCCGGGTGCAGTGGAAGTCTCTGGAAGACCAGGTGGAGGGAGGCCGCACAGAGTGATGCCCAGGGTCACAGACCTGTCGCAGCTGCTGTTTGTTAGTTCAAGTCCTGCTCTGAGGTGCTCTGTGTCAGCTCTGAGCGACAGGTGAGCTGGGGGTGCTCTGCAATGAGGGCTATGTGCACGGTTCCTGTGTGCCCAGCCCTGCCACAGTACCTGCAAGGGTAGCTCTGTATCCTGGGAGGGGCCTGACCACGAGAGCCCCGTGGGCTTGGGTGGGGGTGGGGTACCTGCCCAGGTGAGCTCCATATTCTGGGATTGGTCTGACCACGAGAGCCCCATGGGCTGCTGGGGACCTGGTAAAGGATGTCAGGACAGTCAGTGAAGCCACCGAGGATATACCTCCAGTTGCTCCTAATTCCTACACCCTGCTGGTCATTCTACCAACCACCAGGACATGGTATTCTGTATTAGTCTTCAATGATGCCTTCTTTTGTATTCCATTAGTCCCAGAGTCACAAGAAATTTTGGCTTGTGAGTGGCAGGACTCAACATACAACTAAAACAATACTTCCGGGCCGTCTTGCCCCAAGGGTGCAAAAATTCCCACACCATTTTTGGGGAAACCTTAGCTAAAGACCTAAAAGTTCTACCTCTGGAAAAGGAAACCCTCCTTCAGTACGCAGACGACATTCTGATCGCCAGCCCTACTAAGGAGGCCTCTGAACTACCAAGCCAATAAAGGATAGAAGTTGTCCAAGAAAAAGCTCAAATATCACAGACTGCGGTGACCTGCCTGGGCTTCATTCTCACAGAAGGTCAGAGAAGCCCATCCCAGGAAAGGGAAGAAACCATTTTCGGCCTTACTCCTTTCTAAAACTAGAAGACAGCTTAGGGGTTCCTGGGGAGGCCAGGGTTTGCTGCTTCTGGATCCCTAACTGCAGTCTACTAGCTGGGCCATTATATGAAACACTGAAAGGAAAAGATGATGATCCTTTTGAATAGAATCCAGAAGTGGCCTTTCAAGAATGGAAAGAGCAGTCAATTCAGACCCTTGCCCTGGAACTCCCTAATTTAGCTAAACCCTTTGACCTTTACATTCCTGGTGAAAGGTGAATCGCCATTGGAGAATTAGTGCAAAAACTGGGACCACTTGAAATGGAACAATGCAAGAATGCCATCCAGGTAGGATAAACTACGGTCACCAAGGGGCTTGGCCCACTGCCGCATCTGGCCAAGATACTGGCAGTATCTAAAAACCTGGAAATCAGCAGCCCAAAAGGCCACCTCCCTCCTAAGGGAAAAGGACCCCACGTGGTGATCCTAACCACCAACCATGCCCTGAAGTTGCAGGGTTTGCTCCGTGGACACACCAACCTCGAGTGAGGAGGCCCTCCAACTCCAACATCCAGAGAGATAACCGGGGGCAACAGGACACCATGATGACTCGTGTGAACATCACTTGACCTGGAGTTTCTCTCATAAAACAACAAGAGTGTGTCCCAAAAGAGTAGACTACTGCTTGCAGGACTTACTGCACCCAGAGGGGAGCTAATAATCTTGGCGGGGGAACCGTATATCACACTGTCACCATAGAAAAGCCTACAGACACCGTGATGATGGTGGCCAATAAGACTGGCTGGACTCCTGTTTACTTCAAAAGGCTGTTGACTCAGTGGCCATCATGGTCCTTGATCACCACTGACCCTGGACTGTCTGGGAGTTGAGCGGGCAGGGCTCTGACACCTGGTGCTGTTTGTACGTTAATTCAGGGGCCTAATTGAAGAAAGCGCAGACTACTGTTCAGAACATCTAGGCTGGCAGAAACGGTCAGCCTAAGGTGGCCGAACAAATGTGGGGCGGGGTGAAACCGGCCCCCACAGCGTCTCTGCACATCTCTTTCCTGGACCCTTAAAGGTCATTAGAATCTATAACGCTTCCAATGCTGGTGCTCAGGTGGACGAGCAGGGAGGCAGGGGGCCTGGGGACAATCAACGTCACCTGGAGGCTGCTGGGGAGAAGCTCTGACCCTCGCCCCTTGGTATGAGGGCTCCCAACTCAGCACTCAGCAGTTACAGAAGAAGGGTCTGCACCCTCAGCACTCCAAGAATGAGGAACGGGACAAAAGGCAGAGGAGGGGTTTGTCCCCAGCAAAGCCCATTAAAAATCCCTGGGAGATAAAAATAGAATCTGGGCAATAAAGTCAAGTCTAACCTTTTTTATCCTTTGTGCTTTGTCTAATTTCATGTGCTCCTAGGGTCCCGCATGCAGAGGTTCCACACCCGGCACTTCAGACCAGATTTCCTAGTGCAGAATGGCTGGGTCGACACCTCAGCTCCTGGGGCCCAGTGCAGACTCCGCGATATAGAGCCTGAGCTGCAGCCAACCCGGCCCTCGAGAGCTCCGCCCCCTCCCTCCCACTGACTCTGACAGGATCTCTACACAGCAGCCCAGCCCACAGCCCACGGGGTAGTGCATGCTCTCACCTCTCCATTCTCTGATCAAAATATAAAGTTTCCTTTGCTTGTGAACCAAACTCAGTCTCGATCTGTTGGCCCCAATGACACTGCGCAGGGGTACACTTGTTGGGGTCCACTCTGGAGGATCAGTAACAGAAATTGAGACTATTGTAACCTCAATGAACAGATGTGTGAGCCAAACTGTAGTTAACATAGAACAGTGTATAAGGCTCGGGTAAAATAAGATGTTTCTAACGCTTCCATTGGATATTTCCATCACTTTATTATAAGCAAGTTCAGTGAAAAGGTTTGTCTTATTTGTCAGGTCAATATTAGAGAAACGAAGTGATTTCTTTCCAAGGATGTACATCTAATAATCTTGGTTAAAGCTTCAATCTTGTTTTAAATGCTTTTCCATTGAAAATGATACCTCTCTTTCAGCTCCCCCATTTCTGAGAAGTATAAAATCTTATAATTTATTATTACCAAAGGGGAAAGGTGGGAGGAGGGATAAAGTAACAGTTTGGGATTAACACATACACACTGCTATGTATAAAATAGATCATCAACAAGGAACTACTGTATAGCACAGGGAACTACACTCAACATTTTGCAATAACCTATAAGGGGAAATAATCTGAAAAAGAATAGATATTTTTATTGACATCATCTATCAATGACAGTTAAAGTGTAACCTAAGGGAAGCTGGTGGTGAGTGCTTCTGACCCTGAAGACTTCAATCATCTAAAGTTTGGACTCTGCCTACTTCCCAAGGCCCTTAATGAACATATGTGTAGCCGTAGCTTAAAAAATTCCACAGTTTGGGTTTCGGGGAGACACTGATTTTGAAAAAGCCCTGGTGTTCTCCTTACATGAATGGGACTCTTCCTACTGCTACAACATGTCTGTCACACCCAGAGGATGGTATACCGTCTGATCGGGAAGAGTTTGGAAAAGGCATCTCATCTCCTCATCTCCTGGTGCTCGGGTTCACCCATCCAGCGTCTTTACTAACAGTCTCCCCACTTGGAGATGGCAGCACTGTCAACATCCTGTTGCGTACAGTTTGGAATTTGTCCAGAGGATGAAGCGGAAGGATGAGGAACAATGAGAGACAAGTCCTAGGTGTTCAGACAGGCACATGTCACTCTAATTTCCAATCAGGAAGACGAATTGACCAAAGGCTAGGGTTGCCCATGGAAACAGTATAGGGCTTGAGGAAATCCCGCTGCTTTGTGGCCAGTTCCCATAAACACAAGTTGAACAATGGAACTCAGGGACAGTAAAATTCACGAAACTGCAGAGTTGAAAATATCCATCACTGAAAAATGTCTTGAGGAAAGTCAGAGAAAAGGACTTGTAAGCAAGGGAGAATGGCAGGAAAGGGATTTGAGGAGGTAGAAAGGACTCACCATTAAGCACAAGAAAAGGAGCTGAACATTGCCAACATTGCAGTTGGCCAAAAAGGGTGTATGCGTTTTTTTCTGTATATATTCAAGAAAAGGGCATACACTTTTTTAGCCAACCAAACAGGTGGGCACTGGAAGTCAATACTACAAAAGATATCACTTTGCATCAGTCAGAAGAGCCATCCTCATAAAGCGTAAACAACAGAAATGCAGGACAGGGCAAGGAGAAGAGGGAGCCCTGTGAGACTTATAGTGGAAATATATATTGCCAACGGCCATTCTGGAGAAGTGTATTGTGTTTACTAAAGCATCTAAAAAATGAGCTACAGAGCATAGGACATTTGCACTCATGGGCGTATATCTTGGGAAAAACAAAAATCGAGAGGACACAGGCACCCCAATGTTTACCCCCTCTCTGTTTAAAAGATCCTCGACTAGGATATAACTTAAATGTCCCTGGAGAGAAAAAATGGATAGAGATGTGGTACTTAGGTAGAGTGGAATATTATTCAGCCTGGAAATCAATGAAATATGGCCAGTTGTAACAACTCCGGAGGAGTTACGTATGATCATTCTAAGTGACATAATTCAAAAAGAAAAAGACACATATCATAAGATATCACTTAAAGGTGGAATCCAAAATGGCTACACATGAAATAAATTACAAAACAAAAACATAGTCAAATATGTAGAAAACACGCATAAGGCTGCTAAACGGGAAAGGTGGGGAGGGGTGAGGCATCATCCAGGAGGTTGAAATTAGCAAAGATACCATTCCAAATACCAAACTGATAATCAACAAGGCCTACACAGTAACTAAAAGAACTGCACTCAGCACACTCAAGTCACCGGAAAAGAATATATACGACTGGTAAGAATCTGAAAAAGAATTTACTGATGTCTCTCTGTACGTGAATCAAGTGGATGTACAGCAGCAAGAAACAGAGCTTTGAAAATCAGCTGTAACCAATATAGTAATAAATTGAAAAAAATAAACGACAGAGAGACAGAGAAAACCTCTTACAACTTTTCCTCAGGGCCGGTGATGCAACATGGATTGAACACATCTAGACCCACAGCAGGATGAGACATAAGGCTGGAAACTGTTTGCACTAAGAGAAATGTGAGGTTGGATGAGGAAATGCACACCCTTTAAAGTAATACTACCTGGTACCCATTCAATGGGTCCCAAATCTGCAGGTTCAAAGGATCTTCCTACAGCTAAAACATGCATGGAAAACCCAGAGGACTGTACACCATGTGATCGGGAGATGTGTCTAAAATGCAGCTCATTTATCCTCTCCTGGTGCTCCTGTTCACCATTCCAGCCACGTTACTTAGAATCTCCCCACTTGGAGAATCAGCACATTTCAACTTCTGTTTCACACATTTTGCAAATTGTGAGGAGGATGAACAGGAAGAGGGGGAACCAATGAGAGAATAGTTGTAGGGGTTTGGACGGGCACATATCACTCTAATTTCCCATTAAGAATAAGAATTGAAAAAAGGCTCAGCCCGCCTCGCCCGAGCCAAAATAGGGCCTGAAGCAATCCTGCGGCTTTGAGGCCAGCTCACAAAAGAGCAACTTAAAAAATGGAGCTCAGGGTCACTGCAATTCACAAACCTGCAGAGTTATAAATGAAAACTAACGTCCAAAAATATGTTGAGGTAAGGCAAAGAAGAGGATCTGAATGCAGACAGAATTGCAAGAAACAGATTTCAAGAGATAGATTGGACTCGTCTTTAAAGCACATGAAAAGCGGCAGAATTTCGACAATGATGCAGTTGGCCCAAAAGGGCGTATGCGTTTTTTCCTGATTATATCCAGGAAAAAACGCATACACACTTTATGGGCAACGAAGCAAGCAAGCAATGCAAATGTGCACAACAAAGAAGTCTCATTACCCACTGGTCAAAAGGGCCATCCTAAAAAATTGTAAAAACCAGAAATGCAGGACAGGCCATGGAGAACAGGGAGCCTTTATACGCTGATGGGCAGTGTGTGAACTGCCGAGAGCCACTCTGGAGAAGTGTATGGTGGTTCCTAAATCATCTAAAAAACAGAGCTACAGAGCATAGGACACTTCCAATCATGGGAGTATATCTAGGGAAGTCTAAAAATCAACAAGACACAAGCACACCACAGTTTAGGGCTACTCTGTTTACAAGAACCTCAACTTCAGTACACCTTAAATATCCCAGGAAAGAGAACAATGGATAAAGAAGATGTGGTACTTATGTACAATGGAATATCTCTTCACCATGAAATCAATGTAATAAGGCTAGTAGAAGGATAAAGAGTGGATTTAGGTCCGATAATACTACTTGAAATTAGTCAAACAGAAAAAGAAACATATCATAAGATATCACTTATAGAGGGAGGGTAAATATGGCTGCACAAGAAATGAATTACAGAACAGAACAGTGTCTCACATTTAGAAAACACACTTATTTCAGCTTAAGGGGAAAGGAGAGGTGGGGTGATGCATAAAACCAGAGTTTGAAATTAGCACAGATACCGTTCAATAAACCAAATAGATATTAGACAAGATCTACACCTTGCTCAATGAACTGGCCTCAACACACCCTATACACCACAGAGAAATATATCTGAGTAATAAGAATCTTAAAACCCATGTATTGATATATCTCCATAAGGGAATCAAGTGTGTGCAGAGTGGCACAAACACAGCAGTGAAAATGAGCTAAACCCCATTATAGAAATAAATTTTAAAAACAAAACACAGAAACAATGAAAGAGAGAAAAATTCTTACAAAATTCGCTCAGGGGCTGTGATGCAACCTGGATTGACCACATATAAACCCACAGCTGGATAAGACATAAGGCTGGACACTTGGGGCTGAGAGGATTGGTGAGCTTTGGTGAGCAACTGCCAAAAGTTTAATGCAATACTTCATGCTACTCATTCCAAGGGTCCCAACACTCCAGGTTGAAGGGAATCTTCCTACAGCTAAACCATGCTTGGGAAACGCAGCGACTGGTATACCATATGATCGGGAAAGGTTTCTAAAACGCACCTCATTTTTCCTCTCCTGGGGCTCCGGATCGACATTCCAGCTGCTTTACTAAAATATCCCCACATGGACAGTCAATGCCTTTAAGTTCTGGTATCGCACAGTCTGCAGTTAGTGTGGAGGATGAATGGGAATAGGGGGAAACAGTGAGAAACTAGCTGTAGCGGTTTCAATGGGCACATGTCACTCTAATTTCATATCAGTAAGAAGAATAAACCAAAAGCACAGCAAGGTGCCCCAGAAGAACAATAGAGCCTGAAGGAATCCTGTGGTTATGAGGCAAGATCACAAAAATAAGAGCTGAAAAATGGAGTTAAGGGCCACTGCAATTCAAAACCTGCAGAGTTATGAAGGCCAACTATTTTCAAAAAATATATTGAGGTAAGGCTAGGAAGAGGCATTGAAAGCAAGGCAGAATTGCAGGAAACCGATTTCAGGAGGTACACTGGAATTGCATTTAAAGCATAGGAAAAGAGGCAGAACGTCCACAATGATGCACTTGGCCAAAAAGATCGTATGCATTTTTTCCTGAATATATTCAGGAAAAAAGGCAAACGCACTTTTTGGCGAACCAAGCAAGCTTGCAAAGGAAATCTGCACTGCAATGAAGTCTCACTTCCCCCCAGTCAAAAGGGCCATCTGAAAAAAGTGTAAAATCCAGAAAGGCAGGACAGGCCATGGAGAACTGGGAGCCTTGTTATGCTCATGGGCGGGATGTAAATTGCCAAGAGCCACTCGGGTTAAGTGTATGGTGTTTCCTGAAACATCTAAAAAACAAAGCAACGGAGCCTAGGGCACTTCCACTTATGGTCCTATAGCTTAGGGAAATTAAAATAAAAAAGACACAGCCACCCCAAAATTTGGGACGGCTCTGTTTACAAGAACCTCATTTACGGTACAAGTTCAATATCGCAGAAAGTGAAAAATGGATAAAGAAGTTGTGGTACTTACGTACAATGCAATATCACTCAGCAATGAAATCTATGTCATCAGGCCCGTAACAGCATAATGAGTGGATTCAGGTATGATGATTCTAACTGAAATAAGTCACACAGAAAAAGAAACATCATAAGATATCACTAATACACGGAATGTAAACTTGGCTACACAGGAACTGGATTACAAAACAGAACAGGGTCTCAAATTTAGAAAACCAACTAATGCTTGCTTAAGGGGAAAGGTGAGTTGGGGTGCTGCATAAAACCTGAGATTGAAATGAGCACAGATAAAGTTCCTTAAGCCAAATATGGAATAGACAAGAGCTACTCCTTGCTCAACGAAATGGACTCAACACCCCATATTAAACGCCTAAGAATGTACCTGACTGGTAAGTATCTTAAAACTTATGGATTGCTATGTCTCCGAAAGAGAATCCAGCTTGTGGACAGGGGCATAAATGCAGCAGTCATAGGATTGGAGAGGTTTGGTGAGCAAATGAAGACCCTTTGAAGTCATATTGCCGGGTACCCATTCCACGGGTCTCAACTCTCCGGGTTTAAGGGATTCTTCCTTCAGCTAAAACATGTATGTGGAACCCAGAGTATGATCAACCGTGTGATCGGGAGACGTGTTCCAATATGTCTCAGTTCTCGTCCCCTGGTACGCGGGTGCAACATTCCAGACGCTTTACTAACACTCTCCCGACTTGGAGAGTCAGTGCCTTTAACCTCCTGTTTGGCCCAGTTTGCAATTTCTGCGGAAGATGAAGAGGAATAGGGAGAACCAATGAGAGACTAGCTGGAGGTGTCTGGACGGGCAAATTTAACTCTCATTTTCCACCAGGAATAGGAATTAACCAAAGGCTCAGAGTGCCGTGCTGGAACCAGATTAGGGCCTGAAGCAATCCTGCGGTGTTGCGGCCAGCTCACAAGAAAGCGAGTTGAAGAAAGGAGCTCAGGGGCACTGTAATTCACAAACCTTCAGAGTTATAAATGACAGCTATCGTCCAAAAATATACTGAAGTAAGGGTGCCAAGACGACTTGAAGGCGGGGCAGAATTGCAGGAAACCGATATCAGGAGGTAGACTGGAATTACATTTAAAGCATAGGAAAGGAGGCAGAACGTGGACAATGATGCACTTGGCCAAAAAGGGCGTATGCGTTTTTTCCTGAATATATTCAGGAAAAAACGCATACGCCCTTTTTGGCCAACCAAGCAAGCTTGCAAAGGAAATCTGCACTACAATGAAGTCTCACTTCCCCCCGGTCAAAAGGGCCATCTGAAAAAAGTGTAAAATCCAGAAAGGCAGGACAGGCCATGGAGAACTGGGAGCCTTGTTATGCTGATGGGCGAGATGTAAATTGCCAACAGCCACTCCAGAGAAGTGTATGGTGTTTATGAAACATCTAAAAAACAAAGCAACTGAGCCTAGGGCAAGTCCACTTATAGTCCTATAGCTTAGGGAAATTAAAATCAAAAAGACACAGCCACCCCAAAGTTCGGGACGGCCCTGTTTACAAGAAACCCGTGTATGGTACAAGTTCAATATCGCAGAAAGCGAAAAATGGATAAAGAAGTTGTGGTACTTACGTACAATGCATTATCACTCAGCAATGAAATCTATCTCTTCAGGCCCATAGCAGCATAAAGAGTGGATTCAGGTATGATGATTCTAACTGAAATAAGTATCACAGAAAAAGAAACATCATAAGATATCACTAATACACGGAATGTAAACTTGGCTACACAGGAACTGGATTACAAAACAGAACAGGGCCTTAAATTTAGAAAAACAACTTATGCTTGCTTAAGGGGAAAGGTGAGTTGGGGTGCTGCCTAAAACCAGAGATTGAAATGAGCACAGATAAAGTTCCTTAAGCCAAATATGGAATAGACAAGAGCTACTCCTTGCTCAACGAAATGGACTCAACAGCCCATATTAAACGCCTAAGAATGTACCTGACTAGTAAAAATTTTCAAACCTATGGATTGCTATGTCTCCGAAAGAGAATCAAGCGTGTGTACAGGGGCATAAACGCAGCAGTGATAGGATTGGAGAGGTTCGGTTAGCAAAGGAAGACCCTTTGAAATCATATTGCATGGTACCCATTCCACGGGTCTCAACTCTCCTGGTTTAAGGGATTCTTCCTTCAGCTAAAACATGCACGTGGAACCCAGAGTATGATCAACCATGGGATCGGGAGACGTGTTCCAATATGCCTCAGTTCTCGTCCCCTGGTACTCGGGTGCAACATTCCAGAAGCTTTACTAACACTCTCCCGACTTGGAGAGTCAGTGCCTTTAACCTCCTGTTTGGCCCAGTTTGCAATTTCTGCGGAAGATGAACAGGAATAGGGAGAGCCAAAGAGAGACTAGCTGGAGGTGTCTGGACGGGCAAATTTAACTCTCATTTCCCACCAGGAAGAGGAATTAACCAAAAGCTCAGCGTGCCGTGCCGGAACCAGATTAGGGCCTGAAACAATTCTGCGGTGTTGCGGGCAGCTCACAAGAAAGCGAGTTGAAGAAAGGAGCTCAGGGGCACTGTAATTCACAAACCTGCAGAGTTATAAATGACAGCTATCGTCCAAAAATATACTGAAGTAAGGCTGCCAAGAGGACTTGAAAGCGGGGCAGAATTGCAGGAAACCGATTTCAGGAGGTAGACTGGAATTGCATTTAAAGCATAGGAAAAGAGGCAGAACGTCCACAATGATGCACTTGGCCAAAAAGGGCGTATGCGTTTTTTCCTGAATATATTCAGGAAAAAACGCATACGCCCTTTTTGGTCAACCAAGCAAGCTTGCAAAGGAAATCTGCACTACAATGAAGGCTCACTTCCCCCCGGTCAAAAGGGCAACCTGAAAAAAGTGTAAAATCCAGAAATGCAGGACAGGCCATGGAGAACTGGGAGCCTTGTTATGCTGATGGGCGGTATGTTAATTGCCAACAGCCACTTGTGAGAAGTGTATGGTGTTTCCTTAAACATCTAAAAAACAAAGCAACAGAGCCTAGGGCACTTCCACTTATGGTCCTATAGCTTAGGGAAATTAAAATTAAAAAGACACAGCCACCCCAAAGTTTGGGATGGCTCTGTTTACAAGAGCCTCCTTTATGCTACAAGTTCAATAGCGCAGAAAGTGAAATATGGATAAAGAAGTTGTGGTACTTACGTACAATGCAATATCACTCAGCAATGAAATCTATGTCATCAGGCCCGTAGCAGCATAATGAATGGATTCAGGTATGATGATTCTAACTGAAATAAGTCACACAGAAAAAGAAACATCATAAGATATCACTAATACACGGAATGTAAACTTGGCTACACAGGAACTGGATTACAAATCAGAACAGGGTCTCAAATTCAGAAAACCAACTTATGCTTGCTTAAGCAAAAAGGTGAGTTGGGGTGCTGCATAAAACCAGAGATTGAAATGAGCACAGATAAAGTTCCTTAAGCCAAATATGGAATAGACAAGAGCTACTCCTTGCTCAACGAAATGGACTCAACAGCCCATATTAAACGCCTAAGAATGTACCTGACTAGTAAGTATCTTAAAACCTATGGATTGCTATGTCTCTGAAAGAAAATCAAGCGTGTGTACAGGGGCATAAACGCAGCAGTGATAGGATTGGAGAGGTTCGGTGAGCAAATGAAGACCCTTTGAAGTCATATTGCATGGTACCCATTCCACGGGTCTCAACTCTCCAGGTTTAAGGGATTCTTCCTTCAGCTAAAACATGCACGTGGAACCCAGAGTATGAGCAACCATGGGATCGGGAGACGTATTCCAATATGCCTCAGTTCTCGTCCCCTGGTACTCGGGTGGAACATTCCAAACGCTTTACTAACACTCTCCCGACTTGGAGAGTCAGTGCCTTTAAACTCCTGTTTGGCCCAGTTTGCAATTTCTGCGGAAGATGATCAGGAATAGGGAGAGCCAAAGAGAGACTAACTGGAGGAGTCTAGACGGGCAAATTTAACTCTCATTTCCCACCAGGAAGAGGAATTAACCAAAGGCTCAGCGTGCCGTGCCGGAACCAGATTAGGGCCTGAAGCAATCCTGCGGTGTTGCGGCCAGCTGACAAGAAAGCGAGTTGAAGAAAGGAGCTCAGGGGCAGTGAAATTCACAAACCTGCAGAGTTATAAATGACAGCTATCGTCCAAAAATATACTGAAGTAAGGCTGCCAAGAGGACTTGAAAGCGGGGCAGAATTGCAGGAAACCGATTTCAGGAGGTAGACTGGAATTGCATTTAAAGCATAGGAAAAGAGGCAGAACGTCCACAATGATGCACTTGGCCAAAAAGGGCGTATGCGTTTTTTCCTGAATATATTTAGGAAAAAACACATACGCCCTTTTTGGTCAACCAAGCAAGATTGCAAAGGAAATCTGCACTACAATGAAGGCTCACTTCCCCCGGTCAAAAGGGCCACCTGAAATAAGTGTAAAACCCAGAAAGGCAGGACAGGCCATGGAGAACTGGGAGCCTTGTTATGCTGATGGGCGGTATGTAAACTGCCAACAGCCACTTGGGAGAAGTGTATGGTGTTTCTTTAAACATCTAAAAAACAAAGCAACAGAGCCTAGGGCACTTCCACTTATGGTCCTATAGCTTAGGGAAATTCAAATCAAAAAGACACAGCCACCCCAAAGTTTGGGACGGCTCTGTTTACAAGAACCTCATTTACGGTACAAGATCAATAGTGCAGAAAGTGAAATATGGATAAAGAAGTTGTGGTACTTACGTACAATGCAATATCACTCAGCAATGAAATCTATGTCATCAGGCCCGTAGCAGCATAATGAGTGGATTCAGGTATGATGATTCTAACTGAAATAAGTCACACAGAAAAAGAAACATCATAAGATATCACCAATACACGGAATGTAAACTTGGCTACACAGGAACTGGATTACAAAACAGAACAGGGTCTCAGATTTAGAAAACCAACTTATGCTTGCTTAAGCGAAAAGGTGAGTTGGGGTGCTGCATCAAACCAGAGATTGAAATGAGCACAGATAAAGTTCCTTAAGCCAAATATGGAATAGAAAAGAGCTACTCCTTGCTCAACGAAATGGACTCAACAGCCCATATTAAACGCCTAAGAATGTACCTGACTAGTAAGTATCTTAAAACCTATGGATTGCTATGTCTCTGAAAGAAAATCAAGCGTGTGTACAGGGGCATAAACGCAGCAGTGATAGGATTGGAGAGGTTCGGTGAGCAAATGAAGACCCTTTGAAGTCATATTGCTTGGTACCCATTCCACGGGTCTCAACTATCCAGGTTTAAGGGATTCTTCCTTCAGCTAAAACATGCACGTGGAACCCAGAGTATGATCAACCATGTGATCGGGAGACGTGTTCCAATATGTCTCAATTCTCGTCCCCTGGTACTCGGGTGTAACATTCCAGACGCTTTACTAACACTCTCCCAACTTGGAGAGTCAGTGCCTTTAACCTCCTGTTTGGCCCATTTCCAATTTCTGCGGAAGATGAACAGGAATAGGGAGAACCAATGAGAGACTAGCTGGAGGTGTCTGGACGGGCAAATTTAACTCTCATTTCCCACCAGGAAGAGGAATTAACCAAAGGCTCAGCGTGCCGTGCCGGAACCAGATTAGGGCCTGAAGCAATCCTGCGGTGTTGCGGCCAGCTCACAAGAAAGCGAGTTGAAGAAAGGAGCTCAGGGGCACTGTAATTCACTAACCTGCAGAGTTATAAATGACAGCTATCGTCCAAAAATATACTGAAGTAAGGCTGCCAAGAGGACTTGAAAGCGGGGCAGAATTGCAGGAAACCGATTTCAGGAGGTAGACTGGAATTGCATTTAAAGCATAGGAAAAGAGGCAGAACGTCCACAATGATGCACTTGGCCAAAAAGGGCGTATGCGTTTTTTCCTGAATATATTCAGGAAAAAACGCATACGCCCTTTTTGGCCAACCAAGCAAGCTTGCAAAGGAAATCTGCACTACAATGAAGTCTCACTTCCCCCCGGTCAAAAGGGCCATCTGAAAAAAGTGTAAAATCCAGAAAGGCAGGACAGGCCATGGAGAACTGGGAGCCTTGTTATGCTGATGGGCGGGATGTAAATTGCCAACAGCCACTCGGGAGAGGTGTATGGTGTTTCCTGAAACATCTAAAAAACAAAGCAACAGAGCCTAGGGCACTTCCACTTATGGTCCTGTAGCTTGGGAAATTAAAATCAGAAAGACACAGCCACCCCAAAGTTTGGGACGGCTCTGTTTACAAGAACCTCGTTTACGGTACAAGTTCAATATCACAGAAAGTGAAAAATGGATAAAGAAGTTGTGGTACTTACGTACAATGCAATATCACTCAGCAATGAAATCTATGTCATCAGGCCCATAGCAGCATAATGAGTGGATTCAGGTATGATGATTCTAACTGAAATAAGTCACACAGAAAAAGAAACATCATAAGATATCACTAATACACGGAATGTAAACTTGGCTACACAGGAACTGGATTACAAAACAGAACAGGGTCTCAAATTTAGAAAACCAACTTATGCTTGCTTAAGGGGAAAGGTGAGTTGGGGTGCTGCATAAAACCAGAGATTGAAATGAGCACAGATAAAGTTCCTTAAGCCAAATATGGAATAGACAAGAACTACTCCTTGCTCAACGAAATGGACTCAACAGCCCATATTAAACGCCTAAGAATGTACCTGACTAGTAAGTATCTTAAAACCTATGGATTGCTATGTCTCTGAAAGAGAATCAAGCGTGTGTACAGGGGCATAAACGCAGCAGTGATAGGATTGGAGAGGTTCGGTGAGCAAATGAAGACCCTTTGAAGTCATATTGCATGGTACCCATTCCACGGGTCTCAACTCTCCAGGTTTAAGGGATTTTTCCTTCAGCTAAAACATGCACGTGGAACCCAGAGTATGATCAACCGTGTGATCGGGAGACGTGTTCCAATATGTTTCAATTCTCGTCCCCTGGTACTCGGGTGTAACATTCCAGACGCTTTACTAACACTCTCCCGACTTGGAGAGTCAGTGCCTTTAACCTCCTGTTTGGCCCATTTGCAATTTCTGCGGAAGATGAACAGGAATAGGGAGAACCAATGAGAGACTAGCTGGAGGTGTCTGGACGGGCAAATTTAACTCTCATTTCCCACCAGGAAGAGGAATTAACCAAAGGCTCAGCGTGCCGTGCCGGAACCAGATTAGGGCCTGAAGCAATCCTGCGGTGTTGCGGCCAGCTCACAAGAAAGCGAGTTGAAGAAAGGAGCTCAGGGGCACTGTAATTCACAAACCTGCAGAGTTATAAATGACAGCTATCGTCCAAAAATATACTGAAGTAAGGCTGCCAAGAGGACTTGAAAGCGGGGCAGAATTGCAGGAAACCGATTTCAGGAGGTAGACTGGAATTGCATTTAAAGCATAGGAAAAGAGGCAGAACGTCCACAATGATGCACTTGGCCAAAAAGGGCGTATGCATTTTTTCCTGAATATATTCAGGAAAAAACGCATACGCCCTTTTTGGCCAACCAAGCAAGCTTGCAAAGGAAATCTGCACTACAATGAAGTCTCACTTCCCCCCGGTCAAAAGGGCCATCTGAAAAAAGTGTAAAATCCAGAAAGGCAGGACAGGCCATGGAGAACTGGGAGCCTTGTTATGCTGATGGGCGGGATGTAAATTGCCAACAGCCACTCGGGAGAGGTGTATGGTGTTTCCTGAAACATCTAAAAAACAAAGCAACAGAGCCTAGGGCACTTCCACTTATGGTCCTATAGCTTAGGGAAATTAAAATCAAAAAGACACAGCCACCCCAAAGTTTGGGACGGCTCTGTTTACAAGAACATCGTTTACGGTACAAGTTGAATATCACAGAAAGTGAAAAATGGATAAAGAAGTTGTGGTACTTACGTACAATGCAATATCACTCAGCAATGAAATCTATGTCATCAGGCCCGTAGCAGCATAATGAGTGGATTCAGGTATGATGATTCTAACTGAAATAAGTCACACAGAAAAAGAAACATCATAAGATATCACTAATACACCGAATGTAAACTTGGCTACACAGGAACTGGATTACAAAACAGAACAGGGTCTCAAATTTAGAAAACCAACTTATGCTTGCTTAAGGGGAAAGGTGAGTTGGGGTGCTGCATAAAACCAGAGATTGAAATGAGCACAGATAAAGTTCCTTAAGCCAAATATGGAATAGACAAGAACTACTCCTTGCTCAACGAAATGGACTCAACACCCCATATTAAACGCCTAAGAATGTACCTGACTAGTAAGTATCTTAAAACCTATGGATTGCTATGTCTCTGAAAGAAAATCAAGCGTGTATACAGGGGCATAAACGCAGCAGTGATAGGATTGGAGAGGTTCGGTGAGCAAATGAAGACCCTTTGAAGTCATATTGCTTGGTACCCATTCCACGGGTCTCAACTCTCCAGGTTTAAGGGATTCTTCCTTCAGCTAAAACATGCACGTGGAACCCAGAGTATGATCAACCATGTGATCTGGAGACGTGTTCCAATATGTCTCAATTCTCGTCCCCTGGTACTCGGGTGTAACATTCCAGACGCTTTACTAACACTCTCCCAACTTGGAGAGTCAGTGCCTTTAACCTCCTGTTTGGCCCATTTGCAATTTCTGCGGAAGATGAACAGGAATAGGGAGAACCAATGAGAGACTAGCTGGAGGTGTCTGGACGGGCAAATTTAACTCTCATTTCCCACCAGGAAGAGGAATTAACCAAAGGCTCAGCGTGCCGTGCCGGAACCAGATTAGGGCCTGAAGCAATCCTGCGGTGTTGTGGCCAGCTCACAAGAAAGCGAGTTGAAGAAAGGAGCTCAGGGGCACTGTAATTCACTAACCTGCAGAGTTATAAATGACAGCTATCGTCCAAAAATATACTGAAGTAAGGCTGCCAAGAGGACTTGAAAGCGGGGCAGAATTGCAGGAAACCGATTTCAGGAGGTAGACTGGAATTGCATTTAAAGCATAGGAAAAGAGGCAGAACGTCCACAATGATGCACTTGGCCAAAAAGGGCGTATGCGTTTTTTCCTGAATATATTCAGGAAAAAACGCATACGCCCTTTTTGGCCAACCAAGCAAGCTTGCAAAGGAAATCTGCACTACAATGAAGTCTCACTTCCCCCCGGTCAAAAGGGCCATCTGAAAAAAGTGTAAAATCCAGAAAGGCAGGACAGGCCATGGAGAACTGGGAGCCTTGTTATGCTGATGGGCGGGATGTAAATTGCCAACAGCCACTCGGGAGAGGTGTATGGTGTTTCCTGAAACATCTAAAAAACAAAGCAACAGAGCCTAGGGCACTTCCACTTATGGTCCTGTAGCTTGGGAAATTAAAATCAGAAAGACACAGCCACCCCAAAGTTTGGGACGGCTCTGTTTACAAGAACCTCGTTTACGGTACAAGTTCAATATCGCAGAAAGTGAAAAATGGATAAAGAAGTTGTGGTACTTACGTACAATGCAATATCACTCAGCAATGAAATCTATGTCATCAGGCCCATAGCAGCATAATGAGTGGATTCAGGTATGATGATTCTAACTGAAATAAGTCACACAGAAAAAGAAACATCATAAGATATCACTAATACACGGAATGTAAACTTGGCTACACAGGAACTGGATTACAAAACAGAACAGGGTCTCAAATTTAGAAAACCAACTTATGCTTGCTTAAGGGGAAAGGTGAGTTGGGGTGCTGCATAAAACCAGAGATTGAAATGAGCACAGATAAAGTTCCTTAAGCCAAATATGGAATAGACAAGAACTACTCCTTGCTCAACGAAATGGACTCAACAGCCCATATTAAACGCCTAAGAATGTACCTGACTAGTAAGTATCTTAAAACCTATGGATTGCTATGTCTCTGAAAGAGAATCAAGCGTGTGTACAGGGGCATAAACGCAGCAGTGATAGGATTGGAGAGGTTCGGTGAGCAAATGAAGACCCTTTGAAGTCATATTGCATGGTACCCATTCCACGGGTCTCAACTCTCCAGGTTTAAGGGATTTTTCCTTCAGCTAAAACATGCACGTGGAACCCAGAGTATGATCAACCGTGTGACCGGGAGACGTGTTCCAATATGTTTCAATTCTCGTCCCCTGGTACTCGGGTGTAACATTCCAGACGCTTTACTAACACTCTCCCGACTTGGAGAGTCAGTGCCTTTAACCTCCTGTTTGGCCCATTTGCAATTTCTGCGGAAGATGAACAGGAATAGGGAGAACCAATGAGAGACTAGCTGGAGGTGTCTGGACGGGCAAATTTAACTCTCATTTCCCACCAGGAAGAGGAATTAACCAAAGGCTCAGCGTGCCGTGCCGGAACCAGATTAGGGCCTGAAGCAATCCTGCGGTGTTGCGGCCAGCTCACAAGAAAGCGAGTTGAAGAAAGGAGCTCAGGGGCACTGTAATTCACAAACCTGCAGAGTTATAAATGACAGCTATCGTCCAAAAATATACTGAAGTAAGGCTGCCAAGAGGACTTGAAAGTGGGGCAGAATTGCAGGAAACCGATTTCAGGAGGTAGACTGGAATTGCATTTAAAGCATAGGAAAAGAGGCAGAACGTCCACAATGATGCACTTGGCCAAAAAGGGCGTATGCGTTTTTTCCTGAATATATTCAGGAAAAAACGCATACGCCCTTTATGGCCAACCAAGCAAGCTTGCAAAGGAAATCTGCACTACAATGAAGTCTCACTTCCCCCCGGTCAAAAGGGCCATCTGAAAAAAGTGTAAAATCCAGAAAGGCAGGACAGGCCATGGAGAACTGGGAGCCTTGTTATGCTGATGGGCGGGATGTAAATTGCCAACAGCCACTCGGGAGAGGTGTATGGTGTTTCCTGAAACATCTAAAAAACAAAGCAACAGAGCCTAGGGCACTTCCACTTATGGTCCTATAGCTTAGGGAAATTAAAATCAAAAAGACACAGCCACCCCAAAGTTTGGGACGGCTCTGTTTACAAGAACATCGTTTACGGTACAAGTTGAATATCACAGAAAGTGAAAAATGGATAAAGAAGTTGTGGTACTTACGTACAATGCAATATCACTCAGCAATGAAATCTATGTCATCAGGCCCGTAGCAGCATAATGAGTGGATTCAGGTATGATGATTCTAACTGAAATAAGTCACACAGAAAAAGAAACATCATAAGATATCACTAATACACCGAATGTAAACTTGGCTACACAGGAACTGGATTACAAAACAGAACAGGGTCTCAAATTTAGAAAACCAACTTATGCTTGCTTAAGGGGAAAGGTGAGTTGGGGTGCTGCATAAAACCAGAGATTGAAATGAGCACAGATAAAGTTCCTTAAGCCAAATATGGAATAGACAAGAACTACTCCTTGCTCAACGAAATGGACTCAACACCCCATATTAAACGCCTAAGAATGTACCTGACTAGTAAGTATCTTAAAACCTATGGATTGCTATGTCTCTGAAAGAAAATCAAGCGTGTGTACAGGGGCATAAACGCAGCAGTGATAGGATTGGAGAGGTTCGGTGAGCAAATGAAGACCCTTTGAAGTCATATTGCATGGTACCCATTCCACGGGTCTCAACTCTCCAGGTTTAAGGGATTCTTCCTTCAGCTAAAACATGCACGTGGAACCCAGAGTATGACCAACCGTGTGATCGGGAGACGTGTTCCAATATGTCTCAATTCTCGTCCCCTGGTACTCGGGTGTAACATTCCAGACGCTTTACTAACACTCTCCCGACTTGGAGAGTCAGTGCCTTTAACCTCCTGTTTGGCCCATTTGCAATTTCTGAGGAAGATGAACAGGAATAGGGAGAACCAATGAGAGACTAGCTGGAGGTGTCTGGACGGGCAAATTTAACTCTCATTTCCCACCAGGAAGAGGAATTAACCAAAGACTCAGCGTGCCATGCCGGAACCAGATTAGGGCCTGAAGCAATCCTGCGGTGTTGCGGCCAGCTCACAAGAAAGCAAGTTGAAGAAAGGAGCTCAGGGGCACTGTAATTCACAAACCTGCAGAGTTATAAATGACAGCTATCGTCCAAAAATATACTGAAGTAAGGCTGCCAAGAGGACTTGAAAGCGGGGCAGAATTGCAGGAAACCGATTTCAGGAGGTAGACTGGAATTGCATTTAAAGCATAGGAAAAGAGGCAGAACGTCCACAATGATGCACTTGGCCAAAAAGGGCGTATGCGTTTTTTCCTGAATATATTGAGGAAAAAACGCATACGCCCTTTTTGGCCAACCAAGCAAGCTTGCAAAGGAAATCTGCACTACAATGAAGTCTCACTTCCCCCCGGTCAAAAGGGCCATCTGAAAAAAGTGTAAAATCCAGAAAGGCAGGACAGGCCATGGAGAACTGGGAGCCTTGTTATGCTGATGGGCGGGATGTAAATTGCCAACAGCCACTCGGGAGAGGTGTATGGTGTTTCCTGAAACATCTAAAAAACAAAGCAACAGAGCCTAGGGCACTTCCACTTATGGTCCTGTAGCTTGGGAAATTAAAATCAGAAAGACACAGCCACCCCAAAGTTTGGGACGGCTCTGTTTACAAGAACCTCGTTTACGGTACAAGTTCAATATCGCAGAAAGTGAAAAATGGATAAAGAAGTTGTGGTACTTACGTACAATGCAATATCACTCAGCAATGAAATCTATGTCATCAGGCCCATAGCAGCATAATGAGTGGATTCAGGTATGATGATTCTAACTGAAATAAGTCACACAGAAAAAGAAACATCATAAGATATCACTAATACACGGAATGTAAACTTGGCTACACAGGAACTGGATTACAAAACAGAACAGGGTCTCAAATTTAGAAAACCAACTTATGCTTGCTTAAGGGGAAAGGTGAGTTGGGGTGCTGCATAAAACCAGAGATTGAAATGAGCACAGATAAAGTTCCTTAAGCCAAATATGGAATAGACAAGAACTACTCCTTGCTCAACGAAATGGACTCAACAGCCCATATTAAACGCCTAAGAATGTACCTGACTAGTAAGTATCTTAAAACCTGTGGATTGCTATGTCTCCGAAAGAAAATCAAGCGTGTGTACAGGGGCATAAACGCAGCAGTGATAGGATTGGAGAGGTTCGGTGAGCAAATGAAGACCCTTTGAAGTCATATTGCATGGTACCCATTCCACGGGTCTCAACTCTCCAGGTTTAAGGGATTCTTCCTTCAGCTAAAACATGCACGTGGAACCCAGAGTATGATCAACCGTGTGATCGGGAGACGTGTTCCAATATGTCTCAATTCTCGTCCCCTGGTACTCGGGTGTAACATTCCAGACGCTTTACTAACACTCTCCCGACTTGGAGAGTCAGTGCCTTTAACCTCCTGTTTGGCCCATTTGCAATTTCTGCGGAAGATGAACAGGAATAGGGAGAACCAATGAGAGACTAGCTGGAGGTGTCTGGACGGGCAAATTTAACTCTCATTTCCCACCAGGAAGAGGAATTAACCAAAGGCTCAGCGTGCCGTGCCGGAACCAGATTAGGGCCTGAAGCAATCCTGCGGTGTTGCGGCCAGCTCACAAGAAAGCGAGTTGAAGAAAGGAGCTCAGGGGCACTGTAATTCACAAACCTGCAGAGTTATAAATGACAGCTATCGTCCAAAAATATACTGAAGTAAGGCTGCCAAGAGGACTTGAAAGCGGGGCAGAATTGCAGGAAACCGATTTCAGGAGGTAGACTGGAATTGCATTTAAAGCATAGGAAAAGAGGCAGAACGTCCACAATGATGCACTTGGACAAAAAGGGCGTATGCGTTTTTTCCTGAATATATTCAGGAAAAAACGCATACGCCCTTTTTGGTCAACCAAGCAAGCTTGCAAAGGAAATCTGCACTACAATGAAGTCTCACTTCCCCCCGGTCAAAAGGGCCATCTGAAAAAAGTGTAAAATCCAGAAAGGCAGGATAGGCCATTGAGAACTGGGAGCCTTGTTATGCTGATGGGCGGGATGTAAATTGCCAACAGCCACTCGGGAGAGGTGTATGGTGTTTCCTGAAACATCTAAAAAACAAAGCAACAGAGCCTAGGGCACTTCCACTTATGGTCCTATAGCTTAGGGAAATTAAAATCAAAAAGACACAGCCACCCCAAAGTTTAGGACAGCTCTGTTTACAAGAACCTCGTTTATGGTACAAGTTCAATATCGCAGAAAGTGAAAAATGGATAAAGAAGTTGTGGTACTTACGTACAATGCAATATCACTCAGCAATGAAATCTATGTCATCAGGCCCGTAGCAGCATAATGAGTGGATTCAGGTATGATGATTCTAACTGAAATAAGTCACACAGAAAAAGAAACATCATAAGATATCACTAATACACGGAATGTAAACTTGGCTACACAGGAACTGGATTACAAAACAGAACAGGGTCTCAAATTTAGAAAACCAACTTATGCTTGCTTAAGGGGAAAGGTGAGTTGGGGTGCTGCATCAAACCAGAGATTGAAATGAGCACAGATAAAGTTCCTTAAGCCAAATATGGAATAGACAAGAACTACTCCTTGCTCAACGAAATGGACTCAACACCCCATATTAAACGCCTAAGAATGTACCTGACTAGTAAGTATCTTAAAACCTATGCACTGCTATGTCTCTGAAAGAAAATCAAGCGTGTGTACAGGGGCATAAACGCAGCAGTGATAGGATTGGAGAGGTTCGGTGAGCAAATGAAGACCCTTTGAAGTCATATTGCATGGTACCCATTCCACGGGTCTCAACTCTCCAGGTTTAAGGGATTCTTCCTTCAGCTAAAACATGCACGTGGAACCCAGAGTATGATCAACCGTGTGATCGGGAGACGTGTTCCAATATGTCTCAGTTCTCGTCCCCTGGTACTCGGGTGCAACATTCCAGACGCTTTACTAACACTCTCCCGACTTGGAGAGTCAGTGCCTTTAACCTCCTGTTTGGCCCAGTTTGCAATTTCTGCGGAAGATGAACAGGAATAGGGAGAACCAATGAGAGACTAGCTGGAGGTGTCTGGACGGGCAAATTTAACTCTCATTTCCCACCAGGAAGAGGAATTAACCAAAGGCTCAGCGTGCCATGCCGGAACCAGATTAGGGCCTGAAGCAATCCTGCGGTGTTGCGGCCAGCTCACAAGAAAGCGAGTTGAAGAAAGGAGCTCAGGGGCACTGTAATTCACAAACCTGCAGAGTTATAAATGACAGCTATCGTCCAAAAATATACTGAAGTAAGGCTGCCAAGAGGACTTGAAAGCGGGGCAGAATTGCAGGAAACCGATTTCAGGAGGTAGACTGGAATTGCATTTAAAGCATAGGAAAAGAGGCAGAACGTCCACAATGATGCACTTGGCCAAAAAGGGCGTATGCATTTTTTCCTGAATATATTCAGGAAAAAACGCATACGCCCTTTTTGGCCAACCAAGCAAGCTTGCAAAGGAAATCTGCACTACAATGAAGTCTCACTTCCCCCCGGTCAAAAGGGCCATCTGAAAAAAGTGTAAAATCCAGAAAGGCAGGACAGGCCATGGAGAACTGGGAGCCTTGTTATGCTGATGGGCGGGATGTAAATTGCCAACAGCCACTCGGGAGAGGTGTATGGTGTTTCCTGAAACATCTAAAAAACAAAGCAACAGAGCCTAGGGCACTTCCACTTATGGTCCTGTAGCTTGGGAAATTAAAATCAGAAAGACACAGCCACCCCAAAGTTTGGGACGGCTCTGTTTACAAGAACCTCATTTACGGTACAAGTTCAATATCACAGAAAGTGAAAAATGGATAAAGAAGTTGTGGTACTTACGTACAATGCAATATCACGCAGCAATGAAACCTATGTCATCAGGCCCGTAGCAGCATCATGAGTGGATTCAGGTATGATGATTCTAACTGAAATAAGTCACACAGAAAAAGAAACATCATAAGATATCACTAATACACGGGATGTAAACTTGGCTACACAGGAACTGGATTACAAAACAGAACAGGGTCTCAAATTTAGAAAACCAACTTATGCTTGCTTAAGGGGAAAGGTGAGTTGGGGTGCTGCATAAAACCAGAGATTGAAATGAGCACAGATAAAGTTCCTTAAGCCAAATATGGAATAGACAAGAACTACTCCTTGCTCAACGAAATGGACTCAACACCCCATATTAAACGCCTAAGAATGTACCTGACTAGTAAGTATCTTAAAACCTATGGATTGCTATGTCTCTGAAAGAGAATCAAGCGTGTGTACAGGGGCATAAACGCAGCAGTGATAGGATTGGAGAGGTTCGGTGAGCAAATGAAGACCCTTTGAAGTCATATTGCATGGTACCCATTCCACGGGTCTCAACTCTCCAGGTTTAAGGGATTCTTCCTTCAGCTAAAACATGCACGTGGAACCCAGAGTATGATCAACCGTGTGATCGGGAGACGTGTTCCAATATGTCTCAATTCTCATCCCCTGGTACTCGGGTGTAACATTCCAGACGCTTTACAAACACTCTCCCGACTTGGAGAGTCAGTGCCTTTAACCTCCTGTTTGGCCCATTTGCAATTTCTGCGGAAGATGAACAGGAATAGGGAGAACCAATGAGAGACTAGCTGGAGGTGTCTGGACGGGCAAATTTAACTCTCATTTCCCACCAGGAAGAGGAATTAACCAAAGGCTCAGCGTGCCGTGCCGGAACCAGATTAGGGCCTGAAGCAATCCTGCGGTGTTGCGGCCAGCTCACAAGAAAGCGAGTTGAAGAAAGGAGCTCAGGGGCACTGTAATTCACTAACCTGCAGAGTTATAAATGACAGCTATCGTCCAAAAATATACTGAAGTAAGGCTGCCAAGAGGACTTGAAAGCGGGGCAGAATTGCAGGAAACCGATTTCAGGAGGTAGACTGGAATTGCATTTAAAGCATAGGAAAAGAGGCAGAACGTCCACAATGATGCACTTGGCCAAAAAGGGCGTATGCGTTTTTTCCTGAATATATTCAGGAAAAAACGCATACGCCCTTTATGGCCAACCAAGCAAGCTTGCAAAGGAAATCTGCACTACAATGAAGTCTCACTTCCCCCCGGTCAAAAGGGCCATCTGAAAAAAGTGTAAAATCCAGAAAGGCAGGACAGGCCATGGAGAACTGGGAGCCTTGTTATGCTGATGGGCGGGATGTAAATTGCCAACAGCCACTCGGGAGAGGTGTATGGTGTTTCCTGAAACATCTAAAAAACAAAGCAACAGAGCCTAGGGCACTTCCACTTATGGTCCTATAGCTTAGGGAAATTAAAATCAAAAAGACACAGCCACCCCAAAGTTTGGGACGGCTCTGTTTACAAGAAACTCGTTTACGGTACAAGTTCAATATCGCAGAAAGTGAAAAATGGATAAAAAAGTTGTGGTACTTACGTACAATGCAATATCACTCAGCAATGAAATCTATGTCATCAGGCCCGTAGCAGCATAATGAGTGGATTCAGGTATGATGATTCTAACTGAAATAAGTCACACAGAAAAAGAAACATCATAAGATATCATTAATACACGGGATGTAAACTTGGCTACACAGGAACTGGATTACAAAACAGAACAGGGTCTCAAATTTAGAAAACCAACTTATGCTTGCTTAAGTGGAAAGGTGAGTTGGGGTGCTGCATAAAACCAGAGATTGAAATGAGCACAGATAAAGTTCCTTAAGCCAAATATAGAATAGACAAGAACTACTCCTTGCTCAACGAAATGGACTCAACACCCCATATTAAACGCCTAAGAATGTACCTGACTAGTAAGAATTTTCAAACCTATGGATTGCTATGTCTCCGAAAGAAAATCAAGCGTGTGTACAGGGGCATAAACGCAGCAGTGATAGGATTGGAGAGGTTCGGTGAGCAAATGAAGACCCTTTGAAGTCATATTGCATGGTACCCATTCCACGGGTCTCAACTCTCCAGGTTTAAGGGATTCTTCCTTCAGCTAAAACATGCACGTGGAACCCAGAGTATGATCAACCGTGTGATCGGGAGACGTGTTCCAATATGTCTCAATTCTCGTCCCCTGGTACTCGGGTGTAACATTCCAGACGCTTTACTAACACTCTCCCGACTTGGAGAGTCAGTGCCTTTAACCTCCTGTTTGGCCCATTTGCAATTTCTGCGGAAGATGAACAGGAATAGGCAGAACCAATGAGAGACTAGCTGGAGGTGTCTGGACGGGCAAATTTAACTCTCATTTCCCACCAGGAAGAGGAATTAACCAAAGGCTCAGCGTGCCGTGCCGGAACCAGATTAGGGCCTGAAGCAATCCTGCGGTGTTGCGGCCAGCTCACAAGAAAGCGAGTTGAAGAAAGGAGCTCAGGGGCACTGTAATTCACAAACCTGCAGAGTTATAAATGACAGCTATCGTCCAAAAATATACTGAAGTAAGGCTGCCAAGAGGACTTGAAAGCGGGGCAGAATTGCAGGAAACCGATTTCAGGAGGTAGACTGGAATTGCATTTAAAGCATAGGAAAAGAGGCAGAACGTCCACAATGATGCACTTGGCCAAAAAGGGCGTATGCGTTTTTTCCTGAATATATTCAGGAAAAAACGCATACGCCCTTTTTGGCCAACCAAGCAAGCTTGCAAAGGAAATCTGCACTACAATGAAGTCTCACTTCCCCCCGGTCAAAAGGGCCATCTGAAAAAAGTGTAAAATCCAGAAAGGCAGGACAGGCCATGGAGAACTGGGAGCCTTGTTATGCTGATGGGCGGGATGTAAATTGCCAACAGCCACTCGGGAGAGGTGTATGGTGTTTCCTGAAACATCTAAAAAACAAAGCAACAGAGCCTAGGGCACTTCCACTTATGGTCCTGTAGCTTGGGAAATTAAAATCAGAAAGACACAGCCACCCCAAAGTTTGGGACGGCTCTGTTTACAAGAACCTCGTTTACGGTACAAGTTCAATATCGCAGAAAGTGAAAAATGGATAAAGAAGTTGTGGTACTTACGTACAATGCAATATCACTCAGCAATGAAATCTATGTCATCAGGCCCATAGCAGCATAATGAGTGGATTCAGGTATGATGATTCTAACTGAAATAAGTCACACAGAAAAAGAAACATCATAAGATATCACTAATACACGGAATGTAAACTTGGCTACACAGGAACTGGATTACAAAACAGAACAGGGTCTCAAATTTAGAAAACCAACTTATGCTTGCTTAAGGGGAAAGGTGAGTTGGGGTGCTGCATAAAACCAGAGATTGAAATGAGCACAGATAAAGTTCCTTAAGCCAAATATGGAATAGACAAGAACTACTCCTTGCTCAACGAAATGGACTCAACAGCCCATATTAAACGTCTAAGAATGTACCTGACTAGTAAGTATCTTAAAACCTATGGATTGCTATGTCTCTGAAAGAGAATCAAGCATGTGTACAGGGGCATAAACGCAGCAGTGATAGGATTGGAGAGGTTCGGTGAGCAAATGAAGACCCTTTGAAGTCATATTGCTTGGTACCCATTCCACGGGTCTCAACTCTCCAGGTTTAAGGGATTCTTCCTTCAGCTAAAACATGCACGTGGAACCCAGAGTATGATCAACCGTGTGATCGGGAGACGTGTTCCAATATGTCTCAATTCTCGTCCCCTGGTACTCGGGTGTAACATTCCAGACGCTTTACTAACACTCTCCCAACTTGGAGAGTCAGTGCCTTTAACCTCCTGTTTGGCCCATTTGCAATTTCTGCGGAAGATGAACAGGAATAGGGAGAACCAATGAGAGACTAGCTGGAGGTGTCTGGACGGGCAAATTTAACTCTCATTTCCCACCAGGAAGAGGAATTAACCAAAGGCTCAGCGTGCCGTGCCGGAACCAGATTAGGGCCTGAAGCAATCCTGCGGTGTTGCGGCCAGCTCACAAGAAAGCGAGTTGAAGAAAGGAGCTCAGGGGCACTGTAATTCACAAACCTGCAGAGTTATAAATGACAGCTATCGTCCAAAAATATACTGAAGTAAGGCTGCCAAGAGGACTTGAAAGCGGGGCAGAATTGCAGGAATCCGATTTCAGGAGGTAGACTGGAATTGCATTTAAAGCATAGGAAAAGAGGCAGAACGTCTACAATGATGCACTTGGCCAAAAAGGGCGTATGCGTTTTTTCCTGAATATATTCAGGAAAAAACGCATACGCCCTTTATGGCCAACCAAGCAAGCTTGCAAAGGAAATCTGCACTACAATGAAGTCTCACTTCCCCCCGGTCAAAAGGGCCATCTGAAAAAAGTGTAAAATCCAGAAAGGCAGGACAGGCCATGGAGAACTGGGAGCCTTGTTATGCTGATGGGCGGGATGTAAATTGCCAACAGCCACTCGGGAGAGGTGTATGGTGTTTCCTGAAACATCTAAAAAACAAAGCAACAGAGCCTAGGGCACTTCCACTTATGGTCCTATAGCTTAGGGAAATTAAAATCAAAAAGACACAGCCACCCCAAAGTTTGGGACGGCTCTGTTTACAAGAAACTCGTTTACGGTACAAGTTCAATATCGCAGAAAGTGAAAAATGGATAAAAAAGTTGTGGTACTTACGTACAATGCAATATCACTCAGCAATGAAATCTATGTCATCAGGCCCGTAGCAGCATAATGAGTGGATTCAGGTATGATGATTCTAACTGAAATAAGTCACACAGAAAAAGAAACATCATAAGATATCATTAATACACGGGATGTAAACTTGGCTACACAGGAACTGGATTACAAAACAGAACAGGGTCTCAAATTTAGAAAACCAACTTATGCTTGCTTAAGTGGAAAGGTGAGTTGGGGTGCTGCATAAAACCAGAGATTGAAATGAGCACAGATAAAGTTCCTTAAGCCAAATATAGAATAGACAAGAACTACTCCTTGCTCAACGAAATGGACTCAACACCCCATATTAAACGCCTAAGAATGTACCTGACTAGTAAGAATTTTCAAACCTATGGATTGCTATGTCTCCGAAAGAAAATCAAGCGTGTGTACAGGGGCATAAACGCAGCAGTGATAGGATTGGAGAGGTTCGGTGAGCAAATGAAGACCCTTTGAAGTCATATTGCATGGTACCCATTCCACGGGTCTCAACTCTCCAGGTTTAAGGGATTCTTCCTTCAGCTAAAACATGCACGTGGAACCCAGAGTATGATCAACCGTGTGATCGGGAGACGTGTTCCAATATGTCTCAATTCTCGTCCCCTGGTACTCGGGTGTAACATTCCAGACGCTTTACTAACACTCTCCCGACTTGGAGAGTCAGTGCCTTTAACCTCCTGTTTGGCCCATTTGCAATTTCTGCGGAAGATGAACAGGAATAGGCAGAACCAATGAGAGACTAGCTGGAGGTGTCTGGACGGGCAAATTTAACTCTCATTTCCCACCAGGAAGAGGAATTAACCAAAGGCTCAGCGTGCCGTGCCGGAACCAGATTAGGGCCTGAAGCAATCCTGCGGTGTTGCGGCCAGCTCACAAGAAAGCGAGTTGAAGAAAGGAGCTCAGGGGCACTGTAATTCACAAACCTGCAGAGTTATAAATGACAGCTATCGTCCAAAAATATACTGAAGTAAGGCTGCCAAGAGGACTTGAAAGCGGGGCAGAATTGCAGGAAACCGATTTCAGGAGGTAGACTGGAATTGCATTTAAAGCATAGGAAAAGAGGCAGAACGTCCACAATGATGCACTTGGCCAAAAAGGGCGTATGCGTTTTTTCCTGAATATATTCAGGAAAAAACGCATACGCCCTTTTTGGCCAACCAAGCAAGCTTGCAAAGGAAATCTGCACTACAATGAAGTCTCACTTCCCCCCGGTCAAAAGGGCCATCTGAAAAAAGTGTAAAATCCAGAAAGGCAGGACAGGCCATGGAGAACTGGGAGCCTTGTTATGCTGATGGGCGGGATGTAAATTGCCAACAGCCACTCGGGAGAGGTGTATGGTGTTTCCTGAAACATCTAAAAAACAAAGCAACAGAGCCTAGGGCACTTCCACTTATGGTCCTGTAGCTTGGGAAATTAAAATCAGAAAGACACAGCCACCCCAAAGTTTGGGACGGCTCTGTTTACAAGAACCTCGTTTACGGTACAAGTTCAATATCGCAGAAAGTGAAAAATGGATAAAGAAGTTGTGGTACTTACGTACAATGCAATATCACTCAGCAATGAAATCTATGTCATCAGGCCCATAGCAGCATAATGAGTGGATTCAGGTATGATGATTCTAACTGAAATAAGTCACACAGAAAAAGAAACATCATAAGATATCACTAATACACGGAATGTAAACTTGGCTACACAGGAACTGGATTACAAAACAGAACAGGGTCTCAAATTTAGAAAACCAACTTATGCTTGCTTAAGGGGAAAGGTGAGTTGGGGTGCTGCATAAAACCAGAGATTGAAATGAGCACAGATAAAGTTCCTTAAGCCAAATATGGAATAGACAAGAACTACTCCTTGCTCAACGAAATGGACTCAACAGCCCATATTAAACGTCTAAGAATGTACCTGACTAGTAAGTATCTTAAAACCTATGGATTGCTATGTCTCTGAAAGAGAATCAAGCATGTGTACAGGGGCATAAACGCAGCAGTGATAGGATTGGAGAGGTTCGGTGAGCAAATGAAGACCCTTTGAAGTCATATTGCTTGGTACCCATTCCACGGGTCTCAACTCTCCAGGTTTAAGGGATTCTTCCTTCAGCTAAAACATGCACGTGGAACCCAGAGTATGATCAACCGTGTGATCGGGAGACGTGTTCCAATATGTCTCAATTCTCGTCCCCTGGTACTCGGGTGTAACATTCCAGACGCTTTACTAACACTCTCCCAACTTGGAGAGTCAGTGCCTTTAACCTCCTGTTTGGCCCATTTGCAATTTCTGCGGAAGATGAACAGGAATAGGGAGAACCAATGAGAGACTAGCTGGAGGTGTCTGGACGGGCAAATTTAACTCTCATTTCCCACCAGGAAGAGGAATTAACCAAAGGCTCAGCGTGCCGTGCCGGAACCAGATTAGGGCCTGAAGCAATCCTGCGGTGTTGCGGCCAGCTCACAAGAAAGCGAGTTGAAGAAAGGAGCTCAGGGGCACTGTAATTCACAAACCTGCAGAGTTATAAATGACAGCTATCGTCCAAAAATATACTGAAGTAAGGCTGCCAAGAGGACTTGAAAGCGGGGCAGAATTGCAGGAATCCGATTTCAGGAGGTAGACTGGAATTGCATTTAAAGCATAGGAAAAGAGGCAGAACGTCTACAATGATGCACTTGGCCAAAAAGGGCGTATGCGTTTTTTCCTGAATATATTCAGGAAAAAACGCATACGCCCTTTATGGCCAACCAAGCAAGCTTGCAAAGGAAATCTGCACTACAATGAAGTCTCACTTCCCCCCGGTCAAAAGGGCCATCTGAAAAAAGTGTAAAATCCAGAAAGGCAGGACAGGCCATGGAGAACTGGGAGCCTTGTTATGCTGATGGGCGGGATGTAAATTGCCAACAGCCACTCGGGAGAGGTGTATGGTGTTTCCTGAAACATCTAAAAAACAAAGCAACAGAGCCTAGGGCACTTCCACTTATGGTCCTATAGCTTAGGGAAATTAAAATCAAAAAGACACAGCCACCCCAAAGTTTGGGACGGCTCTGTTTACAAGAAACTCGTTTACGGTACAAGTTCAATATCGCAGAAAGTGAAAAATGGATAAAAAAGTTGTGGTACTTACGTACAATGCAATATCACTCAGCAATGAAATCTATGTCATCAGGCCCGTAGCAGCATAATGAGTGGATTCAGGTATGATGATTCTAACTGAAATAAGTCACACAGAAAAAGAAACATCATAAGATATCATTAATACACGGGATGTAAACTTGGCTACACAGGAACTGGATTACAAAACAGAACAGGGTCTCAAATTTAGAAAACCAACTTATGCTTGCTTAAGTGGAAAGGTGAGTTGGGGTGCTGCATAAAACCAGAGATTGAAATGAGCACAGATAAAGTTCCTTAAGCCAAATATAGAATAGACAAGAACTACTCCTTGCTCAACGAAATGGACTCAACACCCCATATTAAACGCCTAAGAATGTACCTGACTAGTAAGAATTTTCAAACCTATGGATTGCTATGTCTCCGAAAGAAAATCAAGCGTGTGTACAGGGGCATAAACGCAGCAGTGATAGGATTGGAGAGGTTCGGTGAGCAAATGAAGACCCTTTGAAGTCATATTGCATGGTACCCATTCCACGGGTCTCAACTCTCCAGGTTTAAGGGATTCTTCCTTCAGCTAAAACATGCACGTGGAACCCAGAGTATGATCAACCGTGTGATCGGGAGACGTGTTCCAATATGTCTCAATTCTCGTCCCCTGGTACTCGGGTGTAACATTCCAGACGCTTTACTAACACTCTCCCGACTTGGAGAGTCAGTGCCTTTAACCTCCTGTTTGGCCCATTTGCAATTTCTGCGGAAGATGAACAGGAATAGGCAGAACCAATGAGAGACTAGCTGGAGGTGTCTGGACGGGCAAATTTAACTCTCATTTCCCACCAGGAAGAGGAATTAACCAAAGGCTCAGCGTGCCGTGCCGGAACCAGATTAGGGCCTGAAGCAATCCTGCGGTGTTGCGGCCAGCTCACAAGAAAGCGAGTTGAAGAAAGGAGCTCAGGGGCACTGTAATTCACAAACCTGCAGAGTTATAAATGACAGCTATCGTCCAAAAATATACTGAAGTAAGGCTGCCAAGAGGACTTGAAAGCGGGGCAGAATTGCAGGAAACCGATTTCAGGAGGTAGACTGGAATTGCATTTAAAGCATAGGAAAAGAGGCAGAACGTCCACAATGATGCACTTGGCCAAAAAGGGCGTATGCGTTTTTTCCTGAATATATTCAGGAAAAAACGCATACGCCCTTTTTGGCCAACCAAGCAAGCTTGCAAAGGAAATCTGCACTACAATGAAGTCTCACTTCCCCCCGGTCAAAAGGGCCATCTGAAAAAAGTGTAAAATCCAGAAAGGCAGGACAGGCCATGGAGAACTGGGAGCCTTGTTATGCTGATGGGCGGGATGTAAATTGCCAACAGCCACTCGGGAGAGGTGTATGGTGTTTCCTGAAACATCTAAAAAACAAAGCAACAGAGCCTAGGGCACTTCCACTTATGGTCCTGTAGCTTGGGAAATTAAAATCAGAAAGACACAGCCACCCCAAAGTTTGGGACGGCTCTGTTTACAAGAACCTCGTTTACGGTACAAGTTCAATATCGCAGAAAGTGAAAAATGGATAAAGAAGTTGTGGTACTTACGTACAATGCAATATCACTCAGCAATGAAATCTATGTCATCAGGCCCATAGCAGCATAATGAGTGGATTCAGGTATGATGATTCTAACTGAAATAAGTCACACAGAAAAAGAAACATCATAAGATATCACTAATACACGGAATGTAAACTTGGCTACACAGGAACTGGATTACAAAACAGAACAGGGTCTCAAATTTAGAAAACCAACTTATGCTTGCTTAAGGGGAAAGGTGAGTTGGGGTGCTGCATAAAACCAGAGATTGAAATGAGCACAGATAAAGTTCCTTAAGCCAAATATGGAATAGACAAGAACTACTCCTTGCTCAACGAAATGGACTCAACAGCCCATATTAAACGTCTAAGAATGTACCTGACTAGTAAGTATCTTAAAACCTATGGATTGCTATGTCTCTGAAAGAGAATCAAGCATGTGTACAGGGGCATAAACGCAGCAGTGATAGGATTGGAGAGGTTCGGTGAGCAAATGAAGACCCTTTGAAGTCATATTGCTTGGTACCCATTCCACGGGTCTCAACTCTCCAGGTTTAAGGGATTCTTCCTTCAGCTAAAACATGCACGTGGAACCCAGAGTATGATCAACCGTGTGATCGGGAGACGTGTTCCAATATGTCTCAATTCTCGTCCCCTGGTACTCGGGTGTAACATTCCAGACGCTTTACTAACACTCTCCCAACTTGGAGAGTCAGTGCCTTTAACCTCCTGTTTGGCCCATTTGCAATTTCTGCGGAAGATGAACAGGAATAGGGAGAACCAATGAGAGACTAGCTGGAGGTGTCTGGACGGGCAAATTTAACTCTCATTTCCCACCAGGAAGAGGAATTAACCAAAGGCTCAGCGTGCCGTGCCGGAACCAGATTAGGGCCTGAAGCAATCCTGCGGTGTTGCGGCCAGCTCACAAGAAAGCGAGTTGAAGAAAGGAGCTCAGGGGCACTGTAATTCACAAACCTGCAGAGTTATAAATGACAGCTATCGTCCAAAAATATACTGAAGTAAGGCTGCCAAGAGGACTTGAAAGCGGGGCAGAATTGCAGGAATCCGATTTCAGGAGGTAGACTGGAATTGCATTTAAAGCATAGGAAAAGAGGCAGAACGTCTACAATGATGCACTTGGCCAAAAAGGGCGTATGCGTTTTTTCCTGAATATATTCAGGAAAAAACGCATACGCCCTCTTTGGCCAACCAAGCAAGCTTGCAAAGGAAATCTGCACTACAATGAAGTCTCACTTCCCCCCGGTCAAAAGGGCCATCTGAAAAAAGTGTAAAATCCAGAAAGGCAGGACAGGCCATGGAGAACTGGGAGCCTTGTTATGCTGATGGGCGGGATGTAAATTGCCAACAGCCACTCGGGAGAGGTGTATGGTGTTTCCTGAAACATCTAAAAAACAAAGCAACAGAGCCTAGGGCACTTCCACTTATGGTCCTGTAGCTTGGGAAATTAAAATCAGAAAGACACAGCCACCCCAAAGTTTGGGACGGCTCTGTTTACAAGAACCTCGTTTACGGTACAAGTTCAATATCGCAGAAAGTGAAAAATGGATAAAGAAGTTGTGGTACTTACGTACAATGCAATATCACTCAGCAATGAAATCTATGTCATCAGGCCCATAGCAGCATAATGAGTGGATTCAGGTATGATGATTCTAACTGAAATAAGTCACACAGAAAAAGAAACATCATAAGATATCACTAATACACGGAATGTAAACTTGGCTACACAGGAACTGGATTACAAATCAGAACAGGGTCTCAAATTTAGAAAACCAACTTATGCTTGCTTAAGCGAAAAAGTGAGTTGGGGTGCTGCATCAAACCAGAGATTGAAATGAGCACAGATAAAGTTCCTTAAGCCAAATATGGAATAGACAAGAGCTACTCCTTGCTCAACGAAATGGACTCAACACCCCATATTAAACGCCTAAGAATGTACCTGACTAGTAAGTATCTTAAAACCTATGGATTGCTATGTCTCTGAAAGAAAATCAAGCGTGTGTACAGGGGCATAAACGCAGCACTGATAGGATTGGAGAGGTTCGTGAGCAAATGAAGACCCTTTGAAGTCATATTGCATGGTACCCATTCCACGGGTCTCAACTCTCCTGGTTTAAGGGATTCTTCCTTCAGCTAAAACATGCACGTGGAACCCAGAGTATGATCAACCATGGGATCGGGAGACGTGTTCCAATATGCCTCAGTTCTCGTCCCCTGGTACTCGGGTGCAACATTCCAGACGCTTTACTAACACTCTCCCGACTTGGAGAGTCAGTGCCTTTAACCTCCTGTTTGGCCCATTTGCAATTTCTGCGGAAGATGAACAGGAATAGGGAGAACCAATGAGAGACTAGCTGGAGGTGTCTGGACGGGCAAATTTAACTCTCATTTCCCACCAGGAAGAGGAATTAACCAAAGGCTCAGCGTGCCGTCCCGGAACCAGATTAGGGCCTGAAGCAATCCTGCGGTGTTGCGGCCAGCTCACAAGAAAGCAAGTTGAAGAAAGGAGCTCAGGGGCACTGTAATTCACAAACCTGCAGAGTTATAAATGACAGCTATCGTCCAAAAATATACTGAAGTAAGGCTGCCAAGAGGACTTGAAAGCGGGGCAGAATTGCAGGAAACCTATTTCAGGAGGTAGACTGGAATTGCATTTAAAGCATAGGAAAAGAGGCAGAACGTCCACAATGATGCACTTGGCCAAAAAGGGCGTATGCGTTTTTTCCTGAATATATTCAGGAAAAAACGCATACGCCCTTTTTGGCCAACCAAGCAAGCTTGCAAAGGAAATCTGCACTACAATGAAGTCTCACTTCCCCCCGGTCAAAAGGGCCATCTGAAAAAAGTGTAAAATCCAGAAAGGCAGGACAGGCCATGGAGAACTGGGAGCCTTGTTATGCTGATGGGCGGGATGTAAATTGCCAACAGCCACTCGGGAGAGGTGTATGGTGTTTCCTGAAACATCTAAAAAACAAAGCAACAGAGCCTAGGGCACTTCCACTTATGGTCCTATAGCTTAGGGAAATTAAAATCAAAAAGACACAGCCACCCCAATGTTTGGGACGGCTCTGTTTACAAGAACCTCGTTTACGGTACAAGTTCAATATCGCAGAAAGTGAAAAATGGATAAAGAAGTTGTGGTACTTACGTACAATGCAATATCACTCAGCAATGAAATCTATGTCATCAGGCCCGTAGCAGCATAATGAGTGGATTCAGGTATGATGATTCTAACTGAAATAAGTCACACAGAAAAAGAAACATCATAAGATATCACTAATACACGGGATGTAAACTTGGCTACACAGGAACTGGATTACAAAACTGAACAGGGTCTCAAATTTAGAAAACCAACTTATGCTTGCTTAAGGGGAAAGGTGAGTTGGGGTGCTGCATAAAACCAGAGATTGAAATGAGCACAGATAAAGTTCCTTAAGCCAAATATAGAATACACAAGAACTACTCCTTGCTCAACGAAATGGACTCAACACCCCATATTAAACGCCTAAGAATGTACCTGACTAGTAAGAATTTTAAAACCTATGGATTGCTATGTCTCCGAAAGAAAATCAAGCGTGTGTACAGGGGCATAAACGCAGCAGTGATAGGATTGGAGAGGTTCGGTGAGCAAATGAAGACCCTTTGAAGTCATATTGCATGGTACCCATTCCACGGGTCTCAACTCTCCAGGTTTAAGGGATTCTTCCTTCAGCTAAAACATGCACGTGGAACCCAGAGTATGATCAACCGTGTGATCGGGAGACGTGTTCCAATATGCCTCAGTTCTCGTCCCCTGGTACTCGGGTGCAACATTCCAGACGCTTTACTAACACTCTCCCGACTTGGAGAGTCAGTGCCTTTAACCTCCTGTTTGGCCCATTTGCAATTTCTGAGGAAGATGAACAGGAATAGGGAGAACCAATGAGAGACTAGCTGGAGGTGTCTGGACGGGCAAATTTAACTCTCATTTCCCACCAGGAAGAGGAATTAACCAAAGGCTCAGCGTGCCATGCCGGAACCAGATTAGGGCCTGAAGCAATCCTGCGGTGTTGCGGCCAGCTCACAAGAAAGCGAGTTGAAGAAAGGAGCTCAGGGGCACTGTAATTCACAAACCTGCAGAGTTATAAATGACAGCTATCATCCAAAAATATACTGAAGTAAGGCTGCCAAGAGGACTTGAAAGCGGGGCAGAATTGCAGGAAACCGATTTCAGGAGGTAGACTGGAATTGTATTTAAAGCATAGGAAAAGAGGCAGAACGTCCACAATGATGCACTTGGCCAAAAAGGGCGTATGCGTTTTTTCCTGAATATATTCAGGAAAAAACGCATACGCCCTTTTTGGCCAACCAAGCAAGCTTGCAAAGGAAATCTGCACTACAATGAAGTCTCACTTCCCCCCGGTCAAAAGGGCCATCTGAAAAAAGTGTAAAATCCAGAAAGGCAGGACAGGCCATGGAGAACTGGGAGCCTTGTTATGCTGATGGGCGGGATGTAAATTGCCAACAGCCACTCGGGAGAGGTGTATGGTGTTTCCTGAAACATCTAAAAAACAAAGCAACAGAGCCTAGGGCACTTCCACTTATGGTCCTGTAGCTTGGGAAATTAAAATCAGAAAGACACAGCCACCCCAAAGTTTGGGACGGCTCTGTTTACAAGAACCTCATTTACGGTACAAGTTCAATAGCGCAGAAAGTGAAATATGGATAAAGAAGTTGTGGTACTTACGTACAATGCAGTACCACTCAGCAATGAAATCTATGTCATCAGGCCCGTAGCAGTATAATGAATGGATTCAGGTATGATGATTCTAACTGAAATAAGTCACACAGAAAAAGAAACATCATAAGATATCACTAATACACGGAATGTAAACTTGGCTACACAGGAACTGGATTACAAATCAGAACAGGGTCTCAAATTTAGAAAACCAACTTATGCTTGCTTAAGCGAAAAAGTGAGTTGGGGTGCTGCATCAAACCAGAGATTGAAATGAGCACAGATAAAGTTCCTTAAGCCAAATATGGAATAGACAAGAGCTACTCCTTGCTCAACGAAATGGACTCAACACCCCATATTAAACGCCTAAGAATGTACCTGACTAGTAAGTATCTTAAAACCTATGGATTGCTATGTCTCTGAAAGAAAATCAAGCGTGTGTACAGGGGCATAAACGCAGCACTGATAGGATTGGAGAGGTTCGTGAGCAAATGAAGACCCTTTGAAGTCATATTGCATGGTACCCATTCCACGGGTCTCAACTCTCCTGGTTTAAGGGATTCTTCCTTCAGCTAAAACATGCACGTGGAACCCAGAGTATGATCAACCATGGGATCGGGAGACGTGTTCCAATATGCCTCAGTTCTCGTCCCCTGGTACTCGGGTGCAACATTCCAGACGCTTTACTAACACTCTCCCGACTTGGAGAGTCAGTGCCTTTAACCTCCTGTTTGGCCCATTTGCAATTTCTGCGGAAGATGAACAGGAATAGGGAGAACCAATGAGAGACTAGCTGGAGGTGTCTGGACGGGCAAATTTAACTCTCATTTCCCACCAGGAAGAGGAATTAACCAAAGGCTCAGCGTGCCGTCCCGGAACCAGATTAGGGCCTGAAGCAATCCTGCGGTGTTGCGGCCAGCTCACAAGAAAGCAAGTTGAAGAAAGGAGCTCAGGGGCACTGTAATTCACAAACCTGCAGAGTTATAAATGACAGCTATCGTCCAAAAATATACTGAAGTAAGGCTGCCAAGAGGACTTGAAAGCGGGGCAGAATTGCAGGAAACCTATTTCAGGAGGTAGACTGGAATTGCATTTAAAGCATAGGAAAAGAGGCAGAACGTCCACAATGATGCACTTGGCCAAAAAGGGCGTATGCGTTTTTTCCTGAATATATTCAGGAAAAAACGCATACGCCCTTTATGGCCAACCAAGCAAGCTTGCAAAGGAAATCTGCACTACAATGAAGTCTCACTTCCCCCCGGTCAAAAGGGCCATCTGAAAAAAGTGTAAAATCCAGAAAGGCAGGACAGGCCATGGAGAACTGGGAGCCTTGTTATGCTGATGGGCGGGATGTAAATTGCCAACAGCCACTCGGGAGAGGTGTATGGTGTTTCCTGAAACATCTAAAAAACAAAGCAACAGAGCCTAGGGCACTTCCACTTATGGTCTTATAGCTTAGGGAAATTAAAATCAAAAAGACACAGCCACCCCAATGTTTGGGACGGCTCTGTTTACAAGAACCTCGTTTACGGTACAAGTTCAATATCGCAGAAAGTGAAAAATGGATAAAGAAGTTGTGGTACTTACGTACAATGCAATATCACTCAGCAATGAAATCTATGTCATCAGGCCCGTAGCAGCATAATGAGTGGATTCAGGTATGATGATTCTAACTGAAATAAGTCACACAGAAAAAGAAACATCATAAGATATCACTAATACACGGGATGAAAACTTGGCTACACAGGAACTGGATTACAAAACTGAACAGGGTCTCAAATTTAGAAAACCAACTTATGCTTGCTTAAGGGGAAAGGTGAGTTGGGGTGCTGCATAAAACCAGAGATTGAAATGAGCACAGATAAAGTTCCTTAAGCCAAATATAGAATACACAAGAACTACTCCTTGCTCAACGAAATGGACTCAACACCCCATATTAAACGCCTAAGAATGTACCTGACTAGTAAGAATTTTAAAACCTATGGATTGCTATGTCTCCGAAAGAAAATCAAGCGTGTGTACAGGGGCATAAACGCAGCAGTGATAGGATTGGAGAGGTTCGGTGAGCAAATGAAGACCCTTTGAAGTCATATTGCATGGTACCCATTCCACGGGTCTCAACTCTCCAGGTTTAAGGGATTCTTCCTTCAGCTAAAACATGCACGTGGAACCCAGAGTATGATCAACCGTGTGATCGGGAGACGTGTTCCAATATGCCTCAGTTCTCGTCCCCTGGTACTCGGGTGCAACATTCCAGACGCTTTACTAACACTCTCCCGACTTGGAGAGTCAGTGCCTTTAACCTCCTGTTTGGCCCATTTGCAATTTCTGAGGAAGATGAACAGGAATAGGGAGAACCAATGAGAGACTAGCTGGAGGTGTCTGGACGGGCAAATTTAACTCTCATTTCCCACCAGGAAGAGGAATTAACCAAAGGCTCAGCGTGCCGTGCCGGAACCAGATTAGGGCCTGAAGCAATCCTGCGGTGTTGCGGCCAGCTCACAAGAAAGCGAGTTGAAGAAAGGAGCTCAGGGGCACTGTAATTCACAAACCTGCAGAGTTATAAATGACAGCTATCATCCAAAAATATACTGAAGTAAGGCTGCCAAGAGGACTTGAAAGCGGGGCAGAATTGCAGGAAACCGATTTCAGGAGGTAGACTGGAATTGTATTTAAAGCATAGGAAAAGAGGCAGAACGTCCACAATGATGCACTTGGCCAAAAAGGGCGTATGCGTTTTTTCCTGAATATATTCAGGAAAAAACGCATACGCCCTTTTTGGCCAACCAAGCAAGCTTGCAAAGGAAATCTGCACTACAATGAAGTCTCACTTCCCCCCGGTCAAAAGGGCCATCTGAAAAAAGTGTAAAATCCAGAAAGGCAGGACAGGCCATGGAGAACTGGGAGCCTTGTTATGCTGATGGGCGGGATGTAAATTGCCAACAGCCACTCGGGAGAGGTGTATGGTGTTTCCTGAAACATCTAAAAAACAAAGCAACAGAGCCTAGGGCACTTCCACTTATGGTCCTGTAGCTTGGGAAATTAAAATCAGAAAGACACAGCCACCCCAAAGTTTGGGACGGCTCTGTTTACAAGAAGCTCGTTTACGGTACAAGTTCAATAGCGCAGAAAGTGAAATATGGATAAAGAAGTTGTGGTACTTACGTACAATGCAGTACCACTCAGCAATGAAATCTATGTCATCAGGCCCGTAGCAGTATAATGAATGGATTCAGGTATGATGATTCTAACTGAAATAAGTCACACAGAAAAAGAAACATCATAAGATATCACTAATACACGGAATGTAAACTTGGCTACACAGGAACTGGATTACAAAACAGAACAGGGTCTCAAATTTAGAAAACCAACTTATGCTTGCTTAAGGGGAAAGGTGAGTTGGGGTGCTGCATAAAACCAGAGATTGAAATGAGCACAGATAAAGTTCCTTAAGCCAAATATGGAATAGACAAGAGCTACTCCTTGCTCAACGAAATGGACTCAACACCCCATATTAAACGCCTAAGAATGTACCTGACTAGTAAGTATCTTAAAACCTATGGATTGCTATGTCTCTGAAAGAAAATCAAGCGTGTGTACAGGGGCATAAACGCAGCACTGATAGGATTGGAGAGGTTCGTGAGCAAATGAAGACCCTTTGAAGTCATATTGCATGGTACCCATTCCACGGGTCTCAACTCTCCTGGTTTAAGGGATTCTTCCTTCAGCTAAAACATGCACGTGGAACCCAGAGTATGATCAACCATGGGATCGGGAGACGTGTTCCAATATGCCTCAGTTCTCGTCCCCTGGTACTCGGGTGCAACATTCCAGACGCTTTACTAACACTCTCCCGACTTGGAGAGTCAGTGCCTTTAACCTCCTGTTTGGCCCATTTGCAATTTCTGCGGAAGATGAACAGGAATAGGGAGAACCAATGAGAGACTAGCTGGAGGTGTCTGGACGGGCAAATTTAACTCTCATTTCCCACCAGGAAGAGGAATTAACCAAAGGCTCAGCGTGCCGTCCCGGAACCAGATTAGGGCCTGAAGCAATCCTGCGGTGTTGCGGCCAGCTCACAAGAAAGCAAGTTGAAGAAAGGAGCTCAGGGGCACTGTAATTCACAAACCTGCAGAGTTATAAATGACAGCTATCGTCCAAAAATATACTGAAGTAAGGCTGCCAAGAGGACTTGAAAGCGGGGCAGAATTGCAGGAAACCTATTTCAGGAGGTAGACTGGAATTGCATTTAAAGCATAGGAAAAGAGGCAGAACGTCCACAATGATGCACTTGGCCAAAAAGGGCGTATGCGTTTTTTCCTGAATATATTCAGGAAAAAACGCATACGCCCTTTTTGGCCAACCAAGCAAGCTTGCAAAGGAAATCTGCACTACAATGAAGTCTCACTTCCCCCCGGTCAAAAGGGCCATCTGAAAAAAGTGTAAAATCCAGAAAGGCAGGACAGGCCATGGAGAACTGGGAGCCTTGTTATGCTGATGGGCGGGATGTAAATTGCCAACAGCCACTCGGGAGAGGTGTATGGTGTTTCCTGAAACATCTAAAAAACAAAGCAACAGAGCCTAGGGCACTTCCACTTATGGTCCTATAGCTTAGGGAAATTAAAATCAAAAAGACACAGCCACCCCAATGTTTGGGACGGCTCTGTTTACAAGAACCTCGTTTACGGTACAAGTTCAATATCGCAGAAAGTGAAAAATGGATAAAGAAGTTGTGGTACTTACGTACAATGCAATATCACTCAGCAATGAAATCTATGTCATCAGGCCCATAGCAGCATAATGAGTGGATTCAGGTATGATGATTCTAACTGAAATAAGTCACACAGAAAAAGAAACATCATAAGATATCACTAATACACGGGATGTAAACTTGGCTACACAGGAACTGGATTACAAAACTGAACAGGGTCTCAAATTTAGAAAACCAACTTATGCTTGCTTAAGGGGAAAGGTGAGTTGGGGTGCTGCATAAAACCAGAGATTGAAATGAGCACAGATAAAGTTCCTTAAGCCAAATATAGAATACACAAGAACTACTCCTTGCTCAACGAAATGGACTCAACACCCCATATTAAACGCCTAAGAATGTACCTGACTAGTAAGAATTTTAAAACCTATGGATTGCTATGTCTCCGAAAGAAAATCAAGCGTGTGTACAGGGGCATAAACGCAGCAGTGATAGGATTGGAGAGGTTCGGTGAGCAAATGAAGACCCTTTGAAGTCATATTGCATGGTACCCATTCCACGGGTCTCAACTCTCCAGGTTTAAGGGATTCTTCCTTCAGCTAAAACATGCACGTGGAACCCAGAGTATGATCAACCGTGTGATCGGGAGACGTGTTCCAATATGCCTCAGTTCTCGTCCCCTGGTACTCGGGTGCAACATTCCAGACGCTTTACTAACACTCTCCCGACTTGGAGAGTCAGTGCCTTTAACCTCCTGTTTGGCCCATTTGCAATTTCTGAGGAAGATGAACAGGAATAGGGAGAACCAATGAGAGACTAGCTGGAGGTGTCTGGACGGGCAAAATTAACTCTCATTTCCCACCAGGAAGAGGAATTAACCAAAGGCTCAGCGTGCCGTGCCGGAACCAGATTAGGGCCTGAAGCAATCCTGCGGTGTTGCGGCCAGCTCACAAGAAAGCGAGTTGAAGAAAGGAGCTCAGGGGCACTGTAATTCACAAACCTGCAGAGTTATAAATGACAGCTATCATCCAAAAATATACTGAAGTAAGGCTGCCAAGAGGACTTGAAAGCGGGGCAGAATTGCAGGAAACCGATTTCAGGAGGTAGACTGGAATTGCATTTAAAGCATAGGAAAAGAGGCAGAACGTCCACAATGATGCACTTGGCCAAAAAGGGCGTATGCGTTTTTTCCTGAATCAGGAAAAAACGCATACGCCCTTTTTGGCCAACCAAGCAAGCTTGCAAAGGAAATCTGCACTACAATGAAGTCTCACTTCCCCCCGGTCAAAAGGGCCATCTGAAAAAAGTGTAAAATCCAGAAAGGCAGGACAGGCCATGGAGAACTGGGAGCCTTGTTATGCTGATGGGCGGGATGTAAATTGCCAACAGCCACTCGGGAGAGGTGTATGGTGTTTCCTGAAACATCTAAAAAACAAAGCAACAGAGCCTAGGGCACTTCCACTTATGGTCCTATAGCTTAGGGAAATTAAAATCAAAAAGACACAGCCACCCCAAAGTTTGGGATGGCTCTGTTTACAAGAACATCGTTTACGGTACAAGTTGAATATCACAGAAAGTGAAAAATGGATAAAGAAGTTGTGGTACTTACGTACAATGCAATATCACTCAGCAATGAAATCTATGTCATCAGGCCCGTAACAGCATAATGAGTGGATTCAGGTATGATGATTCTAACTGAAATAAGTCACACAGAAAAAGAAACATCATAAGATATCACTAATACACCGAATGTAAACTTGGCTACACAGGAACTGGATTACAAAACAGAACAGGGTCTCAAATTTAGAAAACCAACTTATGCTTGCTTAAGGGGAAAGGTGAGTTGGGGTGCTGCATCAAACCAGAGATTGAAATGAGCACAGATAAAGTTCCTTAAGCCAAATATGGAATAGACAAGAACTACTCCTTGCTCAACGAAATGGACTCAACACCCCATATTAAACGCCTAAGAATGTACCTGACTAGTAAGTATCTTAAAACCTATGGATTGCTATGTCTCTGAAAGAAAATCAAGCGTGTGTACAGGGGCATAAACGCAGCAGTGATAGGATTGGAGAGGTTCGGTGAGCAAATGAAGACCCTTTGAAGTCATATTGCATGGTACCCATTCCACGGGTCTCAACTCTCCAGGTTTAAGGGATTCTTCCTTCAGCTAAAACATGCACGTGGAACCCAGAGTATGATCAACCGTGTGATCGGGAGACGTGTTCCAATATGTCTCAATTCTCGTCCCCTGGTACTCGGGTGTAACATTCCAGACGCTTTACTAACACTCTCCCGACTTGGAGAGTCAGTGCCTTTAACCTCCTGTTTGGCCCATTTGCAATTTCTGAGGAAGATGAACAGGAATAGGGAGAACCAATGAGAGACTAGCTGGAGGTGTCTGGACGGGCAAATTTAACTCTCATTTCCCACCAGGAAGAGGAATTAACCAAAGGCTCAGCGTGCCGTGCCGGAACCAGATTAGGGCCTGAAGCAATCCTGCGGTGTTGCGGCCAGCTCACAAGAAAGCGAGTTGAAGAAAGGAGCTCAGGGGCACTGTAATTCACAAACCTGCAGAGTTATAAATGACAGCTATCGTCCAAAAATATACTGAAGTAAGGCTGCCAAGAGGACTTGAAAGCGGGGCAGAATTGCAGGAAACCGATTTCAGGAGGTAGACTGGAATTGCATTTAAAGCATAGGAAAAGAGGCAGAACGTCCACAATGATGCACTTGGCCAAAAAGGGCGTATGCGTTTTTTCCTGAATATATTCAGGAAAAAACGCATACGCCCTTTTTGGCCAACCAAGCAAGCTTGCAAAGGAAATCTGCACTACAATGAAGTCTCACTTCCCCCCGGTCAAAAGGGCCATCTGAAAAAAGTGTAAAATCCAGAAAGGCAGGACAGGCCATGGAGAACTGGGAGCCTTGTTATGCTGATGGGCGGGATGTAAATTGCCAACAGCCACTCGGGAGAGGTGTATGGTGTTTCCTGAAACATCTAAAAAACAAAGCAACAGAGCCTAGGGCACTTCCACTTATGGTCCTGTAGCTTGGGAAATTAAAATCAGAAAGACACAGCCACCCCAAAGTTTGGGACGGCTCTGTTTACAAGAACCTCGTTTACAGTACAAGTTCAATATCGCAGAAAGTGAAAAATGGATAAAGAAGTTGTGGTACTTACGTACAATGCAATATCACTCAGCAATGAAATCTATGTCATCAGGCCCATAGCAGCATAATGAGTGGATTCAGGTATGATGATTCTAACTGAAATAAGTCACACAGAAAAAGAAACATCATAAGATATCACTAATACACGGAATGTAAACTTGGCTACACAGGAACTGGATTACAAAACAGAACAGGGTCTCAAATTTAGAAAACCAACTTATGCTTGCTTAAGGGGAAAGGTGAGTTGGGGTGCTGCATAAAACCAGAGATTGAAATGAGCACAGATAAAGTTCCTTAAGCCAAATATGGAATAGACAAGAACTACTCCTTGCTCAACGAAATGGACTCAACACCCCATATTAAACGCCTAAGAATGTACCTGACTAGTAAGTATCTTAAAACCTATGGATTGCTATGTCTCTGAAAGAAAATCAAGCGTGTGTACAGGGGCATAAACGCAGCAGTGATAGGATTGGAGAGGTTCGGTGAGCAAATGAAGACCCTTTGAAGTCATATTGCATGGTACCCATTCCACGGGTCTCAACTCTCCAGGTTTAAGGGATTCTTCCTTCAGCTAAAACATGCACGTGGAACCCAGAGTATGATCAACCGTGTGATCGGGAGACGTGTTCCAATATGCCTCAGTTCTCGTCCCCTGGTACTCGGGTGCAACATTCCAGACGCTTTACTAACACTCTCCCGACTTGGAGAGTCAGTGCCTTTAACCTCCTGTTTGGCCCATTTGCAATTTCTGCGGAAGATGAACAGGAATAGGGAGAACCAATGAGAGACTAGCTGGAGGTGTCTGGACGGGCAAATTTAACTCTCATTTCCCACCAGGAAGAGGAATTAACCAAAGGCTCAGCGTGCCGTCCCGGAACCAGATTAGGGCCTGAAGCAATCCTGCGGTGTTGCGGCCAGCTCACAAGAAAGCAAGTTGAAGAAAGGAGCTCAGGGGCACTGTAATTCACAAACCTGCAGACTTATAAATGACAGCTATCGTCCAAAAATATACTGAAGTAAGGCTGCCAAGAGGACTTGAAAGCGGGGCAGAATTGCAGGAAACCTAATTCAGGAGGTAGACTGGAATTGCATTTAAAGCATAGGAAAAGAGGCAGAACGTCCACAATGATGCACTTGGCCAAAAAGGGCGTATGCGTTTTTTCCTGAATATATTCAGGAAAAAACGCATACGCCCTTTTTGGCCAACCAAGCAAGCTTGCAAAGGAAATCTGCACTACAATGAAGTCTCACTTCCCCCCGGTCAAAAGGGCCATCTGAAAAAAGTGTAAAATCCAGAAAGGCAGGACAGGCCATGGAGAACTGGGAGCCTTGTTATGCTGATGGGCGGGATGTAAATTGCCAACAGCCACTCGGGAGAGGTGTATGGTGTTTCCTGAAACATCTAAAAAACAAAGCAACAGAGCCTAGGGCACTTCCACTTATGGTCCTATAGCTTAGGGAAATTAAAATCAAAAAGACACAGCCACCCCAAAGTTTGGGACGGCTCTGTTTACAAGAACATCGTTTACGGTACAAGTTGAATATCACAGAAAGTGAAAAATGGATAAAGAAGTTGTGGTACTTACGTACAATGCAATATCACTCAGCAATGAAATCTATGTCATCAGGCCCGTAACAGCATAATGAGTGGATTCAGGTATGATGATTCTAACTGAAATAAGTCACACAGAAAAAGAAACATCATAAGATATCACTAATACACCGAATGTAAACTTGGCTACACAGGAACTGGATTACAAAACAGAACAGGGTCTCAAATTTAGAAAACCAACTTATGCTTGCTTAAGGGGAAAGGTGAGTTGGGGTGCTGCATAAAACCAGAGATTGAAATGAGCACAGATAAAGTTCCTTAAGCCAAATATGGAATAGACAAGAACTACTCCTTGCTCAACGAAATGGACTCAACACCCCATATTAAACGCCTAAGAATGTACCTGACTAGTAAGTATCTTAAAACCTATGGATTGCTATGTCTCTGAAAGAGAATCAAGCATGTGTACAGGGGCATAAACGCAGCAGTGATAGGATTGGAGAGGTTCGGTGAGCAAATGAAGACCCTTTGAAGTCATATTGCTTGGTACCCATTCCACGGGTCTCAACTCTCCAGGTTTAAGGGATTCTTCCTTCAGCTAAAACATGCACGTGGAACCCAGAGTATGATCAACCATGTGATCGGGAGACGTGTTCCAATATGTCTCAATTCTCGTCCCCTGGTACTCGGGTGTAACATTCCAGACGCTTTACTAACACTCTCCCAACTTGGAGAGTCAGTGCCTTTAACCTCCTGTTTGGCCCATTTGCAATTTCTGCGGAAGATGAACAGGAATAGGGAGAACCAATGAGAGACTAGCTGGAGGTGTCTGGACGGGCAAATTTAACTCTCATTTCCCACCAGGAAGAGGAATTAACCAAAGGCTCAGCGTGCCGTGCCGGAACCAGATTAGGGCCTGAAGCAATCCTGCGGTGTTGCGGCCAGCTCCCAAGAAAGCGAGTTGAAGAAAGGAGCTCAGGGGCACTGTAATTCACTAACCTGCAGAGTTATAAATGACAGCTATCGTCCAAAAATATACTGAAGTAAGGCTGCCAAGAGGACTTGAAAGCGGGGCAGAATTGCAGGAAACCTATTTCAGGAGGTAGACTGGAATTGCATTTAAAGCATAGGAAAAGAGGCAGAACGTCCACAATGATGCACTTGGCCAAAAAGGGCGTATGCGTTTTTTCCTGAATATATTCAGGAAAAAACGCATACGCCCTTTTTGGCCAACCAAGCAAGCTTGCAAAGGAAATCTGCACTACAATGAAGTCTCACTTCCCCCCGGTCAAAAGGGCCATCTGAAAAAAGTGTAAAATCCAGAAAGGCAGGACAGGCCATGGAGAACTGGGAGCCTTGTTATGCTGATGGGCGGGATGTAAATTGCCAAGAGCCACTCGGGAGAGGTGTATGGTGTTTCCTGAAACATCTAAAAAACAAAGCAACAGAGCCTAGGGCACTTCCACTTATGGTCCTGTAGCTTGGGAAATTAAAATCAGAAAGACACAGCCACCCCAAAGTTTGGGACGGCTCTGTTTACAAGAACCTCGTTTACGGTACAAGTTCAATATCGCAGAAAGTGAAAAATGGATAAAGAAGTTGTGGTACTTACGTACAATGCAATATCACTCAGCAATGAAATCTATGTCATCAGGCCCATAGCAGCATAATGAGTGGATTCAGGTATGATGATTCTAACTGAAATAAGTCACACAGAAAAAGAAACATCATAAGATATCACTAATACACGGAATGTAAACTTGGCTACACAGGAACTGGATTACAAAACAGAACAGGGTCTCAAATTTAGAAAACCAACTTATGCTTGCTTAAGGGGAAAGGTGAGTTGGGGTGCTGCATAAAACCAGAGATTGAAATGAGCACAGATAAAGTTCCTTAAGCCAAATATGGAATAGACAAGAACTACTCCTTGCTCAACGAAATGGACTCAACAGCCCATATTAAACGCCTAAGAATGTACCTGACTAGTAAGTATCTTAAAACCTATGGATTGCTATGTCTCTGAAAGAGAATCAAGCGTGTGTACAGGGGCATAAACGCAGCAGTGATAGGATTGGAGAGGTTCGGTGAGCAAATGAAGACCCTTTGAAGTCATATTGCATGGTACCCATTCCACGGGTCTCAACTCTCCAGGTTTAAGGGATTTTTCCTTCAGCTAAAACATGCACGTGGAACCCAGAGTATGATCAACCGTGTGATCGGGAGACGTGTTCCAATATGTTTCAATTCTCGTCCCCTGGTACTCGGGTGTAACATTCCAGACGCTTTACTAACACTCTCCCGACTTGGAGAGTCAGTGCCTTTAACCTCCTGTTTGGCCCATTTGCAATTTCTGCGGAAGATGAACAGGAATAGGGAGAACCAATGAGAGACTAGCTGGAGGTGTCTGGACGGGCAAATTTAACTCTCATTTCCCACCAGGAAGAGGAATTAACCAAAGGCTCAGCGTGCCGTGCCGGAACCAGATTAGGGCCTGAAGCAATCCTGCGGTGTTGCAGCCAGCTCCCAAGAAAGCGAGTTGAAGAAAGGAGCTCAGGGGCACTGTAATTCACTAACCTGCAGAGTTATAAATGACAGCTATCGTCCAAAAATATACTGAAGTAAGGCTGCCAAGAGGACTTGAAAGCGGGGCAGAATTGCAGGAAACCTATTTCAGGAGGTAGACTGGAATTGCATTTAAAGCATAGGAAAAGAGGCAGAACGTCCACAATGATGCACTTGGCCAAAAAGGGCGTATGCGTTTTTTCCTGAATATATTCAGGAAAAAACGCATACGCCCTTTTTGGCCAACCAAGCAAGCTTGCAAAGGAAATCTGCACTACAATGAAGTCTCACTTCCCCCCGGTCAAAAGGGCCATCTGAAAAAAGTGTAAAATCCAGAAAGGCAGGACAGGCCATGGAGAACTGGGAGCCTTGTTATGCTGATGGGCGGGATGTAAATTGCCAAGAGCCACTCGGGAGAGGTGTATGGTGTTTCCTGAAACATCTAAAAAACAAAGCAACAGAGCCTAGGGCACTTCCACTTATGGTCCTGTAGCTTGGGAAATTAAAATCAGAAAGACACAGCCACCCCAAAGTTTGGGACGGCTCTGTTTACAAGAACCTCGTTTACGGTACAAGTTCAATATCGCAGAAAGTGAAAAATGGATAAAGAAGTTGTGGTACTTACGTACAATGCAATATCACTCAGCAATGAAATCTATGTCATCAGGCCCATAGCAGCATAATGAGTGGATTCAGGTATGATGATTCTAACTGAAATAAGTCACACAGAAAAAGAAACATCATAAGATATCACTAATACACGGAATGTAAACTTGGCTACACAGGAACTGGATTACAAAACAGAACAGGGTCTCAAATTTAGAAAACCAACTTATGCTTGCTTAAGGGGAAAGGTGAGTTGGGGTGCTGCATAAAACCAGAGATTGAAATGAGCACAGATAAAGTTCCTTAAGCCAAATATGGAATAGACAAGAACTACTCCTTGCTCAACGAAATGGACTCAACAGCCCATATTAAACGCCTAAGAATGTACCTGACTAGTAAGTATCTTAAAACCTATGGATTGCTATGTCTCTGAAAGAGAATCAAGCGTGTGTACAGGGGCATAAACGCAGCAGTGATAGGATTGGAGAGGTTCGGTGAGCAAATGAAGACCCTTTGAAGTCATATTGCATGGTACCCATTCCACGGGTCTCAACTCTCCAGGTTTAAGGGATTTTTCCTTCAGCTAAAACATGCACGTGGAACCCAGAGTATGATCAACCGTGTGATCGGGAGACGTGTTCCAATATGTTTCAATTCTCGTCCCCTGGTACTCGGGTGTAACATTCCAGACGCTTTACTAACACTCTCCCGACTTGGAGAGTCAGTGCCTTTAACCTCCTGTTTGGCCCATTTGCAATTTCTGCGGAAGATGAACAGGAATAGGGAGAACCAATGAGAGACTAGCTGGAGGTGTCTGGACGGGCAAATTTAACTCTCATTTCCCACCAGGAAGAGGAATTAACCAAAGGCTCAGCGTGCCGTGCCGGAACCAGATTAGGGCTTGAAGCAATCCTGCGGTGTTGCGGCCAGCTCACAAGAAAGCGAGTTGAAGAAAGGAGCTCAGGGGCACTGTAATTCACAAACCTGCAGAGTTATAAATGACATCTATCGTCCAAAAATATACTGAAGTAAGGCTGCCAAGAGGACTTGAAAGCGGGGCAGAATTGCAGGAAACCGATTTCAGGAGGTAGACTGGAATTGCATTTAAAGCATAGGAAAAGAGGCAGAACGTCCACAATGATGCACTTGGCCAAAAAGGGCGTATGCGTTTTTTCCTGAATATATTCAGGAAAAAACGCATACGCCCTTTATGGCCAACCAAGCAAGCTTGCAAAGGAAATCTGCACTACAATGAAGTCTCACTTCCCCCCGGTCAAAAGGGCCATCTGAAAAAAGTGTAAAATCCAGAAAGGCAGGACAGGCCATGGAGAACTGGGAGCCTTGTTATGCTGATGGGCGGGATGTAAATTGCCAACAGCCACTCGGGAGAGGTGTATGGTGTTTCCTGAAACATCTAAAAAACAAAGCAACAGAGCCTAGGGCACTTCCACTTATGGTCCTATAGCTTAGGGAAATTAAAATCAAAAAGACACAGCCACCCCAAAGTTTGGGACGGCTCTGTTTACAAGAACATCGTTTACAGTACAAGTTGAATATCACAGAAAGTGAAAAATGGATAAAGAAGTTGTGGTACTTACGTACAATGCAATATCACTCAGCAATGAAATCTATGTCATCAGGCCCGTAGCAGCATAATGAGTGGATTCAGGTATGATGATTCTAACTGAAATAAGTCACACAGAAAAAGAAACATCATAAGATATCACTAATACACCGAATGTAAACTTGGCTACACAGGAACTGGATTACAAAACAGAACAGGGTCTCAAATTTAGAAAACCAACTTATGCTTGCTTAAGGGGAAAGGTGAGTTGGGGTGCTGCATAAAACCAGAGATTGAAATGAGCACAGATAAAGTTCCTTAAGCCAAATATGGAATAGACAAGAACTACTCCTTGCTCAACTAAATGGACTCAACACCCCATATTAAACGCCTAAGAATGTACCTGACTAGTAAGTATCTTAAAACCTATGGATTGCTATGTCTCTGAAAGAAAATCAAGCGTGTGTACAGGGGCATAAACGCAGCAGTGATAGGATTGGAGAGGTTCGGTGAGCAAATGAAGACCCTTTGAAGTCATATTGCATGGTACCCATTCCACGGGTCTCAACTCTCCAGGTTTAAGGGATTCTTCCTTCAGCTAAAACATGCACGTGGAACCCAGAGTATGATCAACCGTGTGATCGGGAGACGTGTTCCAATATGTCTCAATTCTCGTCCCCTGGTACTCGGGTGCAACATTCCAGACGCTTTACTAACACTCTCCCGACTTGGAGAGTCAGTGCCTTTAACCTCCTGTTTGGCCCATTTGCAATTTCTGAGGAAGATGAACAGGAATAGGGAGAACCAATGAGAGACTAGCTGGAGGTGTCTGGACGGGCAAATTTAACTCTCATTTCCCACCAGGAAGAGGAATTAACCAAAGGCTCAGCGTGCCGTGCCGGAACCAGATTAGGGCCTGAAGCAATCCTGTGGTGTTGCGGCCAGCTCCCAAGAAAGCGAGTTGAAGAAAGGAGCTCAGGGGCACTGTAATTCACAAACCTGCAGAGTTATAAATGACAGCTATCGTCCAAAAATATACTGAAGTAAGGCTGCCAAGAGGACTTGAAAGCGGGGCAGAATTGCAGGAAACCGATTTCAGGAGGTAGACTGGAATTGCATTTAAAGCATAGGAAAAGAGGCAGAACGTCCACAATGATGCACTTGGCCAAAAAGGGCGTATGCGTTTTTTCCTGAATATATTCAGGAAAAAACGCATACGCCCTTTTTGGCCAACCAAGCAAGCTTGCAAAGGAAATCTGCACTACAATGAAGTCTCACTTCCCCCCGCTCAAAAGGGCCATCTGAAAAAAGTGTAAAATCCAGAAAGGCAGGACAGGCCATGGAGAACTGGGAGCCTTGTTATGCTGATGGGCGGGATGTAAATTGCCAACAGCCACTCGGGAGAGGTGTATGGTGTTTCCTGAAACATCTAAAAAACAAAGCAACAGAGCCTAGGGCACTTCCACTTATGGTCCTGTAGCTTGGGAAATTAAAATCAGAAAGACACAGCCACCCCAAAGTTTGGGACGGCTCTGTTTACAAGAACCTCGTTTACGGTACAAGTTCAATATCGCAGAAAGTGAAAAATGGATAAAGAAGTTGTGGTACTTACGTACAATGCAATATCACTCAGAAATGAAATCTATGTCATCAGGCCCATAGCAGCATAATGAGTGGATTCAGGTATGATGATTCTAACTGAAATAAGTCACACAGAAAAAGAAACATCATAAGATATCACTAATACACGGAATGTAAACTTGGCTACAAAGGAACTGGATTACAAAACAGAACAGGGTCTCAAATTTAGAAAACCAACTTATGCTTGCTTAAGGGGAAAGGTGAGTTGGGGTGCTGCATAAAACCAGAGATTGAAATGAGCACAGATAAAGTTCCTTAAGCCAAATATGGAATAGACAAGAACTACTCCTTGCTCAACGAAATGGACTCAACAGCCCATATTAAACGCCTAAGAATGTACCTGACTAGTAAGTATCTTAAAACCTATGGATTGCTATGTCTCTGAAAGAGAATCAAGCGTGTGTACAGGGGCATAAACGCAGCAGTGATAGGATTGGAGAGGTTCGGTGAGCAAATGAAGACCCTTTGAAGTCATATTGCATGGTACCCATTCCACGGGGCTCAACTCTCCAGGTTTAAGGGATTCTTCCTTCAGCTAAAACATGCACGTGGAACCCAGAGTATGATCAACCGTGTGATCGGGAGACGTGTTCCAATATGTTTCAATTCTTGTCCCCTGGTACTCGGGTGTAACATTCCAGACGCTTTACTAACACTCTCCCGACTTGGAGAGTCAGTGCCTTTAACCTCCTGTTTGGCCCATTTGCAATTTCTGCGGAAGATGAACAGGAATAGGGAGAACCAATGAGAGACTAGCTGGAGGTGTCTGGACGGGCAAATTTAACTCTCATTTCCCACCAGGAAGAGGAATTAACCAAAGGCTCAGCGTGCCGTGCCGGAACCAGATTAGGGCCTGAAGCAATCCTGCGGTGTTGCGGCCAGCTCACAAGAAAGCGAGTTGAAGAAAGGAGCTCAGGGGCACTGTAATTCACAAACCTGCAGAGTTATAAATGACAGCTATCGTCCAAAAATATACTGAAGTAAGGCTGCCAAGAGGACTTGAAAGCGGGGCAGAATTGCAGGAAACCTATTTCAGGAGGTAGACTGGAATTGCATTTAAAGCATAGGAAAAGAGGCAGAACGTCCACAATGATGCACTTGGCCAAAAAGGGCGTATGCGTTTTTTCCTGAATATATTCAGGAAAAAACGCATACGCCCTTTTTGGCCAACCAAGCAAGCTTGCAAAGGAAATCTGCACTACAATGAAGTCTCACTTCCCCCCGGTCAAAAGGGCCATCTGAAAAAAGTGTAAAATCCAGAAAGGCAGGACAGGCCATGGAGAACTGGGAGCCTTGTTATGCTGATGGGCGGGATGTAAATTGCCAAGAGCCACTCGGGAGAGGTGTATGGTGTTTCCTGAAACATCTAAAAAACAAAGGAACAGAGCCTAGGGCACTTCCACTTATGGTCCTGTAGCTTGGGAAATTAAAATCAGAAAGACACAGCCACCCCAAAGTTTGGGACGGCTCTGTTTACAAGAACCTCGTTTACGGTACAAGTTCAATATCGCAGAAAGTGAAAAATGGATAAAGAAGTTGTGGTACTTACGTACAATGCAATATCACTCAGCAATGAAATCTATGTCATCAGGCCCATAGCAGCATAATGAGTGGATTCAGGTATGATGATTCTAACTGAAATAAGTCACACAGAAAAAGAAACATCATAAGATATCACTAATACACGGAATGTAAACTTGGCTACACAGGAACTGGATTACAAAACAGAACAGGGTCTCAAATTTAGAAAACCAACTTATGCTTGCTTAAGGGGAAAGGTGAGTTGGGGTGCTGCATAAAACCAGAGATTGAAATGAGCACAGATAAAGTTCCTTAAGCCAAATATGGAATAGACAAGAACTACTCCTTGCTCAACGAAATGGACTCAACAGCCCATATTAAACGCCTAAGAATGTACCTGACTAGTAAGTATCTTAAAACCTATGGATTGCTATGTCTCTGAAAGAGAATCAAGCGTGTGTACAGGGGCATAAACGAAGCAGTGATAGGATTGGAGAGGTTCGGTGAGCAAATGAAGACCCTTTGAAGTCATATTGCATGGTACCCATTCCACGGGTCTCAACTCTCCAGGTTTAAGGGATTTTTCCTTCAGCTAAAACATGCACGTGGAACCCAGAGTATGATCAACCGTGTGATCGGGAGACGTGTTCCAATATGTTTCAATTCTCGTCCCCTGGTACTCGGGTGTAACATTCCAGACGCTTTACTAACACTCTCCCGACTTGGAGAGTCAGTGCCTTTAACCTCCTGTTTGGCCCATTTGCAATTTCTGCGGAAGATGAACAGGAATAGGGAGAACCAATGAGAGACTAGCTGGAGGTGTCTGGACGGGCAAATTTAACTCTCATTTCCCACCAGGAAGAGGAATTAACCAAAGGCTCAGCGTGCCGTGCCGGAACCAGATTAGGGCTTGAAGCAATCCTGCGGTGTTGCGGCCAGCTCACAAGAAAGCGAGTTGAAGAAAGGAGCTCAGGGGCACTGTAATTCACAAACCTGCAGAGTTATAAATCACATCTATCGTCCAAAAATATACTGAAGTAAGGCTGCCAAGAGGACTTGAAAGCGGGGCAGAATTGCAGGAAACCGATTTCAGGAGGTAGACTGGAATTGCATTTAAAGCATAGGAAAAGAGGCAGAACGTCCACAATGATGCACTTGGCCAAAAAGGGCGTATGCGTTTTTTCCTGAATATATTCAGGAAAAAACGCATACGCCCTTTATGGCCAACCAAGCAAGCTTGCAAAGGAAATCTGCACTACAATGAAGTCTCACTTCCCCCCGGTCAAAAGGGCCATCTGAAAAAAGTGTAAAATCCAGAAAGGCAGGACAGGCCATGGAGAACTGGGAGCCTTGTTATGCTGATGGGCGGGATGTAAATTGCCAACAGCCACTCGGGAGAGGTGTATGGTGTTTCCTGAAACATCTAAAAAACAAAGCAACAGAGCCTAGGGCACTTCCACTTATGGTCCTATAGCTTAGGGAAATTAAAATCAAAAAGACACAGCCACCCCAAAGTTTGGGACGGCTCTGTTTACAAGAAACTCGTTTACGGTACAAGTTCAATATCGCAGAAAGTGAAAAATGGATAAAAAAGTTGTGGTACTTACGTACAATGCAATATCACTCAGCAATGAAATCTATGTCATCAGGCCCGTAGCAGCATAATGAGTGGATTCAGGTATGATGATTCTAACTGAAATAAGTCACACAGAAAAAGAAACATCATAAGATATCATTAATACACGGGATGTAAACTTGGCTACACAGGAACTGGATTACAAAACAGAACAGGGTCTCAAATTTAGAAAACCAACTTATGCTTGCTTAAGGGGAAAGGTGAGTTGGGGTGCTGCATAAAACCAGAGATTGAAATGAGCACAGATAAAGTTCCTTAAGCCAAATATGGAATAGACAAGAACTACTCCTTGCTCAACGAAATGGACTCAACAGCCCATATTAAACGCCTAAGAATGTACCTGACTAGTAAGAATTTTCAAACCTATGGATTGCTGTGTCTCCGAAAGAAAATCAAGCGTGTGTACAGGGGCATAAACGCAGCAGTGATAGGATTGGAGAGGTTTGGTGAGCAAATGAAGACCCTTTGAAGTCATATTGCATGGTACCCATTCCACGGGTCTCAACTCTCCAGGTTTAAGGGATTCTTCCTTCAGCTAAAACATGCACGTGGAACCCAGAGTATGATCAACCGTGTGATCGGGAGACTTGTTCCAATATGTCTCAATTCTCGTCCCCTGGTACTCGGGTGTAACATTCCAGACGCTTAACTAACACTCTCCCGACTTGGAGAGTCAGTGCCTTTAACCTCCTGTTTGGCCCATTTGCAATTTCTGAGGAAGATGAACAGGAATAGGAAGAACCAATGAGAGACTAGGTGGAGGTGTCTGGACGGGCAAATTTAACTCTCATTTCCCACCAGGAAGAGGAATTAACCAAAGGCTCAGCGTGCTGTGCCGGAACCAGATTAGGGCCTGAAGCAATCCTGCGGTGTTGCGGCCAGCTCACAAGAAAGCGAGTTGAAGAAAGGAGCTCAGGGGCACTGTAATTCACAAACCTGCAGAGTTATAAATGACAGCTATCATCCAAAAATATACTGAAGTAAGGCTGTCAAGAGGACTTGAAAGCGGAGCAGAATTGCAGGAAACCGATTTCAGGAGGTAGACTGGAATTGCATTTAAAGCATAGGAAAAGAGGCAGAACGTCCACAATGATGCACTTGGCCAAAAAGGGCGTATGCGTTTTTTCCTGAATATATTCAGGAAAAAACGCATACGCCCTTTTTGGCCAACCAAGCAAGCTTGTAAAGGAAATCTGCACTACAATGAAGTCTCACTTCCCCCCGCTCAAAAGGGCCATCTGAAAAAAGTGTAAAATCCAGAAAGGCAGGACAGGCCATGGAGAACTCTGAACCTTGTTATGCTGATGGGCGGGATGTAAATTGCCAACAGCCACTCGGGAGAGGTGTATGGTGTTTCCTAAAACATCTAAAAAACAAAGCAACAGAGCCTAGGGCACTTCCACTTATGGTCCTATAGCTTAGGGAAATTAAAATCAAAAAGACACAGCCGCCCCAAAGTTTGGGACGGCTCTGTTTACAAGAACCTCGTTTATGGTACAAGTTCAATAGCGCAGAAAGTGAAAAATGGATAAAGAAGTTGTGATACTTACGTACAATGCAATATCACTCAGCAATGAAATCTATGTCATCAGGCCCGTAGCAGCATAATGAGTGGATTGAGCTATGATGATTCTAACTGAAATAAGTCACACAGAAAAAGAAACATCATAAGATATCACTAATACACGGGATGTAAAATTGGCTACACAGGAACTGGATTACAAAACAGAACAGGGTCTCAAATTTAGAAAACCAACTTATGCTTGCTTAAGGGGAAAGATGAGTTGGGGTGCTGCATCAAACCAGAGATTGAAATGAGCACAGATAAAGTTCCTTAAGCCAAATATAGAATAGACAAGAACTACTCCTTGCTCAACGAAATGGACTCAACACCCCATATTAAACGCCTAAGAATGTACCTGACAATAAATATCTTAAAACCTATGGATTGCTAAGTCTCTGAAAGAAAATCAAGCGTTTGTACAGGGGCATAAACGCAGCAGTGATAGGATTGGAGAGGTTCGGTGAGCAAATGAAGACTCTTTGAAGTCATATTGCATGGTACCCATTCCACGGGTCTCAACTCTCCAGGTTTAAGGGACTCTGCCTTCAGGTAAAACATGCACGTGGAACCCAGAGTATGATCAACCGTGTGATCGGGAGACGTGTTCCAATATGTCTCAGTTCTCGTCCCCTGGTACTCGGGTGCAACATTCCAGACGCTTTACTAACACTCTCCCGACTTGGAGAGTCAGTGCCTTTAACCTCCTGTTTGGCCCATTTGCAATTTCTGCGGAAGATGAATAGGAATAGGGAGAAGTAATGAGAGACTAGCTGGAGGTGTCTGGACGGGCAAATTTAACTCTCATTTCCCACCAGGAAGAGGAATTAACCAAAGGCTCAGCGTGCCGTGCCGGAACCAGATTAGGGCCTGAAGCAATCCTGCGGTGTTGCGGCCAGCTCACAAGAAAGCGAGTTGAAGAAAGGAGCTCAGGGGCACTGTAATTCACAAACCTGCAGACTTATAAATGACAGCTATCGTCCAAAAATATACTGAAGTAAGGCTGCCAAGAGGACTTGAAAGCGGGGCAGAATTGCAGGAAACCGATTTCAGGAGGTAGACTGGAATTGCATTTAAAGCATAGGAAAAGAGGCAGAACGTCCACAATGATGCACTTGGCCAAAAAGGGCGTATGCGTTTTTTCCTGAATATATTCAGGAAAAAACGCATACGCCCTTTTTGGCCAACCAAGCAAGCTTGCAAAGGAAATCTGCACTACAATGAAGTCTCACTTCCCCCCGCTCAAAAGGGCCATCTGAAAAAAGTGTAAAATCCAGAAAGGCAGGACAGGCCATGGAGAACTGGGAGCCTTGTTATGCTGATGGGCGGGATGTAAATTGCCAACAGCCACTCTGGAGAGGTGTATAGTGTTTCCTGAAACATCTAAAAAACAAAGCAACACAGCCTAGGGCACTTCCACTTATGGTCCTATAGCTTAGGGAAATTAAAATCAAAAAGACACAGCCACCCCAAAGTTTGGGACGGCTCTGTTTACAAGAACCTGGTTTACGCTACAAGTTCAATATTGCAGAAAGCGAAAAATGGATAAAGAAGTTGAGGTACTTACGTACAATGCATTATCATTCAGCAATGAAATCTAGGTCTTCAGGCCCATAGCAGCATAAAGAGTGGATTCAGGTATGATGATTCTAACTGAAATAAGTATCACAGAAAAAGAAACATCATAAGATATCACTAATACACGGAATGTAAACTTGGCTACACAGGAACTGGATTACAAAACAGAACAGGGCCTTAAATTTAAAAAAACTACTTATGCTTGCTTAAGGGGAAAGGTGAGTTGGGGTGCTGCCTAAAACCAGAGATTGAAATGAGCACAGATAAAGTTCCTTAAGCCAAATATGGAATAGACAAGAACTACTCCTTGCTCAACGAAATGGACTCAACACCCCATATTAAACGCCTAAGAATGTACCTGACTAGTAAGAATTTTCAAACCTATGGATTGCTATGTCTCCGAAAGAGAATCAAGCTTGTGTACAGGGGCAAAAAGGCAGCAGTGATAGGATTGGAGAGGTTCGGTGAGCAAATGAAGACCCTTTGAAGTCATATTGCATGGTACCCATTCCACGGGTCTCAACTCTCCAGGTTTAAGGGATTCTTCCTTCAGCTAAAACATACATGTGGAACCCAGAGTATGATAAACCGTATGATCGGGAGACGTGTTCCAATATGTCTCAGTTCTCGTCCCCTGGTACTCGGGTGCAACATTCCAGACGCTTTACTAACACTCTCCCGACTTGGAGAGTCAGTGCCTTTAACCTCCTGTTTGGCCCATTTGCAATTTCTGCGGAAGATGAACAGGAATAGGGAGAACCAATGAGAGACTAGCTGGAGGTGTCTGGACGGGCAAATTTAACTCTCATTTCCCACCAGGAAGAGGAATTAACCAAAGGCTCAGCGTGCCGTGCCGGAACCAGATTAGGGCCTGAAGCAATCCTGCGGTGTTGCGGCTAGCTCACAAGAAAGCGAGTTGAAGAAAGGAGCTCAGGGGCACTGTAATTCACAAACCTGCAGAGTTATAAATGACAGCTATCGTCCAAAAATATACTGAAGTAAGGCTGCCAAGAGGACTTGAAAGCGGGGCAGAATTGCAGGAAACCGATTTCAGGAGGTAGACTGGAATTGCATTTAAAGCATAGGAAAAGAGGCAGAACGTCCACAATGATGCACTTGGCCAAAAAGGGCGTATGCGTTTTTTCCTGAATATATTCAGGAAAAAACGCATACGCCCTTTTTGGCCAACCAAGCAATCTTGCAAAGGAAATCTGCACTACAATGAAGTCTCACTTCCCCCCGGTCAAAAGGGCCATCTGAAAAAAGTGTAAAATCCAGAAAGGCAGGACAGGCCATGGAGAACTGGGAGCCTTGTTATGCTGATGGGCGGGATGTAAATTGCCAACAGCCAGTCGGGAGAGGTGTATAGTGTTTCCTGAAACATCTAAAAAACAAAGCAACAGAGCCTAGGGCACTTCCACTTATGGTCCTGTAGCTTGGGAAATTAAAATCAGAAAGACACAGCCACCCCAAAGTTTGGGACGGCTCTGTTTACAAGAACCTCGTTTACGGTACAAGTTCAATATCGCAGAAAGCGAAAAATGGATAAAGAAGTTGTGGTACTTACGTACAATGCAATATCACTCAGCAATGAAATCTATGTCATCAGGCTCATAGCAGCATAATGAGTGGATTCAGGTATGATGATTCTAACTGCAATAAGTCACACAGAAAAAGAAACATCATAAGATATCACTAATACACGGAATGTAAACTTGGCTACACAGGAACTGGATTACAAAACAGAACAGGGTCTCAAATTTAGAAAACCAACTTATGCTTGCTTAAGGGGAAAGGTGAGTTGGGGTGCTGCATCAAACCAGAGATTGAAATGAGCACAGATAAAGTTCCTTAAGCCAAATATGGAATAGACAAGAACTACTCCTTGCTCAACGAAATGGACTCAACAGCCCATATTAAACGCCTAAGAATGTACCTGACTAGTAAGAATTTTCAAACCTATGGATTGCTATGTCTCCGAAAGAGAATCAAGCTTGTGTACAGGGGCAAAAGGCAGCAGTGATAGGATTGGAGAGGTTCGGTGAGCAAATGAAGACCCTTTGAAGTCATATTGCATGGTACCCATTCCACGGGTCTCAACTCTCCAGGTTTAAGGGATTCTGCCTTCAGGTAAAACATGCACGTGGAACCCAGAGTATGATCAACCGTGTGATCGGGAGACATGTTCCAATATGTCTCAGTTCTCGTTCCCTGGTACTCAGGTGCAACATTCCAGACGCTTTACTAACACACTCCCGACTTGGAGAGTCAGTGCCTTTAACCTCCTGTTTGGCCCATTTGCAATTTCTGAGGAAGATGAACAGGAATAGGGAGAACCAATGAGAGACTAGGTGGAGGTGCCTGGACGGGCAAATTTAACTCTCATTTCCCACGAGGAAGAGGAATTAACCAAAGGCTCAGCGTGCCGTGCCGGAACCAGATTAGGGCCTGAAGCAATCCTGCAGTGTTGCGGCCAGCTCCCAAGAAAGCGAGTTGAAGAAAGGAGCTCAGGGGCACTGTAATTCACAAACCTGCAGAGTTATAAATGACAGCTATCGTCCAAAAATATACTGAAGTAAGGCTGCCAAGAGGACTTGAAAGCGGGGCAGAATTGCAGGAAACCGATTTCAGGAGGTAGACTGGAATTGCATTTAAAGCATAGGAAAAGAGGCAGAACGTCCACAATGATGCACTTGGCCAAAAAGGGCGTATGCGTTTTTTCCTGAATATATTCAGGAAAAAACGCATACGCCCTTTTTGGCCAACCAAGCAAGCTTGCAAAGGAAATCTGCACTACAATGAAGTCTCACTTCCCCCCGCTCAAAAGGGCCATCTGAAAAAAGTGTAAAATCCAGAAAGGCAGGACAGGCCATGGAGAACTGGGAGCCTTGTTATGCTGATGGGCGGGATGTAAATTGCCAACAGCCACTCGGGAGAGGTGTATGGTGTTTCCAGAAACATCTAAAAAACAAAGCAACAGAGCCTAGGGCACTTCCACTTATGGTCCTATAGCTTAGGGAAATTAAAATCAAAAAGACACAGCCACCCCAAAGTTTGGGACGGCTCTGTTTACAAGAACATCGTTTACAGTACAAGTTGAATATCACAGAAAGTGAAAAATGGATAAAGAAGTTGTGGTACTTACGTACAATGCAATATCACTCAGCAATGAAATCTATGTCATCAGGCCCGTAGCAGCATAATGAGTGGATTCAGGTATGATGATTCTAACTGAAATAAGTCACACAGAAAAAGAAACATCATAAGATATCATTAATACACGGGATGTAAACTTGGCTACACAGGAACTGGATTACAAAACAGAACAGGGTCTCAAATTTAGAAAACCAACTTATGCTTGCTTAAGGGGAAAGGTGAGTTGGGGTGCTGCATAAAACCAGAGATTGAAATGAGCACAGATAAAGTTCCTTAAGCCAAATATGGAATAGACAAGAACTACTCCTTGCTCAACGAAATGGACTCAACAGCCCATATTAAACGCCTAAGAATGTACCTGACTAGTAAGAATTTTCAAACCTATGGATTGCTGTGTCTCCGAAAGAAAATCAAGCGTGTGTACAGGGGCATAAACGCAGCAGTGATAGGATTGGAGAGGTTTGGTGAGCAAATGAAGACCCTTTGAAGTCATATTGCATGGTACCCATTCCACGGGTCTCAACTCTCCAGGTTTAAGGGATTCTTCCTTCAGCTAAAACATGCACGTGGAACCCAGAGTATGATCAACCGTGTGATCGGGAGACTTGTTCCAATATGTCTCAATTCTCGTCCCCTGGTACTCGGGTGTAACATTCCAGACGCTTAACTAACACTCTCCCGACTTGGAGAGTCAGTGCCTTTAACCTCCTGTTTGGCCCATTTGCAATTTCTGAGGAAGATGAACAGGAATAGGAAGAACCAATGAGAGACTAGGTGGAGGTGTCTGGACGGGCAAATTTAACTCTCATTTCCCACCAGGAAGAGGAATTAACCAAAGGCTCAGCGTGCTGTGCCGGAACCAGATTAGGGCCTGAAGCAATCCTGCGGTGTTGCGGCCAGCTCACAAGAAAGCGAGTTGAAGAAAGGAGCTCAGGGGCACTGTAATTCACAAACCTGCAGAGTTATAAATGACAGCTATCATCCAAAAATATACTGAAGTAAGGCTGTCAAGAGGACTTGAAAGCGGAGCAGAATTGCAGGAAACCGATTTCAGGAGGTAGACTGGAATTGCATTTAAAGCATAGGAAAAGAGGCAGAACGTCCACAATGATGCACTTGGCCAAAAAGGGCGTATGCGTTTTTTCCTGAATATATTCAGGAAAAAACGCATACGCCCTTTTTGGCCAACCAAGCAAGCTTGTAAAGGAAATCTGCACTACAATGAAGTCTCACTTCCCCCCGCTCAAAAGGGCCATCTGAAAAAAGTGTAAAATCCAGAAAGGCAGGACAGGCCATGGAGAACTCTGAACCTTGTTATGCTGATGGGCGGGATGTAAATTGCCAACAGCCACTCGGGAGAGGTGTATGGTGTTTCCTAAAACATCTAAAAAACAAAGCAACAGAGCCTAGGGCACTTCCACTTATGGTCCTATAGCTTAGGGAAATTAAAATCAAAAAGACACAGCCGCCCCAAAGTTTGGGACGGCTCTGTTTACAAGAACCTCGTTTATGGTACAAGTTCAATAGCGCAGAAAGTGAAAAATGGATAAAGAAGTTGTGATACTTACGTACAATGCAATATCACTCAGCAATGAAATCTATGTCATCAGGCCCGTAGCAGCATAATGAGTGGATTGAGCTATGATGATTCTAACTGAAATAAGTCACACAGAAAAAGAAACATCATAAGATATCACTAATACACGGGATGTAAAATTGGCTACACAGGAACTGGATTACAAAACAGAACAGGGTCTCAAATTTAGAAAACCAACTTATGCTTGCTTAAGGGGAAAGATGAGTTGGGGTGCTGCATCAAACCAGAGATTGAAATGAGCACAGATAAAGTTCCTTAAGCCAAATATAGAATAGACAAGAACTACTCCTTGCTCAACGAAATGGACTCAACACCCCATATTAAACGCCTAAGAATGTACCTGACAATAAATATCTTAAAACCTATGGATTGCTAAGTCTCTGAAAGAAAATCAAGCGTTTGTACAGGGGCATAAACGCAGCAGTGATAGGATTGGAGAGGTTCGGTGAGCAAATGAAGACTCTTTGAAGTCATATTGCATGGTACCCATTCCACGGGTCTCAACTCTCCAGGTTTAAGGGACTCTGCCTTCAGGTAAAACATGCACGTGGAACCCAGAGTATGATCAACCGTGTGATCGGGAGACGTGTTCCAATATGTCTCAGTTCTCGTCCCCTGGTACTCGGGTGCAACATTCCAGACGCTTTACTAACACTCTCCCGACTTGGAGAGTCAGTGCCTTTAACCTCCTGTTTGGCCCATTTGCAATTTCTGCGGAAGATGAATAGGAATAGGGAGAAGTAATGAGAGACTAGCTGGAGGTGTCTGGACGGGCAAATTTAACTCTCATTTCCCACCAGGAAGAGGAATTAACCAAAGGCTCAGCGTGCCGTGCCGGAACCAGATTAGGGCCTGAAGCAATCCTGCGGTGTTGCGGCCAGCTCACAAGAAAGCGAGTTGAAGAAAGGAGCTCAGGGGCACTGTAATTCACAAACCTGCAGACTTATAAATGACAGCTATCGTCCAAAAATATACTGAAGTAAGGCTGCCAAGAGGACTTGAAAGCGGGGCAGAATTGCAGGAAACCGATTTCAGGAGGTAGACTGGAATTGCATTTAAAGCATAGGAAAAGAGGCAGAACGTCCACAATGATGCACTTGGCCAAAAAGGGCGTATGCGTTTTTTCCTGAATATATTCAGGAAAAAACGCATACGCCCTTTTTGGCCAACCAAGCAAGCTTGCAAAGGAAATCTGCACTACAATGAAGTCTCACTTCCCCCCGCTCAAAAGGGCCATCTGAAAAAAGTGTAAAATCCAGAAAGGCAGGACAGGCCATGGAGAACTGGGAGCCTTGTTATGCTGATGGGCGGGATGTAAATTGCCAACAGCCACTCTGGAGAGGTGTATAGTGTTTCCTGAAACATCTAAAAAACAAAGCAACACAGCCTAGGGCACTTCCACTTATGGTCCTATAGCTTAGGGAAATTAAAATCAAAAAGACACAGCCACCCCAAAGTTTGGGACGGCTCTGTTTACAAGAACCTGGTTTACGCTACAAGTTCAATATTGCAGAAAGCGAAAAATGGATAAAGAAGTTGAGGTACTTACGTACAATGCATTATCATTCAGCAATGAAATCTAGGTCTTCAGGCCCATAGCAGCATAAAGAGTGGATTCAGGTATGATGATTCTAACTGAAATAAGTATCACAGAAAAAGAAACATCATAAGATATCACTAATACACGGAATGTAAACTTGGCTACACAGGAACTGGATTACAAAACAGAACAGGGCCTTAAATTTAAAAAAACTACTTATGCTTGCTTAAGGGGAAAGGTGAGTTGGGGTGCTGCCTAAAACCAGAGATTGAAATGAGCACAGATAAAGTTCCTTAAGCCAAATATGGAATAGACAAGAACTACTCCTTGCTCAACGAAATGGACTCAACACCCCATATTAAACGCCTAAGAATGTACCTGACTAGTAAGAATTTTCAAACCTATGGATTGCTATGTCTCCGAAAGAGAATCAAGCTTGTGTACAGGGGCAAAAAGGCAGCAGTGATAGGATTGGAGAGGTTCGGTGAGCAAATGAAGACCCTTTGAAGTCATATTGCATGGTACCCATTCCACGGGTCTCAACTCTCCAGGTTTAAGGGATTCTTCCTTCAGCTAAAACATACATGTGGAACCCAGAGTATGATAAACCGTATGATCGGGAGACGTGTTCCAATATGTCTCAGTTCTCGTCCCCTGGTACTCGGGTGCAACATTCCAGACGCTTTACTAACACTCTCCCGACTTGGAGAGTCAGTGCCTTTAACCTCCTGTTTGGCCCATTTGCAATTTCTGCGGAAGATGAACAGGAATAGGGAGAACCAATGAGAGACTAGCTGGAGGTGTCTGGACGGGCAAATTTAACTCTCATTTCCCACCAGGAAGAGGAATTAACCAAAGGCTCAGCGTGCCGTGCCGGAACCAGATTAGGGCCTGAAGCAATCCTGCGGTGTTGCGGCTAGCTCACAAGAAAGCGAGTTGAAGAAAGGAGCTCAGGGGCACTGTAATTCACAAACCTGCAGAGTTATAAATGACAGCTATCGTCCAAAAATATACTGAAGTAAGGCTGCCAAGAGGACTTGAAAGCGGGGCAGAATTGCAGGAAACCGATTTCAGGAGGTAGACTGGAATTGCATTTAAAGCATAGGAAAAGAGGCAGAACGTCCACAATGATGCACTTGGCCAAAAAGGGCGTATGCGTTTTTTCCTGAATATATTCAGGAAAAAACGCATACGCCCTTTTTGGCCAACCAAGCAATCTTGCAAAGGAAATCTGCACTACAATGAAGTCTCACTTCCCCCCGGTCAAAAGGGCCATCTGAAAAAAGTGTAAAATCCAGAAAGGCAGGACAGGCCATGGAGAACTGGGAGCCTTGTTATGCTGATGGGCGGGATGTAAATTGCCAACAGCCAGTCGGGAGAGGTGTATAGTGTTTCCTGAAACATCTAAAAAACAAAGCAACAGAGCCTAGGGCACTTCCACTTATGGTCCTGTAGCTTGGGAAATTAAAATCAGAAAGACACAGCCACCCCAAAGTTTGGGACGGCTCTGTTTACAAGAACCTCGTTTACGGTACAAGTTCAATATCGCAGAAAGCGAAAAATGGATAAAGAAGTTGTGGTACTTACGTACAATGCAATATCACTCAGCAATGAAATCTATGTCATCAGGCTCATAGCAGCATAATGAGTGGATTCAGGTATGATGATTCTAACTGCAATAAGTCACACAGAAAAAGAAACATCATAAGATATCACTAATACACGGAATGTAAACTTGGCTACACAGGAACTGGATTACAAAACAGAACAGGGTCTCAAATTTAGAAAACCAACTTATGCTTGCTTAAGGGGAAAGGTGAGTTGGGGTGCTGCATCAAACCAGAGATTGAAATGAGCACAGATAAAGTTCCTTAAGCCAAATATGGAATAGACAAGAACTACTCCTTGCTCAACGAAATGGACTCAACAGCCCATATTAAACGCCTAAGAATGTACCTGACTAGTAAGAATTTTCAAACCTATGGATTGCTATGTCTCCGAAAGAGAATCAAGCTTGTGTACAGGGGCAAAAGGCAGCAGTGATAGGATTGGAGAGGTTCGGTGAGCAAATGAAGACCCTTTGAAGTCATATTGCATGGTACCCATTCCACGGGTCTCAACTCTCCAGGTTTAAGGGATTCTGCCTTCAGGTAAAACATGCACGTGGAACCCAGAGTATGATCAACCGTGTGATCGGGAGACATGTTCCAATATGTCTCAGTTCTCGTTCCCTGGTACTCAGGTGCAACATTCCAGACGCTTTACTAACACACTCCCGACTTGGAGAGTCAGTGCCTTTAACCTCCTGTTTGGCCCATTTGCAATTTCTGAGGAAGATGAACAGGAATAGGGAGAACCAATGAGAGACTAGGTGGAGGTGCCTGGACGGGCAAATTTAACTCTCATTTCCCACGAGGAAGAGGAATTAACCAAAGGCTCAGCGTGCCGTGCCGGAACCAGATTAGGGCCTGAAGCAATCCTGCAGTGTTGCGGCCAGCTCCCAAGAAAGCGAGTTGAAGAAAGGAGCTCAGGGGCACTGTAATTCACAAACCTGCAGAGTTATAAATGACAGCTATCGTCCAAAAATATACTGAAGTAAGGCTGCCAAGAGGACTTGAAAGCGGGGCAGAATTGCAGGAAACCGATTTCAGGAGGTAGACTGGAATTGCATTTAAAGCATAGGAAAAGAGGCAGAACGTCCACAATGATGCACTTGGCCAAAAAGGGCGTATGCGTTTTTTCCTGAATATATTCAGGAAAAAACGCATACGCCCTTTTTGGCCAACCAAGCAAGCTTGCAAAGGAAATCTGCACTACAATGAAGTCTCACTTCCCCCCGCTCAAAAGGGCCATCTGAAAAAAGTGTAAAATCCAGAAAGGCAGGACAGGCCATGGAGAACTGGGAGCCTTGTTATGCTGATGGGCGGGATGTAAATTGCCAACAGCCACTCGGGAGAGGTGTATGGTGTTTCCAGAAACATCTAAAAAACAAAGCAACAGAGCCTAGGGCACTTCCACTTATGGTCCTATAGCTTAGGGAAATTAAAATCAAAAAGACACAGCCACCCCAAAGTTTGGGACGGCTCTGTTTACAAGAACCTCGTTTACGGTACAAGTTCAATAGCGCAGAAAGTGAAAAATGGATAAAGAAGTTGTGGTACTTACGTACAATGCAATATCACTCAGCAATGAAATCTATGTCATCAGGCCCGTAGCAGCATAATGAGCGGATTCAGGTATGATGATTCTAAATGAAATAAGTCACACAGAAAAAGAAACATCATAAGATATCACTAATACACAGGATGTAAACTTGGCTACACAGGAGCTGGATTACAAAACAGAACAGGGTCTCAAATTTAGAAAACCAACTTATGCTTGCTTAAGGGGAAAGGTGAGTTGGGGTACAGCATCAAACCAGAGATTGAAATGAGCACAGATAAAGTTCCTTAAGCCAAATATAGAATAGACAAGAACTACTCCTTGCTCAACGAAATGGACTCAACAGCCCATATTAAACGCCTAAGAATGTACCTGACTAGTAAGTATCTTAAAACCTATGGATTGCTATGTCTCTGAAAGAAAATCAAGCGTGTGTACAGGGGCATAAACGCAGCAGTGATAGGATTGGAGAGGTTCGGTGAGCAAATGAAGACCCTTTGAAGTCATATTGCATGGTACCCATTCCACGGGTCTCAACTCTCCAGGTTTAAGGGACTCTGCCTTCAGGTAAAACATGCACGTGGAACCCAGAGTATGATCAACCGTGTGATCGGGAGACGTGTTCCAATATGTCTCAGTTCTCGTCCCCTGGTACTCGGGTGCAACTTTCCAGACGCTTTACTAACACTCTCCCGACTTGGAGAGTCAGTGCCTTTAACCTCCTGTTTGGCCCAGTTTGCAATTTCTGCGGAAGATGAACAGGAATAGGGAGAACCAAAGAGAGACTAGCTGGAGGTGTCTGGACGGGCAAATTTAACTCTCATTTCCCACCAGGAAGAGGAATTAACCAAAGGCTCAGCGTGCCGTGCCAGAACCAGATTAGGGCCTGAAGCAATGCTGCGGTGTTCCGGCCAGCTCCCAAGAAAGCGAGTTGAAGAAAGGAGCTCAGGGGCACTGTAATTCACAAACCTGCAGAGTTATAAATGACAGCTATCGTCCAAAAATATACTGAAGTAAGGCTGCCAAGAGGACTTGAAAGCGGGGCAGAATTGCAGGAAACCGATTTCAGGAGGTAGACTGGAATTGCATTTAAAGCATAGGAAAAGAGGCAGAACGTCCACAATGATGCACTTGGCCAAAAAGGGCGTATGCGTTTTTTCCTGAATATATTCAGGAAAAAACGCATACGCCCTTTTTGGCCAACCAAGCAAGCTTGCAAAGGAAATCTGCACTACAATGAAGTCTCACTTCCCCCCGCTCAAAAGGGCCATCTGAAAAAAGTGTAAAATCCAGAAAGGCAGGATAGGCCATGGAGAACTGGGAACCTTGTTATGCAGATGGGCGGGATGTAAATTGCCAAGAGCCCCTCGGGAGAGGTGTATGGTGTTTCCTGAAACATCTAAAAAACAAAGCAACAGAGCCTAGGGCACTTCCACTTATGGTCCTATAACTTAGGGAAATTAAAATCAAAAAGACACAGCCACCCCAAAATTTGGGACGGCTCTGTTTACAAGAACCTGGTTTACGCTACAAGTTCAATATCGCAGAAAGCGAAAAATGGATAAAGAAGTTGAGGTACTTACGTACAATGCATTATCATTCAGCAATGAAATCTAGGTCTTCAGGCCCATAGCAGCATAAAGAGTGGATTCAGGTATGATGATTCTAACTGAAATAAGTATCACAGAAAAAGAAACATCATAAGATATCACTAATACACGGAATGTAAACTTGGCTACACAGGAACTGGATTACAAAACAGAACAGGGCCTTAAATTTAAAAAAACTATTTATGCTTGCTTAAGGGGAAAGGTGAGTTGGGGTGCTGCCTAAAACCAGAGATTGAAATGAGCACAGATAAAGTTCCTTAAGCCAAATATGGAATAGACAAGAACTACTCCTTGCTCAACGAAATGGACTCAACACCCCATATTAAACGCCTAAGAATGTACCTGACTAGTAAGAATTTTCAAACCTATGGATTGCTATGTCTCCGAAAGAGAATCAAGCTTGTGTACAGGGGCAAAAGGCAGCAGTGATAGGATTGGAGAGGTTCGGTGAGCAAATGAAGACCCTTTGAAGTCATATTGCATGGTACCCATTCCACGGGTCTCAACTCTCCAGGTTTAAGGGATTCTGCCTTCAGGTAAAACATGCACGTGGAACCCAGAGTATGATCAACCGTGTGATCGGGAGACATGTTCCAATATGTCTCAGTTCTCGTTCCCTGGTACTCAGGTGCAACATTCCAGACGCTTTACTAACACACTCCCGACTTGGAGAGTCAGTGCCTTTAACCTCCTGTTTGGCCCATTTGCAATTTCTGAGGAAGATGAACAGGAATAGGGAGAACCAATGAGAGACTAGGTGGAGGTGCCTGGACGGGCAAATTTAACTCTCATTTCCCACGAGGAAGAGGAATTAACCAAAGGCTCAGCGTGCCGTGCCGGAACCAGATTAGGGCCTGAAGCAATCCTGCAGTGTTGCGGCCAGCTCCCAAGAAAGCGAGTTGAAGAAAGGAGCTCAGGGGCACTGTAATTCACAAACCTGCAGAGTTATAAATGACAGCTATCGTCCAAAAATATACTGAAGTAAGGCTGCCAAGAGGACTTGAAAGCGGGGCAGAATTGCAGGAAACCGATTTCAGGAGGTAGACTGGAATTGCATTTAAAGCATAGGAAAAGAGGCAGAACGTCCACAATGATGCACTTGGCCAAAAAGGGCATATGCGTTTTTTCCTGAATATATTCAGGAAAAAACGCATACGCCCTTTTTGGCCAACCAAGCAAGCTTGCAAAGGAAATCTGCACTACAATGAAGTCTCACTTCCCCCCGCTCAAAAGGGCCATCTGAAAAAAGTGTAAAATCCAGAAAGGCAGGACAGGCCATGGAGAACTGGGAGCCTTGTTATGCTGATGGGCGGGATGTAAATTGCCAACAGCCACTCGGGAGAGGTGTATGGTGTTTCCAGAAACATCTAAAAAACAAAGCAACAGAGCCTAGGGCACTTCCACTTATGGTCCTATAGCTTAGGGAAATTAAAATCAAAAAGACACAGCCACCCCAAAGTTTGGGACGGCTCTGTTTACAAGAACCTCGTTTACGGTACAAGTTCAATAGCGCAGAAAGTGAAAAATGGATAAAGAAGTTGTGGTACTTACGTACAATGCAATATCACTCAGCAATGAAATCTATGTCATCAGGCCCGTAGCAGCATAATGAGCGGATTCAGGTATGATGATTCTAAATGAAATAAGTCACAAAGAAAAAGAAACATCATAAGATATCACTAATACACAGGATGTAAACTTGGCTACACAGGAGCTGGATTACAAAACAGAACAGGGTCTCAAATTTAGAAAACCAACTTATGCTTGCTTAAGGGGAAAGGTGAGTTGGGGTACAGCATCAAACCAGAGATTGAAATGAGCACAGATAAAGTTCCTTAAGCCAAATATAGAATAGACAAGAACTACTCCTTGCTCAACGAAATGGACTCAACAGCCCATATTAAACGCCTAAGAATGTACCTGACTAGTAAGTATCTTAAAACCTATGGATTGCTATGTCTCTGAAAGAAAATCAAGCGTGTGTACAGGGGCATAAACGCAGCAGTGATAGGATTGGAGAGGTTCGGTGAGCAAATGAAGACCCTTTGAAGTCATATTGCATGGTACCCATTCCACGGGTCTCAACTCTCCAGGTTTAAGGGACTCTGCCTTCAGGTAAAACATGCACGTGGAACCCAGAGTATGATCAACCGTGTGATCGGGAGACGTGTTCCAATATGTCTCAGTTCTCGTCCCCTGGTACTCGGGTGCAACTTTCCAGACGCTTTACTAACACTCTCCCGACTTGGAGAGTCAGTGCCTTTAACCTCCTGTTTGGCCCAGTTTGCAATTTCTGCGGAAGATGAACAGGAATAGGGAGAACCAAAGAGAGACTAGCTGGAGGTGTCTGGACGGGCAAATTTAACTCTCATTTCCCACCAGGAAGAGGAATTAACCAAAGGCTCAGCGTGCCGTGCCAGAACCAGATTAGGGCCTGAAGCAATGCTGCGGTGTTCCGGCCAGCTCCCAAGAAAGCGAGTTGAAGAAAGGAGCTCAGGGGCACTGTAATTCACAAACCTGCAGAGTTATAAATGACAGCTATCGTCCAAAAATATACTGAAGTAAGGCTGCCAAGAGGACTTGAAAGCGGGGCAGAATTGCAGGAAACCGATTTCAGGAGGTAGACTGGAATTGCATTTAAAGCATAGGAAAAGAGGCAGAACGTCCACAATGATGCACTTGGCCAAAAAGGGCGTATGCGTTTTTTCCTGAATATATTCAGGAAAAAACGCATACGCCCTTTTTGGCCAACCAAGCAAGCTTGCAAAGGAAATCTGCACTACAATGAAGTCTCACTTCCCCCCGCTCAAAAGGGCCATCTGAAAAAAGTGTAAAATCCAGAAAGGCAGGATAGGCCATGGAGAACTGGGAACCTTGTTATGCAGATGGGCGGGATGTAAATTGCCAAGAGCCCCTCGGGAGAGGTGTATGGTGTTTCCTGAAACATCTAAAAAACAAAGCAACAGAGCCTAGGGCACTTCCACTTATGGTCCTATAACTTAGGGAAATTAAAATCAAAAAGACACAGCCACCCCAAAATTTGGGACGGCTCTGTTTACAAGAACCTGGTTTACGCTACAAGTTCAATATCGCAGAAAGCGAAAAATGGATAAAGAAGTTGAGGTACTTACGTACAATGCATTATCATTCAGCAATGAAATCTAGGTCTTCAGGCCCATAGCAGCATAAAGAGTGGATTCAGGTATGATGATTCTAACTGAAATAAGTATCACAGAAAAAGAAACATCATAAGATATCACTAATACACGGAATGTAAACTTGGCTACACAGGAACTGGATTACAAAACAGAACAGGGCCTTAAATTTAAAAAAACTATTTATGCTTGCTTAAGGGGAAAGGTGAGTTGGGGTGCTGCCTAAAACCAGAGATTGAAATGAGCACAGATAAAGTTCCTTAAGCCAAATATGGAATAGACAAGAACTACTCCTTGCTCAACGAAATGGACTCAACACCCCATATTAAACGCCTAAGAATGTACCTGACTAGTAAGAATTTTCAAACCTATGGATTGCTATGTCTCCGAAAGAGAATCAAGCTTGTGTACAGGGGCAAAAAGGCAGCAGTGATAGGATTGGAGAGGTTCGGTGAGCAAATGAAGACCCTTTGAAGTCATATTGCATGGTACCCATTCCACGGGTCTCAACTCTCCAGGTTTAAGGGATTCTGCCTTCAGGTAAAACATGCACGTGGAACCCAGAGTATGATCAACCGTGTGATCGGGAGACATGTTCCAATATGTCTCAGTTCTCGTTCCCTGGTACTCAGGTGCAACATTCCAGACGCTTTACTAACACACTCCCGACTTGGAGAGTCAGTGCCTTTAACCTCCTGTTTGGCCCATTTGCAATTTCTGAGGAAGATGAACAGGAATAGGGAGAACCAATGAGAGACTAGGTGGAGGTGCCTGGACGGGCAAATTTAACTCTCATTTCCCACGAGGAAGAGGAATTAACCAAAGGCTCAGCGTGCCGTGCCGGAACCAGATTAGGGCCTGAAGCAATCCTGCGGTGTTGCGGCCAGCTCCCAAGAAAGCGAGTTGAAGAAAGGAGCTCAGGGGCACTGTAATTCACAAACCTGCAGAGTTATAAATGACAGCTATCGTCCAAAAATATACTGAAGTAAGGCTGCCAAGAGGACTTGAAAGCGGGGCAGAATTGCAGGAAACCGATTTCAGGAGGTAGACTGGAATTGCATTTAAAGCATAGGAAAAGAGGCAGAACGTCCACAATGATGCACTTGGCCAAAAAGGGCGTATGCGTTTTTTCCTGAATATATTCAGGAAAAAACGCATACGCCCTTTTTGGCCAACCAAGCAAGCTTGCAAAGGAAATCTGCACTACAATGAAGTCTCACTTCCCCCCAGTCAAAAGGGCCATCTGAAAAAAGTGTAAAATCCAGAAAGGCAGGACAGGCCATGGAGAACTGGGAGCCTTGTTATGCTGATGGGCGGGATGTAAATTGCCAACAGCCACTCGGGAGAGGTGTATGGTGTTTCCTGAAACATCTAAAAAACAAAGCAACAGAGCCTAGGGCACTTCCACTTATGGTCCTATAGCTTAGGGAAATTAAAATCAAAAAGACACAGCCACCCCAAAGTTTGGGAAGGCTCTGTTTACAAGAACCTCGTTTACGGTACAAGTTCAATATCACAGAAAGTTAAAAATGGATAAAGAAGTTGTGGTACATACGTTCAATGCAATATCACTCAGCAATGAAATCTATGTCATCAGGCCCGTAGCACAATAATGAGTGGATTCAGGTATGATGATTCTAACTGAAATAAGTCACAGAGAAAAAGAAACATCATAAGATATCACTAATACACGGAATGTAAACTTGGCTACACAGGAACTGGATTACAAAACAGAACAGGGTCTCAAATTTAGAAAACCAACTTATGCTTGCTTAAGTGGAAAGGTGAGTTGGGGTGCTGCATAAAACCAGAGATTGAAATGAGCACAGATAAAGTTTCTTAAGCCAAATATGGAATAGACAAGTACTACTCCTTGCTCAGCGAAATGGACTCAACACCCCATATTAAACGCCTAAGAATGTACCTGACTAGTAAGTATCTTAAAACCTATGGATTGCTACGTCTCTGAAAGAAAATCAAGCGTGTGTACAGGGGCATAAACGCAGCAGTGATAGGATTGGAGAGGTTCGGTGAGCAAATGAAGACCCTTTGAAGTCATATTGCATGGTACCCATTCCACAGGTCTCAACTCTCCAGGTTTAAGGGATTCTGTCTTTAGGTAAAACATGCACGTGGAACCCAGAGTATGATCAACCGTGTGATCGGGAGACATGTTCCAATATGTCTCAGTTCTCGTCCCCTGGTACTCAGGTGCAACATTCCAGACGCTTTACTATCACTCTCCCGACTTGGAGAGTCAGTGCCTTTAACCTCCTGTTTGGCCCATTTGCAATTTCTGAGGAAGATGAACAGGAATAGGGAGAACCAATGAGAGACTAGGTGGAGGTGTCTGGACGGGCAAATTTAACTCTCATTTCCCACGAGGAAGAGGAATTAACCAAAGGCTCAGCGTGCCGTGCCGGAAGCAGATTAGGGCCTGAAGCAATCCTGCAGTGTTGCGGCCAGCTCACAAGAAAGCGAGTTGAAGAAAGGAGCTCATGGGCACTGTAATTCACAAACCTGCAGAGTTATAAATGACAGCTATCGTCCAAAAATATACTGAAGTAAGGCTGCCAAGAGGACTTGAAAGCGGGGCAGAATTGCAGGAAACCGATTTCAGGAGGTAGACTGGAATTGCATTTAAAGCATAGGAAAAGAGGCAGAACGTCCACAATGATGCACTTGGCCAAAAAGGGCGTATGCGTTTTTTCCTGAATATATTCAGGTAAAAACGCATACGCCCTTTTTGGCCAACCAAGCAACCTTGCAAAGGAAATCTGCACTACAATGAAGTCTCACTTCCCCCCGGTCAAAAGGGCCATCTGAAAAAAGTGTAAAATCCAGAAAGGCAGGACAGGCCATGGAGAACTGGGAGCCTTGTTATGCTGATGGACGGGATGTAAATTGCCAACAGCCACTCGGGAGAGGTGTATGGTGTTTCCTGAAACATCTAAAAAACAAAGCAACAGAGCCTAGGGCACTTCCACTTATGGTCCTATAGCTTAGGGAAATTAAAATCAAAAAGACACAGCCACCCCAAAGTTTGGGACGGCTCTGTTTACAAGAACCTCGTTTACGGTACAAGTTCAATATCGCAGAAAGTGAAAAATGGATAAAGAAGTTGTGGTACTTACGTACAATGCAATATCACTCAGCAATGAAATCTATGTCATCAGGCCCGTAGCAGCATAATGAGTGGATTCAGGTATGATGATTCTAACTGAAATAAGTCACACAGAAAAGAAACATCATAAGATATCACTAATACACGGGATGTAAACTTGGCTACACAGGAACTGGATTACAAAACAGAACAGGGTCTCAAATTTAGAAAACCAACTTATGCTTGCTTAAGGGGAAAGGTGAGTTGGGGTGCTGCATAAAACCAGAGATTGAAATGAGCACAGACAAAGTTCCTTAAGCCAAATATAGAATAGACAAAAAGTACTCCTTGCTCAACGAAATGGACTCAACACCTCATATTAAACGCCTAAGAATGTACCTGACTAGTAAGTATCTTAAAACCTATGGATTGCTATGTCTCTGAAAGACAATCAAGCGTGTGTACAGGGGCATAAATGCAGCAGTGATAGGATTGGAGAGGTTCGGTGAGCAAATGAAGACCCTTTGAAGTCATATTGCATGGTACCCATTCCACGGGGCTCAACTCTCCAGGTTTAAGGGATTCTTCCTTCAGCTAAAACATGCACGTGGAACCCAGAGTATGATCAACCGTGTGATCGGGAGACGTGTTCCAATATGTCTCAGTTCTCGTCCCCTGGTACTCGAGTGTAACATTCCAGACGCTTTACTAACACTCTCCCGACTTGGAGAGTCAGTGCCTTTAACCTCCTGTTTGGCCCATTTGCAATTTCTGAGGAAGATGAACAGGAATAGGGAGAACCAATGAGAGACTAGCTGGAGGTGTCTGGACGGGCAAATTTAACTCTCATTTCCCACCAGGAAGAGGAATTAACCAAAGGCTCAGCGTGCCGTGCCGGAACCAGATTAGGGCCTGAAGCAATCCTGCGGTGTTGCGGCCAGCTCCCAAGAAAGCGAGTTGAAGAAAGGAGCTCAGGGGCACTGTAATTCACAAACCTGCAGAGTTATAAATGAGAGCTATCGTCCAAAAATATACTGAAGTAAGGCTGCCAAGAGGACTTGAAAGCAGGGCAGAATTGCAGGAAACCGATTTCAGGAGGTAGACTGGAATTGCATTTAAAGCATAGGAAAAGAGGCAGAACGTCCACAATGATGCACTTGGCCAAAAAGGGCGTATGCGTTTTTTCCTGAATATATTCAGGAAAAAACGCATACGCCCTTTTTGGCCAACCAAGCAAGCTTGCAAAGGAAATCTGCACTACAATGAAGTCTCACTTCCCCCCGGTCAAAAGGGCCATCTGAAAAAAGTGTAAAATCCAGAAAGGCAGGACAGGCCATGGAGAACTGGGAGCCTTGTTATGCTGATGGGCGGGATGTAAATTGCCAACAGCCACTCGGGAGAGGTGTATGGTGTTTCCTGAAACATCTAAAAAACAAAGCAACAGAGCCTAGGGCACTTCCACTTATGGTCCTGTAGCTTGGGAAATTAAAATCAGAAAGACACAGCCACCCCAAAGTTTGGGACGGCTCTGTTTACAAGAACCTCGTTTACGGTACAAGTTCAATATCGCAGAAAGTGAAAAATGGATAAAGAAGTTGTGGTACTTACGTACAATGCAATATCACTCAGCAATGAAATCTATGTCATCAGGCCCGTAGCAGCATAATGAGTGGATTCAGGTATGATGATTCTAACTGAAATAAGTCACACAGAAAAAGAAACATCATAAGATATCACTAATACACGGAATGTAAACTTGGCTACACAGGAACTGGATTACAAAACAGAACAGGGTCTCAAATTTAGAAAACCAACTTATGCTTGCTTAAGGGGAAAGGTGAGTTGGGGTGCTGCATAAAACCAGAGATTGAAATGAGCACAGATAAAGTTCCTTAAGCCAAATATGGAATAGACAAGAACTACTCCTTGCTCAACGAAATGGACTCAACAGCCCATATTAAACGCCTAAGAATGTACCTGACTAGTAAGTATCTTAAAACCTATGGATTGCTATGTCTCTGAAAGAGAATCAAGCGTGTGTACAGGGGCATAAACGCAGCAGTGATAGGATTGGAGAGGTTCGGTGAGCAAATGAAGACCCTTTGAAGTCATATTGCATGGTACCCATTCCACGGGTCTCAACTCTCCAGGTTTAAGGGATTTTTCCTTCAGCTAAAACATGCACGTGGAACCCAGAGTATGATCAACCGTGTGATCGGGAGACGTGTTCCAATATGTTTCAATTCTCGTCCCCTGGTACTCGGGTGTAACATTCCAGACGCTTTACTAACACTCTCCCGACTTGGAGAGTCAGTGCCTTTAACCTCCTGTTTGGCCCATTTGCAATTTCTGCGGAAGATGAACAGGAATAGGGAGAACCAATGAGAGACTAGGTGGAGGTGTCTGGACGGGCAAATTTAACTCTCATTTCCCACCAGGAAGAGGAATTAACCAAAGGCTCAGCGTGCCGTGCCAGAACCAGATTAGGGCCTGAAGCAATCCTGCGGTGTTGCGGCCAGCTCACAAGAAAGCGAGTTGAAGAAAGGAGCTCAGGGGCACTGTAATTCACAAACCTGCAGAGTTATAAATGACAGCTATCGTCCAAAAATATACTGAAGTAAGGCTGCCAAGAGGACTTGAAAGCGGGGCAGAATTGCAGGAAACCGATTTCAGGAGGTAGACTGGAATTGCATTTAAAGCATAGGAAAAGAGGCAGAACGTCCACAATGATGCACTTGGCCAAAAAGGGCGTATGCGTTTTTTCCTGAATATATTCAGGAAAAAACGCATACGCCCTTTTTGGCCAACCAAGCAAGCTTGTAAAGGAAATCTGCACTACAATGAAGTCTCACTTCCCCACGGTCAAAAGGGCCATCTGAAAAAAGTGTAAAATCCAGAAAGGCAGGACAGGCCATGGAGAACTGGGAGCCTTGTTATGCTGATGGGCGGGATGTAAATTGCCAACAGCCACTCGGGAGAGGTGTATGGTGTTTCCAGAAACATCTAAAAAACAAAGCAACAGAGCCTAGGGCACTTCCACTTATGGTCCTATAGCTTAGGGAAATTAAAATCAAAAAGACACAGCCACCCCAAAGTTTGGGACGGCTCTGTTTACAAGAACCTCGTTTACGGTACAAGTTCAATAGCGCAGAAAGTGAAAAATGGATAAAGAAGTTGTGGTACTTACGTACAATGCAATATCACTCAGCAATGAAATCTATGTCATCAGGCCCGTAGCAGCATAATGAGCGGATTCAGGTATGATGATTCTAACTGAAATAAGTCACACAGAAAAAGAAACATCATAAGATATCACTAATACACAGGATGTAAACTTGGCTACACAGGAGCTGGATTACAAAACAGAACAGGGTCTCAAATTTAGAAAACCAACTTATGCTTGCTTAAGGGGAAAGGTGAGTTGGGGTACAGCATCAAACCAGAGATTGAAATGAGCACAGATAAAGTTCCTTAAGCCAAATATAGAATAGACAAGAACTACTCCTTGCTCAACGAAATGGACTCAACAGCCCATATTAAACGCCTAAGAATGTACCTGACTAGTAAGTATCTTAAAACCTATGGATTGCTATGTCTCTGAAAGAAAATCAAGCGTGTGTACAGGGGCATAAACGCAGCAGTGATAGGATTGGAGAGGTTCGGTGAGCAAATGAAGACCCTTTGAAGTCATATTGCATGGTACCCATTCCACGGGTCTCAACTCTCCAGGTTTAAGGGACTCTGCCTTCAGGTAAAACATGCACGTGGAACCCAGAGTATGATCAACCGTGTGATCGGGAGACGTGTTCCAATATGTCTCAGTTCTCGTCCCCTGGTACTCGGGTGCAACTTTCCAGACGCTTTACTAACACTCTCCCGACTTGGAGAGTCAGTGCCTTTAACCTCCTGTTTGGCCCAGTTTTCAATTTCTGCGGAAGATGAACAGGAATAGGGAGAACCAAAGAGAGACTAGCTGGAGGTGTCTGGACGGGCAAATTTAACTCTCATTTCCCACCAGGAAGAGGAATTAACCAAAGGCTCAGCGTGCCGTGCCAGAACCAGATTAGGGCCTGAAGCAATGCTGCGGTGTTCCGGCCAGCTCCCAAGAAAGCGAGTTGAAGAAAGGAGCTCAGGGGCACTGTAATTCACAAACCTGCAGAGTTATAAATGACAGCTATCGTCCAAAAATATACTGAAGTAAGGCTGCCAAGAGGACTTGAAAGCGGGGCAGAATTGCAGGAAACCGATTTCAGGAGGTAGACTGGAATTGCATTTAAAGCATAGGAAAAGAGGCAGAACGTCCACAATGATGCACTTGGCCAAAAAGGGCGTATGCGTTTTTTCCTGAATATATTCAGGAAAAAACGCATACGCCCTTTTTGGCCAACCAAGCAAGCTTGCAAAGGAAATCTGCACTACAATGAAGTCTCACTTCCCCCCGCTCAAAAGGGCCATCTGAAAAAAGTGTAAAATCCAGAAAGGCAGGATAGGCCATGGAGAACTGGGAACCTTGTTATGCAGATGGGCGGGATGTAAATTGCCAAGAGCCCCTCGGGAGAGGTGTATGGTGTTTCCTGAAACATCTAAAAAACAAAGCAACAGAGCCTAGGGCACTTCCACTTATGGTCCTATAACTTAGGGAAATTAAAATCAAAAAGACACAGCCACCCCAAAATTTGGGACGGCTCTGTTTACAAGAACCTGGTTTACGCTACAAGTTCAATATCGCAGAAAGCGAAAAATGGATAAAGAAGTTGAGGTACTTACGTACAATGCATTATCATTCAGCAATGAAATCTAGGTCTTCAGGCCCATAGCAGCATAAAGAGTGGATTCAGGTATGATGATTCTAACTGAAATAAGTATCACAGAAAAAGAAACATCATAAGATATCACTAATACACGGAATGTAAACTTGGCTACACAGGAACTGGATTACAAAACAGAACAGGGCCTTAAATTTAAAAAAACTACTTATGCTTGCTTAAGGGGAAAGGTGAGTTGGGGTGCTGCCTAAAACCAGAGATTGAAATGAGCACAGATAAAGTTCCTTAAGCCAAATATGGAATAGACAAGAACTACTCCTTGCTCAACGAAATGGACTCAACACCCCATATTAAACGCCTAAGAATGTACCTGACTAGTAAGAATTTTCAAACCTATGGATTGCTATGTCTCCGAAAGAGAATCAAGCTTGTGTACAGGGGCAAAAAGGCAGCAGTGATAGGATTGGAGAGGTTCGGTGAGCAAATGAAGACCCTTTGAAGTCATATTGCATGGTACCCATTCCACGGGTCTCAACTCTCCTGGTTTAAGGGATTCTGCCTTCAGGTAAAACATGCACGTGGAACCCAGAGTATGATCAACCGTGTGATCGGGAGACATGTTCCAATATGTCTCAGTTCTCGTTCCCTGGTACTCAGGTGCAACATTCCAGACGCTTTACTAACACACTCCCGACTTGGAGAGTCAGTGCCTTTAACCTCCTGTTTGGCCCATTTGCAATTTCTGAGGAAGATGAACAGGAATAGGGAGAACCAATGAGAGACTAGGTGGAGGTGCCTGGACGGGCAAATTTAACTCTCATTTCCCACGAGGAAGAGGAATTAACCAAAGGCTCAGCGTGCCGTGCCGGAACCAGATTAGGGCCTGAAGCAATCCTGCGGTGTTGCGGCCAGCTCCCAAGAAAGCGAGTTGAAGAAAGGAGCTCAGGGGCACTGTAATTCACAAACCTGCAGAGTTATAAATGACAGCTATCGTCCAAAAATATACTGAAGTAAGGCTGCCAAGAGGACTTGAAAGCGGGGCAGAATTGCAGGAAACCGATTTCAGGAGGTAGACTGGAATTGCATTTAAAGCATAGGAAAAGAGGCAGAACGTCCACAATGATGCACTTGGCCAAAAAGGGCGTATGCGTTTTTTCCTGAATATATTCAGGAAAAAACGCATACGCCCTTTTTGGCCAACCAAGCAAGCTTGCAAAGGAAATCTGCACTACAATGAAGTCTCACTTCCCCCCAGTCAAAAGGGCCATCTGAAAAAAGTGTAAAATCCAGAAAGGCAGGACAGGCCATGGAGAACTGGGAGCCTTGTTATGCTGATGGGCGGGATGTAAATTGCCAACAGCCACTCGGGAGAGGTGTATGGTGTTTCCTGAAACATCTAAAAAACAAAGCAACAGAGCCTAGGGCACTTCCACTTATGGTCCTATAGCTTATGGAAATTAAAATCAAAAAGACACAGCCACCCCAAAGTTTGGGAAGGCACTGTTTACAAGAACCTCGTTTACGGTACAAGTTCAATATCACAGAAAGTGAAAAATGGATAAAGAAGTTGTGGTACATACGTTCAATGCAATATCACTCAGCAATGAAATCTATGTCATCAGGCCCATAGCAGCATAATGAGTGGATTCAAGTATGATGATTCTAACTGAAATAAGTCACAGAGAAAAAGAAACATCATAAGATATCACTAATACACGGAATGTAAACTTGGCTACACAGGAACTGGATTACAAAACAGAACAGGGTCTCAAATTTAGAAAACCAACTTATGCTTGCTTAAGTGGAAAGGTGAGTTGGGGTGCTGCATAAAACCAGAGATTGAAATGAGCACAGATAAAGTTTCTTAAGCCAAATATGGAATAGACAAGTACTACTCCTTGCTCAGCGAAATGGACTCAACACCCCATATTAAACGCCTAAGAATGTACCTGACTAGTAAGTATCTTAAAACCTATGGATTGCTACGTCTCTGAAAGAAAATCAAGCGTGTGTACAGGGGCATAAACGCAGCAGTGATAGGATTGGAGAGGTTCGGTGAGCAAATGAAGACCCTTTGAAGTCATATTGCATGGTACCCATTCCACAGGTCTCAACTCTCCAGGTTTAAGGGATTCTGTCTTTAGGTAAAACATGCACGTGGAACCCAGAGTATGATCAACAGTGTGATCGGGAGACATGTTCCAATATGTCTCAGTTCTCGTCCCCTGGTACTCAGGTGCAACATTCCAGACGCTTTACTATCACTCTCCCGACTTGGAGAGTCAGTGCCTTTAACCTCCTGTTTGGCCCATTTGCAATTTCTGAGGAAGATGAACAGGAATAGGGAGAACCAATGAGAGACTAGCTGGAGGTGTCTGGACGGGCAAATTTAACTCTCATTTCCCACGAGGAAGAGGAATTAACCAAAGGCTCAGCGTGCCGTGCCGGAACCAGATTAGGGCCTGAAGCAATCCTGCAGTGTTGCGGCCAGCTCACAAGAAAGCGAGTTGAAGAAAGGAGCTCATGGGCACTGTAATTCACAAACCTGCAGAGTTATAAATGACAGCTATCGTCCAAAAATATACTGAAGTAAGGCTGCCAAGAGGACTTGAAAGCGGGGCAGAATTGCAGGAAACCGATTTCAGGAGGTAGACTGGAATTGCATTTAAAGCATAGGAAAAGAGGCAGAACGTCCACAATGATGCACTTGGCCAAAAAGGGCGTATGCGTTTTTTCCTGAATATATTCAGGTAAAAACGCATACGCCCTTTTTGGCCAACCAAGCAACCTTGCAAAGGAAATCTGCACTACAATGAAGTCTCACTTCCCCCTGGTCAAAAGGGCCATCTGAAAAAAGTGTAAAATCCAGAAAGGCAGGACAGGCCATGGAGAACTGGGAGCCTTGTTATGCTGATGGACGGGATGTAAATTGCCAACAGCCACTCGGGAGAGGTGTATGGTGTTTCCTGAAACATCTAAAAAACAAAGCAACAGAGCCTAGGGCACTTCCACTTATGGTCCTATAGCTTAGGGAAATTAAAATCAAAAAGACACAGCCACCCCAAAGTTTGGGACGGCTCTGTTTACAAGAACCTCGTTTACGGTACAAGTTCAATATCGCAGAAAGTGAAAAATGGATAAAGAAGTTGTGGTACTTACGTACAATGCAATATCACTCAGCAATGAAATCTATGTCATCAGGCCCGTAGCAGCATAATGAGTGGATTCAGGTATGATGATTCTAACTGAAATAAGTCACACAGAAAAGAAACATCATAAGATATCACTAATACACGGGATGTAAACTTGGCTACACAGGAACTGGATTACAAAACAGAACAGGGTCTCAAATTTAGAAAACCAACTTATGCTTGCTTAAGGGGAAAGGTGAGTTGGGGTGCTGCATAAAACCAGAGATTGAAATGAGCACAGACAAAGTTCCTTAAGCCAAATATAGAATAGACAAAAAGTACTCCTTGCTCAACGAAATGGACTCAACACCTCATATTAAACGCCTAAGAATGTACCTGACTAGTAAGTATCTTAAAACCTATGGATTGCTATGTCTCTGAAAGACAATCAAGCGTGTGTACAGGGGCATAAATGCAGCAGTGATAGGATTGGAGAGGTTCGGTGAGCAAATGAAGACCCTTTGAAGTCATATTGCATGGTACCCATTCCACGGGGCTCAACTCTCCAGGCTTAAGGGATTCTTCCTTCAGCTAAAACATGCACGTGGAACCCAGAGTATGATCAACCGTGTGATCGGGAGACGTGTTCCAATATGTCTCAGTTCTCGTCCCCTGGTACTCGAGTGTAACATTCCAGACGCTTTACTAACACTCTCCCGACTTGGAGAGTCAGTGCCTTTAACCTCCTGTTTGGCCCATTTGCAATTTCTGAGGAAGATGAACAGGAATAGGGAGAACCAATGAGAGACTAGCTGGAGGTGTCTGGACGGGCAAATTTAACTCTCATTTCCCACCAGGAAGAGGAATTAACCAAAGGCTCAGCGTGCCGTGCCAGAACCAGATTAGGGCTGAAGCAATCCTGCGGTGTTGCGGCCAGCTCACAAGAAAGCGAGTTGAAGAAAGGAGCTCAGGGGCACTGTAATTCACAAACCTGCAGAGTTATAAATGACAGCTATCGTCCAAAAATATACTGAAGTAAGGCTGCCAAGAGGACTTGAAAGCGGGGCAGAATTGCAGGAAACCGATTTCAGGAGGTAGACTGGAATTGCATTTAAAGCATAGGAAAAGAGGCAGAACGTCCACAATGATGCACTTGGCCAAAAAGGGCGTATGCGTTTTTTCCTGAATATATTCAGGAAAAAACGTATACGCACTTTTTGGCCAACCAAGCAAGCTTGCAAAGGAAATCTGCACTACAATGAAGTCTCACTTCCCCCCGGTCAAAAGGGCCATCTGAAAAAAGTGTAAAATCCAGAAAGGCAGGACAGGCCATGGAGAACTGGGAGCCTTGTTATGCTGATGGGCGGGATGTAAATTGCCAACAGCCACTCGGGAGAGGTGTATGGTGTTTCCTGAAACATCTAAAAAACAAAGCAACAGAGCCTAGGGCACTTCCACTTATGGTCCTATAGCTTAGGGAAATTAAAATCAAAAAGACACAGCCACCCCAATGTTTGGGACGGCTCTGTTTACAAGAAACTCGTTTACGGTACAAGTTCAATATCGCAGAAAGTGAAAAATGTATAAAGAAGTTGTGGTACTTACGTACAATGCAATATCACTCAGCAATGAAATCTATGTCATCAGGCCCGTAGCAGCATAATGAGTGGATTCAGGTATGATGATTCTAACTGAAATAAGTCACACAGAAAAAGAAACATCATAAGATATCACTAATACACGGGATGTAAACTTGGCTACACAGGAACTGGATTACAAAACAGAACAGGGTCTCAAATTTAGAAAACCAACTTATGCTTGCTTAAGGGGAAAGGTGAGTTGGGGTGCTGCATAAAACCAGAGATTGAAATGAGCACAGATAAAGTTCCTTAAGCCAAATATAGAATAGACAAGAACTACTCCTTGCTCAACGAAATGGACTCAACACCCCATATTAAACGCCTAAGAATGTACCTGACTAGTAAGAATTTTAAAACCTATGGATTGCTATGTCTCCGAAAGAAAATCAAGCGTGTGTACAGGGGCATAAACGCAGCAGTGATAGGATTGGAGAGGTTCGGTGAGCAAATGAAGACCCTTTGAAGTCATATTGCATGGTACCCATTCCACGGGTCTCAACTCTCCAGGTTTAAGGGATTCTGTCTTCAGGTAAAACATGCACGTGGAACCCAGAGTATGATCAACAGTGTGATCGGGAGACATGTTCCAATATGTCTCAGTTCTCGTCCCCTGGTACTCAGGTGCAACATTCCAGATGCTTTACTAACACTCTCCCGACTTGGAGAGTCAGTGCCTTTAACCTCCTGTTTGGCCCATTTGCAATTTCTGAGGAAGATGAACAGGAATAGGGAGAACCAATGAGAGACTAGCTGGAGGTGTCTGGACGGGCAAATTTAACTCTCATTTCCCACGAGGAAGAGGAATTAACCAAAGGCTCAGCGTGCCGTGCCGGAACCAGATTAGGGCCTGAAGCAATCCTGCAGTGTTGCGGCCAGCTCACAAGAAAGCGAGTTGAAGAAAGGAGCTCATGGGCACTGTAATTCACAAACCTGCAGAGTTATAAATGACAGCTATCGTCCAAAAATATACTGAAGTAAGGCTGCCAAGAGGACTTGAAAGCGGGGCAGAATTGCAGGAAACCGATTTCAGGAGGTAGACTGGAATTGCATTTAAAGCATAGGAAAAGAGGCAGAACGTCCACAATGATGCACTTGGCCAAAAAGGGCGTATGCGTTTTTTCCTGAATATATTCAGGAAAAAACGCATACGCCCTTTTTGGCCAACCAAGCAAGCTTGCAAAGGAAATCTGCACTACAATGAAGTCTCACTTCCCCCCGGTCAAAAGGGCCATCTGAAAAAAGTGTAAAATCCAGAAAGGCAGGACAGGCCATGGAGAACTGGGAGCCTTGTTATGCTGATGGGCGGGATGTAAATTGCCAACAGCCACTCTGGAGAGGTGTATGGTGTTTCCTGAAACATCTAAAAAACAAAGCAACAGAGCCTAGGGCACTTCCACTTATGGTCCTATAGCTTAGGGAAATTAAAATCAAAAAGACACAGCCACCCCAAAGTTTGGGACGGCTCTGTTTACAAGAACCTCATTTACGGTACAAGTTCAATAGCGCAGAAAGTGAAAAATGGATAAAGAAGTTGTGGTACTTACGTACAATGCAATATCACTCAGCAATGAAATCTATGTCATCAGGCCCGTAGCAGCATAATGAGTGGATTCAGGTATGATGATTCTAACTGAAATAAGTCACACAGAAAAAGAAACATCATAAGATATCACTAATACACGGGATGTAAACTTGGCTACACAGGAACTGGATTACAAAACAGAACAGGGTCTCAAATTTAGAAAACCAACTTATGCTTGCTTAAGGGGAAAGGTGAGTTGGGGTGCTGCATAAAACCAGAGATTGAAATGAGCACAGATAAAGTTCCTTAAGCCAAATATGGAATAGACAAGAACTACTCCTTGCTCAACGAAATGGACTCAACACCCCATATTAAACGCCTAAGAATGTACCTGACTAGTAAGTATCTTAAAACCTATGGATTGCTATGTCTCTGAAAGAAAATCAAGCGTGTGTACAGGGGCATAAACGCAGCAGTGATAGGATTGGAGAGGTTCGGTGAGCAAATGAAGACCCTTTGAAGTCATATTGCATGGTACCCATTCCACGGGTCTCAACTCTCCAGGTTTAAGGGATTCTTCCTTCAGCTAAAACATGCACGTGGAACCCAGAGTATGATCAACCGTGTGATCGGGAGACGTGTTCCAATATGTCTCAATTCTCGTCCCCTGGTACTCGGGTGTAACATTCCAGACGCTTTACTAACACTCTCCCGACTTGGAGAGTCAGTGCCTTTAACCTCCTGTTTGGCCCATTTGCAATTTCTGAGGAAGATGAACAGGAATAGGGAGAACCAATGAGAGACTAGCTGGAGGTGTCTGGACGGGCAAATTTAACTCTCATTTCCCACCAGGAAGAGGAATTAACCAAAGGCTCAGCGTGCCGTCCCGGAACCAGATTAGGGCCTGAAGCAATCCTGCGGTGTTGCGGCCAGCTCACAAGAAAGCGAGTTGAAGAAAGGAGCTCAGGGGCACTGTAATTCACAAACCTGCAGAGTTATAAATGACAGCTATCGTCCAAAAATATACTGAAGTAAGGCTGCCAAGAGGACTTGAAAGCGGGGCAGAATTGCAGGAAACCGATTTCAGGAGGTAGACTGGAATTGCATTTAAAGCATAGGAAAAGAGGCAGAACGTCCACAATGATGCACTTGGCCAAAAAGGGCGTATGCGTTTTTTCCTGAATATATTCAGGAAAAAACGCATACGCCCTTTTTGGCCAACCAAGCAAGCTTGCAAAGGAAATCTGCACTACAATGAAGTCTCACTTCCCCCCGGTCAAAAGGGCCATCTGAAAAAAGTGTAAAATCCAGAAAGGCAGGACAGGCCATGGAGAACTGGGAGCCTTGTTATGCTGATGGGCGGGATGTAAATTGCCAACAGCCACTCTGGAGAGGTGTATGGTGTTTCCTGAAACATCTAAAAAACAAAGCAACAGAGCCTAGGGCACTTCCACTTATGGTCCTATAGCTTAGGGAAATTAAAATCAAAAAGACACAGCCACCCCAAAGTTTGGGACGGCTCTGTTTACAAGAACCTCATTTACGGTACAAGTTCAATAGCGCAGAAAGTGAAAAATGGATAAAGAAGTTGTGGTACTTACGTACAATGCAATATCACTCAGCAATGAAATCTATGTCATCAGGCCCGTAGCAGCATAATGAGTGGATTCAGGTATGATGATTCTAACTGAAATAAGTCACACAGAAAAAGAAACATCATAAGATATCACTAATACACGGGATGTAAACTTGGCTACACAGGAACTGGATTACAAAACAGAACAGGGTCTCAAATTTAGAAAACCAACTTATGCTTGCTTAAGGGGAAAGGTGAGTTGGGGTGCTGCATAAAACCAGAGATTGAAATGAGCACAGATAAAGTTCCTTAAGCCAAATATGGAATAGACAAGAACTACTCCTTGCTCAACGAAATGGACTCAACACCCCATATTAAACGCCTAAGAATGTACCTGACTAGTAAGTATCTTAAAACCTATGGATTGCTATGTCTCTGAAAGAAAATCAAGCGTGTGTACAGGGGCATAAACGCAGCAGTGATAGGATTGGAGAGGTTCGGTGAGCAAATGAAGACCCTTTGAAGTCATATTGCATGGTACCCATTCCACGGGTCTCAACTCTCCAGGTTTAAGGGATTCTTCCTTCAGCTAAAACATGCACGTGGAACCCAGAGTATGATCAACCGTGTGATCGGGAGACGTGTTCCAATATGTCTCAATTCTCGTCCCCTGGTACTCGGGTGTAACATTCCAGACGCTTTACTAACACTCTCCCGACTTGGAGAGTCAGTGCCTTTAACCTCCTGTTTGGCCCATTTGCAATTTCTGAGGAAGATGAACAGGAATAGGGAGAACCAATGAGAGACTAGCTGGAGGTGTCTGGACGGGCAAATTTAACTCTCATTTCCCACCAGGAAGAGGAATTAACCAAAGGCTCAGCGTGCCGTCCCGGAACCAGATTAGGGCCTGAAGCAATCCTGCGGTGTTGCGGCCAGCTCACAAGAAAGCGAGTTGAAGAAAGGAGCTCAGGGGCACTGTAATTCACAAACCTGCAGAGTTATAAATGACAGCTATCGTCCAAAAATATACTGAAGTAAGGCTGCCAAGAGGACTTGAAAGCGGGGCAGAATTGCAGGAAACCGATTTCAGGAGGTAGACTGGAATTGCATTTAAAGCATAGGAAAAGAGGCAGAACGTCCACAATGATGCACTTGGCCAAAAAGGGCGTATGCGTTTTTTCCTGAATATATTCAGGAAAAAACGCATACGCCCTTTTTGGCCAACCAAGCAAGCTTGCAAAGGAAATCTGCACTACAATGAAGTCTCACTTCCCCCCGGTCAAAAGGGCCATCTGAAAAAAGTGTAAAATCCAGAAAGGCAGGACAGGCCATGGAGAACTGGGAGCCTTGTTATGCTGATGGGCGGGATGTAAATTGCCAACAGCCACTCGGGAGAGGTGTATGGTGTTTCCTGAAACATCTAAAAAACAAAGCAACAGAGCCTAGGGCACTTCCACTTATGGTCCTATAGCTTAGGGAAATTAAAATCAAAAAGACACAGCCACCCCAATGTTTGGGACGGCTCTGTTTACAAGAAACTCGTTTACGGTACAAGTTCAATATCGCAGAAAGTGAAAAATGTATAAAGAAGTTGTGGTACTTACGTACAATGCAATATCACTCAGCAATGCAATCTATGTCATCAGGCCCGTAGCAGCATAATGAGTGGATTCAGGTATGATGATTCTAACTGAAATAAGTCACACAGAAAAAGAAACATCATAAGATATCACTAATACACGGGATGTAAACTTGGCTACACAGGAACTGGATTACAAAACAGAACAGGGTCTCAAATTTAGAAAACCAACTTATGCTTGCTTAAGGGGAAAGGTGAGTTGGGGTGCTGCATAAAACCAGAGATTGAAATGAGCACAGATAAAGTTCCTTAAGCCAAATATAGAATAGACAAGAACTACTCCTTGCTCAACGAAATGGACTCAACACCCCATATTAAACGCCTAAGAATGTACCTGACTAGTAAGAATTTTAAAACCTATGGATTGCTATGTCTCCGAAAGAAAATCAAGCGTGTGTACAGGGGCATAAACGCAGCAGTGATAGGATTGGAGAGGTTCGGTGAGCAAATGAAGACCCTTTGAAGTCATATTGCATGGTACCCATTCCACGGGTCTCAACTCTCCAGGTTTAAGGGATTCTGTCTTCAGGTAAAACATGCACGTGGAACCCAGAGTATGATCAACAGTGTGATCGGGAGACATGTTCCAATATGTCTCAGTTCTCGTCCCCTGGTACTCGGGTGCAACATTCCAGACGCTTTACTAACACTCTCCCGACTTGGAGAGTCAGTGCCTTTAACCTCCTGTTTGGCCCAGTTTGCAATTTCTGCGGAAGATGAACAGGAATAGGGAGAGCCAAAGAGAGACTAGCTGGAGGAGTCTAGTCGGGCAAATTTAACTCTCATTTCCCACCAGGAAGAGGAATTAACCAAAGGCTCAGCGTGCCGTGCCGGAACCAGATTCGGGCCTGAAGCAATCCTGCGGTGTTGCGGCCAGCTCACAAGAAAGCGAGTTGAAGAAAGGAGCTCAGGGGCAGTGTAATTCACAAACCTGCAGAGTTATAAATGACAGCTATCGTCCAAAAATATACTGAAGTAAGGCTGCCAAGAGGACTTGAAAGCGGGGCAGAATTGCAGGAAACCGATTTCAGGAGGTAGACTGGAATTGCATTTAAAGCATAGGAAAAGAGGCAGAATGTCCACAATGATGCACTTGGCCAAAAAGGGCGTATGCGTTTTTTCCTGAATATATTCAGGAAAAAACGCATACGCCCTTTTTGGCCAACCAAGCAAGCGTGCAAAGGAAATCTGCACTACAATGAAGTCTCACTTCCCCACGGTCAAAAGGGCCATCTGGAAAAAGTGTAAAATCCAGAAAGGCAGGACAGGCCATGGAGAACTGGGAGCCTTGTTAGGCTGATGGGCGGTATGTTAATTGCCATCAGCCACTTGGGAGAAGTGTATGGTGTTTCCTTAAACATCTAAAAAACAAAGCAACAGAGCCTAGGGCACTTCCACTTATGGTCCTATAGCTTAGGGAAATTAAAATGAAAAAGACACAGCCACCCCAAAGTTTGGGACGGCTCTGTTTACAAGAACCTCGTTTACGGAACAAGTTCAATAGCGCAGAAAGTGAAATATGGATAAAGAAGTTGTGGTACTTATGTACAATGCAATATCACTCAGCAATGAAATCTATGTCATCAGGCCCGTAGCAGCATAATCCATTCAGGTATGATGATTCTAACTGAAATAAGTCACACAGAAAAAGAAACATCATAAGATATCACTAATACACGGGATGTAAACTTGGCTACACAGGAACTGGATTACAAAACAGAACAGGGTCTCAAATTTAGAAAACCAACTTATGCTTGCTTAAGGGGAAAGGTGAGTTGGGGTGCTGCATAAAACCAGAGATTGAAATGAGCACAGATAAAGTTCCTTAAGCAAAATATAGAATAGACAAGAACTACTCCTTGCTCAACGAAATGGACTCAACACCCCATATTAAACGCCTAAGAATGTACCTGACTAGTAAGAATTTTAAAACCTATGGATTGCTATGTCTCCGAAAGAAAATCAAGCGTGTGTACAGGGGCATAAACGCAGCAGTGATAGGATTGGAGAGGTTCGGTGAGCAAATGAAGACCCTTTGAAGTCATATTGCATGGTACCCATTCCACGGGTCTCAACTCTCCAGGTTTAAGGGATTCTTCCTTCAGCTAAAACATGCACGTGGAACCCAGAGTATGATCAACAGTGTGATCGGGAGACATGTTCCAATATGTCTCAGTTCTCGTCCCCTGGTACTCAGGTGCAACACTCCAGATGCTTTACTAACACTCTCCCGACTTGGAGAGTCAGTGCCTTTAACCTCCTGTTTGGCCCATTTGCAATTTCTGAGGAAGATGAACAGGAATAGGGAGAACCAATGAGAGACTAGCTGGAGGTGTCTGGACGGGCAAATTTAACTCTCATTTCCCACGAGGAAGAGGAATTAACCAAAGGCTCAGCGTGCCGTGCCGGAACCAGATTAGGGCCTGAAGCAATCCTGCAGTGTTGCGGCCAGCTCACAAGAAAGCGAGTTGAAGAAAGGAGCTCATGGGCACTGTAATTCACAAACCTGCAGAGTTATAAATGACAGCTATCGTCCAAAAATATACTGAAGTAAGGCTGCCAAGAGGACTTGAAAGCGGGGCAGAATTGCAGGAAACCGATTTCAGGAGGTAGACTGGAATTGCATTTAAAGCATAGGAAAAGAGGCAGAACGTCCACAATGATGCACTTGGCCAAAAAGGGCGTATGCGTTTTTTCCTGAATATATTCAGGAAAAAACGCATACGCCCTTTTTGGCCAACCAAGCAAGCTTGCAAAGGAAATCTGCACTACAATGAAGTCTCACTTCCCCCCGGTCAAAAGGGCCATCTGAAAAAAGTGTAAAATCCAGAAAGGCAGGACAGGCCATGGAGAACTGGGAGCCTTGTTATGCTGATGGGCGGGATGTAAATTGCCAACAGCCACTCTGGAGAGGTGTATGGTGTTTCCTGAAACATCTAAAAAACAAAGCAACAGAGCCTAGGGCACTTCCACTTATGGTCCTATAGCTTAGGGAAATTAAAATCAAAAAGACACAGCCACCCCAAAGTTTGGGACGGCTCTGTTTACAAGAACCTCATTTACGGTACAAGTTCAATAGCGCAGAAAGTGAAAAATGGATAAAGAAGTTGTGGTACTTACGTACAATGCAATATCACTCAGCAATGAAATCTATGTCATCAGGCCCGTAGCAGCATAATGAGTGGATTCAGTTATGATGATTCTAACTGAAATAAGTCACACAGAAAAAGAAACATCATAAGATATCACTAATACACGGGATGTAAACTTGGCTACAAAGGAACTGGATTACAAAACAGAACAGGGTCTCAAATTTAGAAAACCAACTTATGCTTGCTTAAGGGGAAAGGTGAGTTGGGGTGCTGCATAAAACCAGAGATTGAAATGAGCACAGATAAAGTTCCTTAAGCCAAATATGGAATAGACAAGAACTACTCCTTGCTCAACGAAATGGACTCAACACCCCATATTAAACGCCTAAGAATGTACCTGACTAGTAAGTATCTTAAAACCTATGGATTGCTATGTCTCTGAAAGAAAATCAAGCGTGTGTACAGGGGCATAAACGCAGCAGTGATAGGATTGGAGAGGTTCGGTGAGCAAATGAAGACCCTTTGAAGTCATATTGCATGGTACCCATTCCACGGGTCTCAACTCTCCAGGTTTAAGGGATTCTTCCTTCAGCTAAAACATGCACGTGGAACCCAGAGTATGATCAACCGTGTGATCGGGAGACGTGTTCCAATATGTCTCAATTCTCGTCCCCTGGTACTCGGGTGTAACATTCCAGACGCTTTACTAACACTCTCCCGACTTGGAGAGTCAGTGCCTTTAACCTCCTGTTTGGCCCATTTGCAATTTCTGAGGAAGATGAACAGGAATAGGGAGAACCAATGAGAGACTAGCTGGAGGTGTCTGGACGGGCAAATTTAACTCTCATTTCCCACCAGGAAGAGGAATTAACCAAAGGCTCAGCGTGCCGTGCCGGAACCAGATTCGGGCCTGAAGCAATCCTGCGGTGTTGCGGCCAGCTCACAAGAAAGCGAGTTGAAGAAAGGAGCTCAGGGGCACTGTAATTCACAAACCTGCAGAGTTATAAATGACAGCTATCGTCCAAAAATATACTGAAGTAAGGCTGCCAAGAGGACTTGAAAGCGGGGCAGAATTGCAGGAAACCGATTTCAGGAGGTAGACTGGAATTGCATTTAAAGCATAGGAAAAGAGGCAGAACGTCCACAATGATGCACTTGGCCAAAAAGGGCGTATGCGTTTTTTCCTGAATATATTCAGGAAAAAACGCATACGCCCTTTTTGGCCAACCAAGCAAGCTTGCAAAGGAAATCTGCACTACAATGAAGTCTCACTTCCCCCCGCTCAAAAGGGCCATCTGAAAAAAGTGTAAAATCCAGAAAGGCAGGACAGGCCATGGAGAACTGGGAGCCTTGTTATGCTGATGGGCGGGATGTAAATTGCCAACAGCCACTCGGGAGAGGTGTATGGTGTTTCCTGAAACATCTAAAAAACAAAGCAACAGAGCCTAGGGCACTTCCACTTATGGTCCTATAGCTTAGGGAAATTAAAATCAAAAAGACACAGCCACCCCAATGTTTGGGACGGCTCTGTTTACAAGAAACTCGTTTACGGTACAAGTTCAATATCGCAGAAAGTGAAAAATGTATAAAGAAGTTGTGGTACTTACGTACAATGCAATATCACTCAGCAATGCAATCTATGTCATCAGGCCCGTAGCAGCATAATGAGTGGATTCAGGTATGATGATTCTAACTGAAATAAGTCACACAGAAAAAGAAACATCATAAGATATCACTAATACACGGGATGTAAACTTGGCTACACAGGAACTGGATTACAAAACAGAACAGGGTCTCAAATTTAGAAAACCAACTTATGCTTGCTTAAGGGGAAAGGTGAGTTGGGGTGCTGCATAAAACCAGAGATTGAAATGAGCACAGATAAAGTTCCTTAAGCCAAATATAGAATAGACAAGAACTACTCCTTGCTCAACGAAATGGACTCAACACCCCATATTAAACGCCTAAGAATGTACCTGACTAGTAAGAATTTTCAAACCTATGGATTGCTATGTCTCCAAAAGAAAATCAAGCGTGTGTACAGGGGCATAAACGCAGCAGTGATAGGATTGGAGAGGTTCGGTGAGCAAATGAAGACCCTTTGAAGTCATATTGCATGGTACCCATTCCACGGGTCTCAACTCTCCAGGTTTAAGGGATTCTGTCTTCAGGTAAAACATGCACGTGGAACCCAGAGTATGATCAACAGTGTGATCGGGAGACATGTTCCAATATGTCTCAGTTCTCGTCCCCTGGTACTCGGGTGCAACATTCCAGACGCTTTACTAACACTCTCCCGACTTGGAGAGTCAGTGCCTTTAACCTCCTGTTTGGCCCAGTTTGCAATTTCTGCGGAAGATGAACAGGAATAGGGAGAGCCAAAGAGAGACTAGCTGGAGGAGTCTAGACGGGCAAATTTAACTCTCATTTCCCACCAGGAAGAGGAATTAACCAAAGGCTCAGCGTGCCGTGCCGGAACCAGATTAGGGCCTGAAGCAATCCTGCGGTGTTGCGGCCAGCTCACAAGAAAGCGAGTTGAAGAAAGGAGCTCAGGGGCAGTGTAATTCACAAACCTGCAGAGTTATAAATGACAGCTATCGTCCAAAAATATACTGAAGTAAGGCTGCCAAGAGGACTTGAAAGCGGGGCAGAATTGCAGGAAACCGATTTCAGGAGGTAGACTGGAATTGCATTTAAAGCATAGGAAAAGAGGCAGAATGTCCACAATGATGCACTTGGCCAAAAAGGGCATATGCGTTTTTTCCTGAATATATTCAGGAAAAAACGCATACGCCCTTTTTGGCCAACCAAGCAAGCTTGCAAAGGAAATCTGCACTACAATGAAGTCTCACTTCCCCACGGTCAAAAGGGCCATCTGGAAAAAGTGTAAAATCCAGAAAGGCAGGACAGGCCATGGAGAACTGGGAGCCTTGTTAGGCTGATGGGCGGTATGTAAATTGCCATCAGCCACTTGGGAGAAGTGTATGGTGTTTCCTTAAACATCTAAAAAACAAAGCAACAGAGCCTAGGGCACTTCCACTTATGGTCCTATAGCTTAGGGAAATTAAAATGAAAAAGACACAGCCACCCCAAAGTTTGGGACGGCTCTGTTTACAAGAACCTCGTTTACGGAACAAGTTCAATAGCGCAGAAAGTGAAATATGGATAAAGAAGTTGTGGTACTTACGTACAATGCAATATCACTCAGCAATGAAATCTATGTCATCAGGCCCGTAGCAGCATAATCCATTCAGGTATGATGATTCTAACTGAAATAAGTCACACAGAAAAAGAAACATCATAAGATATCACTAATACACGGAATGTAAACTTGGCTACACAGGAACTGGATTACAAATCAGAACAGGGTCTCAAATTTAGAAAACCAACTTATGCTTGCTTAAGCGAGAAGGTGAGTTGGGGTGCTGCATCAAACCAGAGATTGAAATGAGCACAGATAAAGTTCCTTAAGCCAAATATGGAATAGACAAGAGCTACTCCTTGCTCAACGAAATGGACTCAACACCCCATATTAAACGCCTAAGAATGTACCTGACTAGTAAGTATCTTAAAACCTATGGATTGCTATGTCTCTGAAAGAGAATCAAGCGTGTGTACAGGGGCATAAACGCAGCAGTGATAGGATTGGAGAGGTTTGGTGAGCAAATGAAGACCCTTTGAAGTCATATTGCATGGAACCCATTCCACGGGTCTCAAGTCTCCAGGTTTAAGGGATGCTTCCTTCAGCTAAAACATGCATGTGGAACCCAGAGTATGTTCAACCGTGTGATCGGGAGACGTGTTCCAATATGTCTCAGTTCTCGTCCCCTGGTACTCGGGTGCAACATTCCAGATGCTTTACTAACACTCTCCCGACTTGGAAAGTCAGTGCCTTTAACCTCCTGTTTGGCCCATTTGCAATTTCTGCGGAAGATGAACAGGAATAGGGAGAACCAATGAGAGACTAGCTGGAGGTGTCTGGACGGGCAAATTTAACTCTCATTTCCCACCAGGAAGAGGAATTAACCAAAGGCTCAGCGTGCCGTGCCGGAACCAGATTAGGGCCTGAAGCAATCCTGCAGTGTTGCGGCCAGCTCACAAGAAAGCGAGTTGAAGAAAGGAGCTCAGGGGCAGTGTAATTCACAAACCTGCAGAGTTATAAATGACAGCTATCGTCCAAAAATATACTGAAGTAAGGCTGCCAAGAGGACTTGAAAGCGGGGCAGAATTGCAGGAAACCGATTTCAGGAGGTAGACTGGAATTGCATTTAAAGCATAGGAAAAGAGGCAGAACGTCCACAATGATGCACTTGGCCAAAAAGGGCGTATGCGTTTTTTCCTGAATATATTCAGGAAAAAACGCATACGCCCTTTTTGGTCAACCAAGCAAGCTTGCAAAGGAAATCTGCACTACAGTGAAGGCTCACTTCCCCCGGTCAAAAGGGCCACCTGAAAAATGTGTAAAATCCAGAAAGGCAGGACAGGCCATGGAGAACTGGGAGCCTTGTTATGCTGATGGGCGGTATGTAAATTGCCAACAGCCACTTGGGAGAAGTGTATGGTGTTTCCTTAAACATCTAAAAAACAAAGCAACAGAGCCTAGGGCACTTCCACTTATGGTCCTATAGCTTAGGGAAATTCAAATCAAAAAGACACAGCCACCCCAAAGTTTGGGACGGCTCTGTTTACAAGAACCTCATTTACGGTACAAGTTCAATAGCGCAGAAAGTGAAAAATGGATAAAGAAGTTGTGGTACTTACGTACAATGCAATATCACTCAGCAATGAAGTCTATGTCATCAGGCCCGTAGCAGTATAATGAATAGATTCAGGTATGATGATTCTAAGTGAAATAAGTCACACAGAAAAAGAAACATCATAAGATATCACTAATACACGGAATGTAAACTTGGCTACACAGGAACTGGATTACAAATCAGAACAGGGTCTCAAATTTAGAAAACCAACTTATGCTTGCTTAAGCGAAAAGGTGAGTTGGGGTGCTGCATCAAACCAGAGATTGAAATGAGCACAGATAAAGTTCCTTAAGCCAAATATGGAATAGACAAGAGCTACTCCTTGCTCAATGAAATAGACTCAACACCCCATATTAAACGCCTAAGAATGTAACTGACTAGTAAATATCTTAAAACCTATGGATTGCTATGTCTCTGAAAGATAATCAAGAGTGTGTACAGGGTCATAAACACAGCAGTGATAGGATTGGAGAGGTTCGGTGAGTAAATGAAGACCCTTTGAAGTCATATTTCATGGTACCCATTCCACAGGTCTCAACTCTCCAGGTTTAAGGGATTCTTCCTTCAGCTAAAACATGCATGTGGAACCCAGAGTATGTTCAACCATGTGATCGGGAGACGTGTTCCAATATGTCTCAGTTCTCGTCCCCTGGTACTCGGGTGCAACATTCCAGACGCTTCACTAACACTCTCCCGACTTGGAAAGTCAGTGCCTTTAACCTCCTGTTTGGCCCATTTGCAATTTCTGTGGAAGATGAACAGGAATAGGGAGAACCAATGAGAGACTAGCTGGAGGTGTCTGGACGGGCAAATTTAACTCTCATTTCCCACCAGGAAGAGGAATTAACCAAAGGCTCAGCGTGCCGTGCCGGAACCAGATTAGGGCCTGAAGCAATCCTGCGGTGTTGCGGCCAGCTCACAAGAAAGCGAGTTGAAGAAAGGAGCTCAGGGGCACTGTAATTCACAAACCTGCAGAGTTATAAATGACAGCTATCGTCCAAAAATATACTGAAGTAAGGCTGCCAAGAGGACTTGAAAGCGGGGCAGAATTGCAGGAAACCGATTTCAGGAGGTAGACTGGAATTGCATTTAAAGCATAGGAAAAGAGGCAGAACGTCCACAATGATGCACTTGGCCAAAAAGGGCGTATGCGTTTTTTCCTGAATATATTCAGGAAAAAACGCATACGCCCTTTTTGGCCAACCAAGCAAGCTTGCAAAGGAAATCTGCACTACAATGAAGTCTCACTTCCCCATGGTCAAAAAGGCCATCTGAAAAAAGTGTAAAATCCAGAAAGGCAGGACAGGCCATGGAGAACTGGGAGCCTTGTTATGCTGATGGGCGGTATGTTAATTGCCAACAGCCACTTGGGAGAAGTGTATGGTGTTTCCTTAAACATCTAAAAAACAAAGCAACAGAGCCTAGGGCACTTCCACTTATGGTCCTATAGCTTAGGGAAATTAAAATGAAAAAGACACAGCCACCCCAAAGTTTGGGACGGCTCTGTTTACAAGAACCTCGTTTACGGTACAAGTTCAATAGCGCAGAAAGTGACATATGGATAAAGAAGTTGTGGTACTTACGTACAATGCAATATCACTCAGCAATGAAATCTATGTCATCAGGCCCATAGCAGCATAATGAGTGGATTCAGGTATGATGATTCTAACTGAAATAAGTCACACAGAAAAAGAAACATCATAAGATATCACTAATACACGGAATGTAAACTTGGCTACACAGGAACTGGATTACAAATCAGAACAGGGTCTCAAATTTAGAAAACCAACTTATGCTTGCTTAAGCGAAAAGGTGAGTTGGGGTGCTGCATCAAACCAGAGATTGAAATGAGCACAGATAAAGTTCCTTAAGCCAAATATGGAATAGACAAGAGCTACTCCTTGCTCAACGAAATGGACTCAACACCCCATAATAAACGCCTAAGAATGTACCTGACTAGTAAGTATCTTAAAACCTATGGATTGCTATGTCTCTGAAAGAGAATCAAGCGTGTGTACAGGGGCATAAACGCAGCAGTGATAGGATTGGAGAGGTTTGGTGAGCAAATGAAGACCCTTTGAAGTCATATTGCATGGAACCCATTCCACGGGTCTCAAGTCTCCAGGTTTAAGGGATGCTTCCTTCAGCTAAAACATGCATGTGGAACCCAGAGTATGTTCAACCGTGTGATCGGGAGACGTGTTCCAATATGTCTCAGTTCTCGTCCCCTGGTACTCGGGTGCAACATTCCAGATGCTTTACTAACACTCTCCCGACTTGGAAAGTCAGTGCCTTTAACCTCCTGTTTGGCCCATTTGCAATTTCTGCGGAAGATGAACAGGAATAGGGAGAACCAATGAGAGACTAGCTGGAGGTGTCTGGACGGGCAAATTTAACTCTCATTTCCCACCAGGAAGAGGAATTAACCAAAGGCTCAGCGTGCCATGCCGGCACCAGATTAGGGCCTGAAGCAATCCTGCGGTGTTGCGGCCAGCTCACAAGAAAGCGAGTTGAAGAAAGGAGCTCAGGGGCAGTGTAATTCACAAACCTGCAGAGTTATAAATGACAGCTATCGTCCAAAAATATACTGAAGTAAGGCTGCCAAGAGGACTTGAAAGCGGGGCAGAATTGCAGGAAACCGATTTCAGGAGGTAGACTGGAATTGCATTTAAAGCATAGGAAAAGAGGCAGAACGTCCACAATGATGCACTTGGCCAAAAAGGGCGTATGTGTTTTTTCCTGAATATATTCAGGAAAAAACGCATACGCCCTTTTTGGTCAACCAAGCAAGCTTGCAAAGGAAATCTGCACTACAGTGAAGGCTCACTTCCCCCGGTCAAAAGGGCCACCTGAAAAATGTGTAAAATCCAGAAAGGAAGGACAGGCCATGGAGAACTGGGAGCCTTGTTATGCTGATGGGCGGTATGTAAATTGCCAACAGCCACTTGGGAGAAGTGTATGGTGTTTCCTTAAACATCTAAAAAACAAAGCAACAGAGCCTAGGGCACTTCCACTTATGGTCCTATAGCTTAGGGAAATTCAAATCAAAAAGACACAGCCACCCCAAAGTTTGGGACGGCTCTGTTTACAAGAACCTCGTTTACGGTACAAGTTCAATAGCGCAGAAAGTGAAAAATGGATAAAGAAGTTGTGGTACTTACGTACAATGCAATATCACTCAGCAATGAAGTCTATGTCATCAGGCCCGTAGCAGTATAATGAATAGATTCAGGTATGATGATTCTAACTGAAATAAGTCACACAGAAAAAGAAACATCATAAGATATCACTAATACACGGAATGTAAACTTGGCTACACAGGAACTGGATTACAAATCAGAACAGGGTCTCAAATTTAGAAAACCAACTTATGCTTGCTTAAGCGAAAAGGTGAGTTGGGGTGCTGCATCAAACCAGAGATTGAAATGAGCACAGATAAAGTTCCTTAAGCCAAATATGGAATAGACAAGAGCTACTCCTTGCTCAATGAAATAGACTCAACACCCCATATTAAACGCCTAAGAATGTAACTGACTAGTAAATATCTTAAAACCTATGGATTGCTATGTCTCTGAAAGATAATCAAGCGTGTGTACAGGGGCATAAACACAGCAGTGATAGGATTGGAGAGGTTCGGTGAGTAAATGAAGACCCTTTGAAGTCATATTGCATGGTACCCATTCCACAGGTCTCAACTCTCCAGGTTTAAGGGATTCTTCCTTCAGCTAAAACATGCATGTGGAACCCAGAGTATGTTCAACCATGTGATCGGGAGACGTGTTCCAATATGTCTCAGTTCTCGTCCCCTGGTACTCGGGTGCAACATTCCAGACGCTTTACTAACACTCTCCCGACTTGGAAAGTCAGTGCCTTTAACCTCCTGTTTGGCCCATTTGCAATTTCTGTGGAAGATGAACAGGAATAGGGAGAACCAATGAGAGACTAGCTGGAGGTGTCTGGACGGGCAAATTTAACTCTCATTTCCCACCAGGAAGAGGAATTAACCAAAGGCTCAGCGTGCCGTGCCGGAACCAGATTAGGGCCTGAAGCAATCCTGCGGTGTTGCGGCCAGCTCACAAGAAAGCGAGTTGAAGAAAGGAGCTCAGGGGCACTGTAATTCACAAACCTGCAGAGTTATAAATGACAGCTATCGTCCAAAAATATACTGAAGTAAGGCTGCCAAGAGGACTTGAAAGTGGGGCAGAATTGCAGGAAACCGATTTCAGGAGGTAGACTGGAATTGCATTTAAAGCATAGGAAAAGAGGCAGAACGTCGACAATGATGCACGTGGCCAAAAAGGGCGTATGCGTTTTCTCCTGAATATATTCAGGAAAAAACTCATACGCCCTTTTTGGCCAACCAAGCAAGCTTGTAAAGGAAATCTGCACTACAATGAAGTCTCACTTCCCCCCGGTCAAAAGGGCCATCTGTAAAAAGTGTAAAATCCAGAAAGGCAGGACAGGCCATGGAGAACTGGGAGCCTTGTTATGCTGATGGTCGGGATGTAAATTGCCAACAGCCACTCAGGAGAAGTGTATGGTGTTTCCTGAAACATCGAAAAAACAAAGCAACAGAGCCTAGGGCACTTCCACTTATGGTCCTATAGCTTAGGGAAATTAAAATCAAAAAGACACAGCCTCCCCAAAGTTTGGGACGGCTCTGTTTACAAGAACCTCGTTTATTGTACAAGTTCAATATCGCAGAAAGTGAAAAATGGATAAAGAAGTTGTGGTACTTACGTACAATGCAATATCACTCAGCAATGAAATCTATGTCATCAGGCCCGTAGCAGCATAATGAGTGGATTCAGGTATGATGATTCTAACTGAAATAAGTCACACAGAAAAAGAAACATCATAAGATATCACTAATACACGGAATGTAAACTTGGCTATACAGGAACTGAATTACAAAATAGAACAGGATCACAAATTTAGAAAACCAACTTATGCTTGCTTAAGGGGAAAGGTGAGTGGCGGTGTTGCATAAAACCAGAGATTATAATGAGCACAGATAAAGTTCCTTAAGCCAGATACTGAATAGACAAGAGCTACTCCTTGCTCAACGAAATGGACTCAACACCCCATATTAAATGCCTAAGAACGTACCTGACTAGTAAGTATCTTAAAACCTATGGTTGCTATTTCCCTGAAAGAGAATCAAGCGTCTGTACAGGGGCCTAAATGCAGCAGTGATAGGATTGGAGAGGTTCGGTGAGCAAATGAAGACCCTTTGAAGTCATATTGCATGGTACCCATTCCACGGGTCTCAACTCTCCAGGTTTAAGGGATTCTTCCTTCAGCTAAAACATGCATGCGGAGCCCAGAGTATGATCAACCATGTGATCGGGAGACGTGTTCCAATATGTGTCAGTTCTCGTCCCCTGGTACTCGGGTGCAACATTCCAGACGCTTTACTAACACTCTCCCGACTTGGAGAGTCAGTGCCTTTAACCTCCTGTTTGGCCCAGTTTGGAATTTCTGCGGAAAATGAACAGGAATAGGGAGAAACAATGAGAGACTAGCTGGACGTGTCTGGACGGGCAAATTTAACTCTCATTTCGCACCAGGAATAGGAATTAACCAAAAGCTCAGCATCCCGGCCGGAACGAGATTAAGGCCTGAAGCAATCCTGCGGGGTTGTGGCCAGCTCACAAGAAAGCGAGTAGAAGTAAGGAGCTCAGGGGCACTGTAATTCACAAACCTTCAGAGTTATAAATAACAGCTATCGTCCAAAAATATACTGAAGTAAGGCTGACAAGAAGACTTGAAAGCGGGGCAGAATTGCAGGAATCCGATTTCAGGAGGTAGACTGGAATTGCATTTAAAATATAGGAAAAGAGGCAGAATGTGGACAATGATGCACTTGGCCAAAAAGGGCGTATGCGTTTTTTCCTGCATATATTCAGGAAAAAACGCATACGCACTTTTTGGCCAACCAAGCAAGCTTGCAAAGGAAATCTGCACTACAATGAAGTCTCACTTCCTCCCGGTCAAAAGGGCCATCTGAAAAAAGTGTAAAATCCAGAAAGGCAGGACAGGCCATGGAGAACTGGGAGCCTTGTTATGCTGATGGGCGGGATGTAAATTGCCAACAGCCACTCGGGAGAAGTGTATGGTGTTTTCTGAAACATCTAAAAAACAACGCAAGTGAGCCTAGGGCACTTCCACTTATGGTGCTGTAGCTTAGGGAAAGTAAAATCAAAAAGACACAGCCACCCCAAAGTTTGGGATGGCTCTGTTTACAAGAACCTCATTTACGGTACAAGTTCAATAGTGCAGAAAGTGAAATATGGATAAAGAAGTTGTGGTACTTACGTACAATGCAATATCACTCAGCAATGAAATCTATGTCATCAGGCCCGTAGCAGCATAATGAGTGGATTCAGGTATGATGATTCTAACTGAAATAAGTCACACAGAAAAAGAAACATCGTAAGATATCACTAATACACGGAATGTGAACTTGGCTACACATGAACTGAATTATAAAACAGAACAGGGTCTCAAGTTTTGAAAAGCAACTTATGCTTTTTTAAGGGGGAAGGTGAGTTGGGGTGCTGCTTAAAACCAGAGTTTGACATTAGCACAGATAATGTTCCATAAGCCAAATGTGTAATAGACAAGACCTACCCTTTGCTCAACAAAATGGACTCAACAATGAGGTATCACCTCACACCTGTTAGAATGGGCATCATCTGAAAATCTACAAACAATAAATGCTGGAAAGGGTGTGGAGAAAAGGAACCCTCTTCCACTATTGTTGGGAATATAAATTGTTACATTCACTATGGAGAACAATATGGAGTTTCTTAAGAAACTAACAATAGAATTACCATATGATACAGCAATCCCAGTACTGGACATATACCCAGACAAAACCATAAATCAAAAAGAGACATTCACCGCAATGTTCATTGCATCACTATTTACAATATCGAGGTAATGGAAGCAACCTAAATGCCCACAGACAGACGAATGCATAAAGCTGTGGTACGTATATAAAATGGAATATTACTAAGCCATGAAAAGGAATGAAATTGGGTCATTTGTAGAGACGTCGATGGATCTAGAGACTGTCATACAGAGTGAAGTAAGTCAGAAAGAGAAAAACAAATCTTGTATATTCATGCATATATGTGGAACCTAGAAAAACCGTACAGATTAACCATTTTGCAAGGCATAAATAGAGCAACAGATGTAGACAACAAATGTATGGACAACAAGGGGGGAAAGCTGTTGGGGGGATGGTGGTGGGAGGAGTTGAGAGACTGGGATTGGCATGTATACATTTATATGTATAAAATAGATAACCAATAAGAACCTGCTGTATAAAAATATAAAGTAAAATTCAAAATTGAAAAGAAATAAAATTTAAAAAATAAAACAGAAAAAACAATTATTCCCTTCACATACATGTATTTATATGAATAAATTATTTCCATGCTTCTATCTGTAAATACAAAAAAGAGGAATAAAATCTACCTTGAACCAAAAACGAAAAAGAGAAAAAAAACACAGAACCCACCAGTTCCACAGAGGAAAACCGTATCAGGGCACTGGCTCCAGTTGTAAACAATTCTGAAGTTGGTCAGTGGTGGGGAATCGTCTCCCAGTCAGCCAGCAGCCCCCACGCAACAAGCGTCCTCATTGCAAAGCTGGGGCACCGTGCCGAGGCATCTGTGAGTAAACGTGAGCTGAGCCCCAGGCCAGTTGCTGCTGAACTATTCCCACCCGTCCCAGGTAAAACACCTGAATATATACAAGGACTTGAAAGCCTAGAGGAAGGGCCATAGAGCCACACGAGTGACAACATGCCGGCCGACTTGGTGCCTGCAGGCCAGCCAGGATGGTCCTGGCCCTGGGTGCTCTTCTGGAAGATTTCCATTTCCCTGCCTGAGATACCCGTCCTGTCCCTGCCCCCACTGCTTTTTTCCTTCCTCACCTCTGCCCAGGGAGAAATTCCAGCAGCAGGTATGGGTGACACATCCTCTTCTTTAGCAGGTGGCAGCCTGGCAACTGCTGCAGAAAGTCCAGCAGAGCCCCACTCACACTGGGCCACCCACAAAGCCATGGCCTCTCACTCCCTCCCACCAGCCCAGCCCCGAGACTGCTGACAGGGCAGAGAAAATGGCGTCAGGCACGGCTGCAGGGGCTCTTGCTGCCTGGAGTGGTATTTATATTGATCTCAACCCAGGCACACCTGGGGAGGGCTGGCCAGCACGGTAAGGCTGCCCAGCTCAGCCAATCATCACCCCTCAGGGGCTCACAGTTGCAGAAAATGGAACTTGCTGAACCGGCCAGGTCCAAGGAACAGGTGTGGGCTCCTGAGAGTCAGGATAGACAAGGGGCTGCAGCTTTGGCTTGTTTTCTAATCATTTTATCTGGCCCATGAGTGGGAGACAACTTCAAGAAAACCCTCTCCTAATGAGAGGAACCCAGGAGTCAGGGAGAGGAGGGGTGGGTGGTGGTTGGAGACAGAGGCCTGGTGCCCCGGGTGCAGTGGAAGTCTCTGGAAGACCAGGTGGAGGGAGGCCGCACAGAGTGATGCCCAGGGTCACAGACCTGTCGCAGCTGCTGTTTGTTAGTTCAAGTCCTGCTCTGAGGTGCTCTGTGTCAGCTCTGAGCGACAGGTGAGCTGGGGGTGCTCTGCAATGAGGGCTATGTGCACGGTTCCTGTGTGCCCAGCCCTGCCACAGTACCTGCAAGGGTAGCTCTGTATCCTGGGAGGGGCCTGACCACGAGAGCCCCGTGGGCTTGGGTGGGGGTGGGGTACCTGCCCAGGTGAGCTCCATATTCTGGGATTGGTGTGACCACGAGAGCCCCATGGGCTGCTGGGGACCTGGTAAAGGATGTCAGGACAGTCAGTGAAGCCACCGAGGATATACCTCCAGTTGCTCCTAATTCCTACACCCTGCTGGTCATTCTACCAACCACCAGGACATGGTATTCTGTATTAGTCTTCAATGATGCCTTCTTTTGTATTCCATTAGTCCCAGAGTCACAAGAAATTTTGGCTTGTGAGTGGCAGGACTCAACATACAACTAAAACAATACTTCCGGGCCGTCTTGCCCCAAGGGTGCAAAAATTCCCACACCATTTTTGGGGAAACCTTAGCTAAAGACCTAAAAGTTCTACCTCTGGAAAAGGAAACCCTCCTTCAATAGGCAGACGACATTCTGATCGCCAGCCCTACTAAGGAGGCCTCTGAACTACCAAGCCAATAAAGGATAGAAGTTGTCCAAGAAAAAGCTCAAATATCACAGACTGCGGTGACCTGCCTGGGCTCCATTCTCACAGAAGGTCGGAGAAGCCCATCCCAGGAAAGGGAAGAAACCATTTTCGGCCTTACTCCTTTCTAAAACTAGAAGACAGCTTAGGGGTTCCTGGGGAGGCCAGGGTTTGCTGCTTCTGGATCCCTAACTGCAGTCTACTAGCTGGGCCTCTATATGAAACACTGAAAGGAAAAGATGATGATCCTTTTGAATAGAATCCAGAAGTGGCCTTTCAAGAATGGAAAGAGCAGTCAATTCAGACCCTTGCCCTGGAACTCCCTAATTTAGCTAAACCCTTTGACCTTTACATTCCCGGTGAAAGGTGAATCGCCATTGGAGAATTAGTGCAAAAACTGGGACCACTTGAAATGGAACAATGCAAGAATGCCATCCAGGTAGGATAAACTACGGTCACCAAGGGGCTTGGCCCACTGCCGCATCTGGCCAAGATACTGGCGGTATCTAAAAACCTGGAAATCAGCAGCCCAAAAGGCCACCTCCCTCCTAAGGGAAAAGGACCCCACGTGGTGATCCTAACCACCAACCATGCCCTGAAGTTGCAGGGTTTGCTCCGTGGGCACACCAACCTCGAGTGAGGAGGCCCTCCAACTCCAACATCCAGAGAGATAACCGGGGGCAACAGGACACCATGACGACTCGTGTGAACATCACTTGACCTGGAGTTTCTCTCATAAAACAACAAGAGTGTGTCCCAAAAGAGTAGACTACTGCTTGCAGGACTTACTGCACACAGAGGGGAGCTAATAATCTTGGCGGGGGAACCGTATGTCACACTGTCACCATAGAAAAGCCTACAGACACCGTGATGATGGTGGCGAATAAGACTGGCTGGACTCCTGTTTACTTCAAAAGGCTGTTGACTCAGTGGCCATCATGGTCCTTGATCACCACTGACCCTGGACTGTCTGGGAGTTGAGCGGGCAGGGCTCTGACACCTGGTGCTGTTTGTACGTTAATTCAGGGGCCTAATTGAAGACAGCGCAGACTACTGGTCAGAGCATCTAGGCTGGCAGAAACGGTCAGCCTAAGGTGGCCGAACAAATGTGGGGCGGGGTGAAACCGGCCCCCACAGCGTCTCTGCACATCTCTTTCCTGGACCCTTAAAGGTCATTAGAATCTATAACGCTTCCAATGCTGGTGCTCAGGTGGACGAGCAGGGAGGCAGGGGGCCTGGGGACAATCAACGTCACCTGGAGGCTGCTGGGGAGAAGCTCTGACCCTCGCCCCTTGGTATGAGGGCTCCCAACTCAGCACTCAGCAGTTACAGAAGAAGGGTCTGCACCCTCAGCACTCCAAGAATGAGGAACGGGACAAAAGGCAGAGGAGGGGTTTGTCCCCAGCAAAGCCCATTAAAAATCCCTGGGAGATAAAAATAGAATCTGGGCAATAAAGTCAAGTCTAACCTTTTTTATCCTTTGTGCTTTGTCTAATTTCATGTGCTCCTAGGGTCCCGCATGCAGAGGTTCCACACCCGGCACTTCAGACCAGATTTCCTAGTGCAGAATGGCTGGGTCGACACCTCAGCTCCTGGGGCCCAGTGCAGACTCCGCGATATAGAGCCTGAGCTGCAGCCAACCCGGCCCTCGAGAGCTCCGCCCCCTCCCTCCCACTGACTCTGACAGGATCTCTACACAGCAGCCCAGCCCACAGCCCACGGGGTAGTGCATGCTCTCACCTCTCCATTCTCTGATCAAAATATAAAGTTTCCTTTGCTTGTGAACCAAACTCAGTCTCGATCTGTTGGCCCCAATGACACTGCGCAGGGGGACACTTGTTGGGGTCCACTCTGGAGGATCAGTAACAGAAATTGAGACTATTGTAACCTCAATGAACAGATGTGTGAGCCAAACTGTAGTTAACATAGAACAGTGTATAAGGCTCGGGTAAAATAAGATGTTTCTAACGCTTCCATTGGCTATTTCCATCACTTTATTATAAGCAAGTTCAGTGAAAAGGTTTGTCTTATTTGTCAGGTCAATATTAGAGAAACGAAGTGATTTCTTTCCAAGGATGTACATCTAATAATCTTGGTTAAAGCTTCAATCTTGTTTTAAATGCTTTTCCATTGAAAATGATACCTCTCTTTCAGCTCCCCCATTTCTGAGAAGTATAAAATCTTATAATTTATTATTACCAAAGGGGAAAGGTGGGAGGAGGGATAAAGTAACAGTTTGGGATTAACACATACACACTGCTATGTATAAAATAGATCATCAACAAGGAACTACTGTATAGCACAGGGAACTACACTCAACATTTTGCAATAACCTATAAGGGGAAATAATCTGAAAAAGAATAGATATTTTTATTGACATCATCTATCAATGACAGTTAAAGTGTAACCTAAGGGAAGCTGGTGGTGAGTGCTTCTGACCCTGAAGACTTCAGTCATCTAAAGTTTGGACTCTGCCTACTTCCCAAGGCCCTTAATGAACATATGTGTAGCCGTAGCTTAAAAAATTCCCCAGTTTGGGTTTCGGGTAGACACTGATTTTGAAAAAGCCCTGGTGTTCTCCTTACATGAATGGGACTCTTCCTACTGCTAAAACATGTCTGTCACACCCAGAGGATGGTATACCGTCTGATCGGGAAGAGTTTGGAAAAGGCATCTCATCTCCTCATCTCCTGGTGCTCGGGTTCACCCATCCAGCGTCTTTACTAACAGTCTCCCCACTTGGAGATGGCAGCACTGTCAACATCCTGTTGCGTACAGTTTGGAATTTGTCCAGAGGATGAAGCGGAAGGATGAGGAACAATGAGAGACAAGTCCTAGGTGTTCAGACAGGCACATGTCACTCTAATTTCCAATCAGGAAGACGAATTGACCAAAGGCTAGGGTTGCCCATGGAAACAGTATAGGGCTTGAGGAAATCCCGCTGCTTTGTGGCCAGTTCCCATAAACACAAGTTGAACAATGGAACTCAGGGACAGTAAAATTCACGAAACTGCAGAGTTGAAAATATCCATCACTGAAAAATGTCTTGAGGAAAGTCAGAGAAAAGGACTTGTAAGCAAGGGAGAATGGCAGGAAAGGGATTTGAGGAGGTAGAAAGGACTCGCCATTAAGCACAAGAAAAGGAGCTGAACATTGCCAACATTGCAGTTGGCCAAAAAGGGTGTATGCGTTTTTTTCTGTATATATTCAAGAAAAGGGCATACACTTTTTTAGCCAACCAAACAGGTGGGCACTGGAAGTCAATACTACAAGAGATATCACTTCGCATCAGTCAGAAGAGCCATCCTCATAAACCGTAAACAACAGAAATGCAGGACAGGGCAAGGAGAAGAGGGAGCCCTGTGAGACTTATAGTGGAAATGTATATTGCCAACGGCCATTCTGGAGAAGTGTATTGTGTTTACTAAAGCATCTAAAAAATGAGCTACAGAGCATAGGGCACTTGCACTCATGGGCGTATATCTTGGGAAAAACAAAAATCGAGAAGACACAGGCACCCCAGTGTTTACCCCCTCTCTGTTTAAAAGATCCTCGACTAGGATATAACTTAAATGTCTCTGGAGAGAAAAAATGGATACAGATGTGGTACTTAGGTAGAGTGGAATATTATTCAGCCTGGAAATCAATGAAATATGGCCAGTTGTAACAACTCCGGAGGAGTTACGTATGATCATTCTAAGTGACATAATTCAAAAAGAAAAAGACACATATCATAAAATATCACTTAAAGGTGGAATCCAAAATGGCTACACATGAAATAAATTACAAAACAAAAACATAGTCAAATATGTAGAAAACACGCATAAGGCTGCTAAACGGGAAAGGTGGGGAGAGGTGAGGCATCATCCAGGAGGTTGAAATTAGCAAAGATACCATTCCAAATACCAAACTGATAATCAACAAGGCCTACACGGTAGCTAAAAGAACTGCACTCAGCACACTCAAGTCACCGGAAAAGAATATATACGACTGGTAAGAATCTGAAAAAGAATTTACTGATGTCTCTCTGTACGTGAATCAAGTGGATGTACAGCAGCAAGAAACAGAGCTTTGAAAATCAGCTGTAACCAATATAGTAATAAATTGAAAAAAATAAACGACAGAGAGACAGAGAAAACCTCTTACAACTTTTCCTCAGGGCCGGTGATGCAACATGGATTGAACACATCTAGACCCACAGCAGGATGAGACATAAGGCTGGAAACTGTTTGCACTAAGAGAAATGTGAGGTTGGGTGAGGAAATGCACACCCTTTAAAGTAATACTACCTGGTACCCATTCAATGGGTCCCAAATCTGCAGGTTCAAGGGATCTTCCTACAGCTAAAACATGCATGGAAAACCCAGAGGACTGTACACCATGTGATCGGGAGATGTGTCTAAAATGCAGCTCATTTATCCTCTCCTGGTGCTCCTGTTCACCATTCCAGCCACGTTACTTAGAATCTCCCCACTTGGAGAATCAGCACATTTCAACTTCTGTTTCAAACATTTTGCAAATTGTGAGGAGGATGAACGGGAAGAGGGGGAACCAATGAGAGAATAGTTGTAGGGGTTTGGACGGGCACATATCACTCTAATTTCCCATTAAGAATAAGAATTGAAAAAAGGCTCAGCCCGCCTCGCCCGAGCCAAAATAGGGCCTGAAGCAATCCTGCGGGTTTGAGGCCAGCTCACAAAAGAGCAACTTAAAAAATGGAGCTCAGGGTCACTGCAATTCACAAACCTGCAGAGTTATAAATGAAAACTAACGTCCAAAAATATGTTGAGGTAAGGCAAAGAAGAGGATCTGAATGCAAGACAGAATTGCAAGAAACAGATTTCAAGAGATAGATTGGACTCGTCTTTAAAGCACATGAAAAGCGGCAGAATTTCGACAATGATGCAGTTGGCCCAAAAGGGCGTATGCGTTTTTTCCTGATTATATCCAGGAAAAAACGCATGCGCACTTTATGGGCAACGAAGCAAGCAAGCAATGCAAATGTGCACAACAAAGAAGTCTCATTACCCACTGGTCAAAAGGGCCATCCTAAACAATTGTAAAAACCAGAAATGCAGGACAGGCCATGGAGAACAGGGAGCCTTTATACGCTGATGGGCAGTGTGTGAACTGCCGAGAGCCACTCTGGAGAAGTGTATGGTGGTTCCTAAATCATCTAAAAAACAGAGCTACAGAGCATAGGACACTTCCAATCATGGGAGTATATCTAGGGAAGTCTAAAAATCAACAAGACACAAGCACACCACAGTTTAGGGCTACTCTGTTTACAAGAACCTCAACTTCAGTACACCTTAAATATCCCAGGAAAGAGAACAATGGATAAAGAAGATGTGGTACTTATGTACAATGGAATATCTCTTCACCATGAAATCAATGTAATAAGGCTAGTAGAAGGATAAAGAGTGGGTTTAGGTCCGATAATACTACTTGAAATAAGTCAAACAGAAAAAGAAACATATCATAAGATATCACTTATAGAGGGAGGGTAAATATGGCTGCACAAGAAATGAATTACAGAACAGAACAGTGTCTCACATTTAGAAAACACACTTATTTCAGCTTAAGGGGAAAGGAGAGGTGGGGTGATGCATAAAACCAGAGTTTGAAATTAGCACAGATACCGTTCAATAAACCAAATAGATATTAGACAAGATCTACACCTTGCTCAATGAACTGGCCTCAACACACCCTATACACCGCAGAGAAATATATCTGAGTAACAAGAATCTTAAAACCCATGTATTGATATATCTCCATAAGGGAATCAAGTGTGTGCAGAGCGGCACAAACACAGCAGTGAAAATGAGCTAAACCCCATTATAGAAATAAATTTTAAAAACAAAACGCAGAAACAATGAAAGAGAGAAAAATTCTTACAAAATTCGCTCAGGGGCTGTGATGCAACCTGGATTGACCACATATAAACCCACAGCTGGATAAGACATAAGGCTGGACACTTGGGGCTGAGAGGATTGGTGAGCTTTGGTGAGCAACTGCCAAAAGTTTAATGCAATACTTCATGCTACTCATTCCAAGGGTCCCAACACTCCAGGTTGAAGGGAATCTTCCTACAGCTAAACCATGCTTGGGAAACCCAGCGACTGGTATACCATATGATTGGGAAAGGTTTCTAAAACGCACCTCATTTTTCCTCTCCTGGGGCTCCGGATCGACATTCCAGCCGCTTTACTAAAATATCCCCACATGGAGAGTCAATGCCTTTAAGTTCTGGTATCGCACAGTCTGCAGTTAGTGTGGAGGATGAATGGGAATAGGGGGAACCAGTGAGAAACTAGGTGTAGCGGTTTCAATGGGCACATGTCACTCTAATTTCACATCAGTAAGAAGAATAAACCTAACCCTAACACTTCCCCGAAGCCTTGCCCTCACCCGTCCCCTAATCCTAACCCGTACGCTCACACTAACCCGCGCCCTCACACGTACGCTCCCCCTCAACCGTTGTCGTACCCTCACCTGGACCCTAAACCATCCCCGTCCCATAACCCTAACCCTAGCCTGAACCCTAACCCTAAACCTTCCCCGAAGCCTTCCCCTCACCCGTCCCCTAATCCTAACCCGTACGCTCACACTAACACGCGCCCTCACACGTACGCTCCCCCTAAAGCTCTGTCGTACTCTCACGTGGACCCTAAACCATCCCCGTCCCCTAACCCTAACCCTAGCCCGAACCCTAACCCTAAACCTTCCCCGAAGCCTTCCCCTCACCCGTCCCCTAATCCTAACCCGTACACTCACACTAACCCGCGCCGTCACACGTACGCTCCCCCTCAACCGTTTTCGTACCCTCACCTGGACCCTAAACCGTCCCCGTCCCCTAACCCTAACCCTAGCCCGAACCCTAAACCTAACCCTTCCCCGAAGCCTTCCCCTCACCGGTCCCATAATCCTAACCCGTACGCTCACACTAACCCGCGCCCTCACACGTACGCTCCCCATAAACCGTTGTCGTAACCGAACCTGGACCCTAAACCATCCCCGTCCCCTAACCCTAACCCTAGCCAGAACCCTAACCCTAACCCTTCCCCGAAATCTTCCCCTCACCCGTCCCCTAATCCTAACCCGTACGCTCACACTAACCCGCACCCTCACACGTACACTCCCCAAAAACTGTTGTCGTAACCTCACCTGGACCCTAAACCGTCCCCGTCCCCTAACCCTAACCCTAGCCCGAACCCTAAACCTAACCCTTCCCCGAAGCCTTCCCCTCACCGGTCCCATAATCCTAACCCGTACGCTCACACTAACCCGCGCCCTCACACGTACGCTCCCCATAAACCGTTGTCGTAACCGAACCTGGACCCTAAACCATCCCCGTCCCCTAACCCTAACCCTAGCCCGAACCCTAACCCTAACCCTTCCCCGAAATCTTCCCCTCACCCGTCCCCTAATCCTAACCCGTACGCTCACACTAACCCGCACCCTCACACGTACACTCCCCAAAAACTGTTGTCGTAACCTCACCTGGACCCTAAACCGTCCCCATCCCCTAACCCTAACCCTAGCCCGAACCCTAAGCCTAACCATTCCCCGAAGCCTTCCCCTCACCCGTCCCCTAATCCTAACCCGTACACTCACACTAACCCGCGCCCTCACACGTACGCTCTCCCTAAAGTGTTGTCATACCCTCACCTGGACCCTAAACCGTCCCTGTCCCCTAACCCTAAACCTCGCCCGATCCCTAACCCTAACCCTTCCCCGAAGCGTGACCCTCACCCGTCCCCTAATCCTAACAAGTACGCTAACACTGACCTGCGCTCTCACAACTATGCTCCCCCTCAAGCGTTGTCGTACCCTCACCTGGACCCTAAACCGTCCCGGGCCCCTAACCCTAATCCTACCCCGAACCCTAACCCTAACACTTCCCCGAATCCTGACCCACACCCGTCCCCTAATCCTAACCCGTACGCTGACACTAACACGCGCCCTCACACGTACGCTCCCCCTAAAGCGTTGTCATACCCTCACCTGGACCCTAAACCGTCCCCGTCCCCTAACCCTAACCTTAGCCCGAACCCTAACCCTAACCCTTCACCGAAGCCTGACCCTCACCCGTACCCTAAACCTATCACGTACGCTAACACTAACCCACGCTCTCACACTTACGCTCCCCCTAAAGCGTTGTCGTACCCTCACCTGTACCCTAAACCGTCCCCGTCCCCTAACCCTAACCCTAGCCTGTCCCTAACCCTAACCCTTCCCCGAAGCCTGACCCTCACCCGTCCCCTAATCCTAACCCGTACGCTAACACTGACCCGCGCCCTCACACGTACGCTCCCCCTAAAGCGTTGTCGTACCCTCACCTGGACCCTAAACCATCCCCGTCCCCTAACCCTAACCCTAGCCCGAACCCTAACCCTAACACTTCCCCGAAGCCTGACCAACACCCGTACCCTAATCTTAACACGTACGCTCACGCTAACCCGCACCCTGACACGTACGCTCTCCTTAAAGCGTTGTCGTACCCTCACCTGGAACCTAAACCGTCCCCGTCTCCTAACCCTAACCCTAGCCCGAACCCTAACCCTAACCCTTCCCCGAATCCTCACCCTCATCCCTTCCCTAATCCTAACCCGCACGCTAATGCTAACCCGTGCCCTCACACGTATGCTCCCCCTAAAGCGTTGTCGTACCCTCAGCTGGACCCTAAACTGTCCCCGTCCCCTAACCCTAAACCTAGCCCGAACCCTAACCCTAACCCTTCCCCGAAGCCTGACCCTCTCCCGTACCCTAATCCTATCCCGCACGCTAACACTAACCCGCGCCCTCACACGTACGCTCCCCCTAAAGCGTTGTCGTACCCTCACCTGGACCCTAAACCGTCCCCGTCCCCTAACCCTAGGCTGAACCCTAACCCTAACTCTTCCCCGAAGCCTGACACTCACCCGTCCCCTAATCCTAACCCGTACGCTAACGCTAACCCGCCCCCTAACACATTCCCTCCCCCTAAAGCTTTGTCGTACTCTCACCTGGACCCTAAACCGTCCCCATCCCCTAACCCTAACCCTAGACCGAACCCTAACCGTAACCCTTCCCGAAGCCTGAACCTAACCCGTCCCCTAATCCTAACCCGCACGCTAACGCTAACCCGCGCCCTCACACGTACGCTCCCCCTAAAGCGTTTTCATACCCTCAGCTGTACCCTAAACCGTCCCCGTCCCCTAACCCTAACCCTAGACTGAACCCTAACCCTAACCCTTCCCCGAAGCCTGACTCTCACCCGTCGCCTAATCCTAACCTGTACGCTCTCGCTAACCCGCGCCCTCACACATACGCTCCCCCTAAAGCATTGTCATACCCTCCCCTGGACCCTAAACCGTCCCTGTCCCCGTCCCCTAACCCCAGCCCGAACCCTAACCCTAACCCTTCCCCGAAGCCTGACTCTCACCCGTCCCTTAATCCTAACCCGTACGCTAACGCTAACACGCGCCCTCACACGTACGCTCCCCCTAAAGCGTTGTCGTACCCTCACCTGGACCCTAAACCGTCCCCATCCCCTAACCCTAACCTTACCCCGAACCCTAACCCTAACCCTTCCCCGAAACCTGACCCTCACCCGTCCCCTAATCCTAACCCGTACGCTAACACTAACCCGCGCCCTCAAACGTACGCTCCCCCTAAAGCGTGGTTGTACCCTCACCTGTACCCTAAACCGTCCCCGTCCCCTAAACCTAAACCTAGCCCGAACCCTAAACCTAACCCTACCCCGAAGCCTGACCCTCACCCGTCCACTAATCCTAACACGTATGCTCACGCTAACCCACGCCCTCACACATACGCTCCCCCTAAAGCGTTGTCATACATTCACCTGGACCCTAAACCGTCCCCGTCCCCTAACCCTAACCCTAGCCCAAACCCTAACCCTAACTATTCCCCGAAGCCTGACCCCAAACCGTCCCCTAATCCTAACCCGTACGCTAACGCTAACTTACTCCCTCACATGTACGCTCCCCCTAAAGCGTTGTCGTACCCTCACCTGGACCCTAAACCGTCCCAACCCCTAACCCTAACCCTAGCCCGAACCCTAACCCTAACCCTTCCCCGAAGCCTGACCCTCACCCGTCCCCTAATCCTAACCCATACGCTAACACTAACCCGCGCCCTCACACGTACGCTCCCCCTAAAGCGTTGTCGTACCCTCACCTGGACCCTAAACCGTCCCCGTCCGATAACCCTAACCCTAGCCCGAACCCTAACCCTAACCCTTCCCCGAAGCCTGACCCTCACCCGTCCCCTAATCCTAACCCGCACGCTAATGCTAACCCACGCCCTCACATGTACGCTCCCCCTAAAGCATTGTCGTACCCTCACCTGGACCCTAAACCATCCCCTTCACCTAACCCTAACCCTAGACAGAACCCTAAGCCTGACCCTTCCCCGAAGCCTGACCCAACACGTCCCCTAATCCTAACCTGTACGCTAACGCTAATCCACACCCTCACATGTACGCTCCCCCTAAAGCGTTGTCGTACCCTCACATGAACCCTAAACCATCCCGGGCCCCTAACCCTAAACCTAGCCCGATCCCTAACCCTAACCCTTCCCCGAAGCCTGACCCTCACCCGTCCCCTAATCCTAACCTGTACGCTAACACTGACATGCGCCCTCACAAGTACGCTACCCCTAAAGTGTTGTCATACCCTAACCTGGACCCTCAACCGTCCCAGTCCCCGTCCCCTAACCCTAGCCCGAACCCTAACCCTAACCCTTCCCCGAAGCCTGACCCTCACCCGTCCCCTAATACTAACCCGTACGCTCACACTAACCCGCGCCCTCACACGTACGCTCCCCCTAAAGCGTTGTCGTACCCTCACCTGGACCCTAAACCGTCCCGGGCCCCTAACCCTAATCCTACCCCGAACCCTAACCCTAACACTTCCCCGAATCCTGACCCTCTCCCGTCCCCTAATCCTAACCCGTACGCTAACACTAACCCACGCCCTCACACGTACGCTCCCCCTAAAGCGTTGTCGTACCCTCACCTGGACCCTAAACCGTCCCCGTCCCCTAACCCTAACCCTAGCCTGTCCCTAACCCTAACCCTTCCCCGAAGCCTGACCCTCACCCGTCCCCTAATCCTAACCCGTACGCTGACACTAACACGCGCACTCACACGTACGCTCCCGCTAAAGCGTTGTCGTACCCTCACCTGGACCCTAAACCGTCCCCGACCCCTAAGCCTAACCCCAGCCCGAACCCTAACCCTAACCCTACCCCGAAGCCTGATACTCACGCGTCCCCTAATCCTAACCCGTATGCTCACGCTAACCCGCGCCCTCACACGTACGCTCCCCCTAAAGCGTTGTCATACCCTCACCTGAAACCTAAACCGTCCCCGTCCCCTAACCCTAACCCTAGACCAAAACCTAAGCCTAAATCTTCCCCGAAGCTTGACCCTCACCCGTCCCCTCATCCTAACCCGTACGCTCACGCTAACCCACGCCCTCACACATACGCTCCCCGTAAAGCATTGTCGTACCCTCACCTGGACCCTAAACCGTCCCCGTCCCATAACCCTAACCCTAGCCCGAACCCTAACCCTAACACTTCCCCGAAGCCTGACCCTCACCCGTCCCCTAATCCTAACCCGTATGCTCACGATAACCCGCGCCCTCACACGTACGCTCCCCCTAAAGAGTTGTCGTACCCTCATATGGACCCTGAACCGTCCCCGTCCCCTAACCCTAACCCTAGCCCGAACCCTAACACTAACCCTACCCCGAAGCCTGACCCTCACCCGTCCCCTAATCCTAACCCGTACGCTAGCACTAACCCATGACCTCACATGGACGCTCCCCCTAAAGCGTTGTCGTACCCTTACCTGGACCCTAAACCGTCCACGTCCCCTAACCCTAACCCTAGCCAAAACCCTAACCCTAACCCTTCCCCGAAGCCTGACCTTCACCCGTCCCCTAATCCTAAACAGTACACTCACGCTAACCCGTGCCCTCACACGTACGCTCCCCCTAAAGCGTTGTCGTACCCTCACCTGGACCCTAAACCGTTTCCGTCCCCTAAACCTAACCCTAGCCCAAACCCTAACCCTAACCCTTCCCCGAAGCCTTCCCCTCACCCGTTCTGTAAACCTAAGCCGTACGCTAACACTAACCCGTGCCCTCACACGTACGCTCACCCTAAACCGTTGTTGTACCCTCACCTGGACTCTAAACCGTCCCCGTCCCCTAACCCTAACCCTAGCCCGAACCCTAACCCTAACCCTTCCCCGAAGCCTTCCCCTCACCCGTACCCTAATCCTAACCCGTACGCTAACACTAACCCATGCCCTCACTCGTACGCTCACCCTAAACCGTTGTTGTACCCTCACCTGGACCCTAAACCGTTCCCATCCCCTAACCTTAACCCTAGCCCGGACCCTAATCCTAACCCTTCCCCGAAGCCTTCCCCTCACCCGTCCCCTAATCCTAACCCGTAAGCTAACACTAACCCATGCCCTCATACGGTTGCTCCCCCTAAACCGTTGTCCTACCCTCACTTGGACCCTAAAAAGTCCCCGTCCCCTAACCATAACCCTAACCCTTAACCGAAGCCTTACCCTAACACGTCCGCTAATCCTAACCTGTACACCAACACTAACCCATGCCCTCACACGTACGCTCAGTCTAAACCACTGTCGTACCCTAACCTGTCCCCTAAAATGTCCCCGTCCCCTAACCTTAACCGTAACCCTAACCCTTACCCTTACCCGAAGCCTTACCCTAACCCGTCCCCTAATCCTAACCCGTACGCTAACACTAACCCATATCCTAACACTTATGCTCACCCTAAACCGTTGTTGTACACTAACCTGTGCCCTAAACCGTCTCCATTCCCTAACCCTAACCGTACCCCTTACTGGAAGCCGTACCCTAAACTTTCCCCTAATCCTTACCCGTACGCTGACACTATCCTGTACCCTAACATGTATGCTCACCCTTAACCATTGTCGTACCCTAAACTGTACCCTAATCCGACCCTGTCCCCTAACCCTAACACTTACCCGAGGCCTTACACTAACTCGTCCCCTAATCCTAAGCCATACCCTAACACTAACCTGTACTCTAATACCTATGCTCACCCTAAACCGTTGTTGTACCCTAACATGTACCCTAAACCGTCCCTGTCCCATAAGCCTAACCCTAACACTTACCCGAAGCCTTGTCCCATCCTGTCCCTTCATCCTAACCCGTACGCTAACACTAACTCATATCCTAACACGTACACTCAACCTAAACCGTTGTAGTACCCTAATCTGTACCCTAAACCATCCCCGTCCCTTAACCCTAACCCTAACACTTACCTGAAGCCTTACCCTAACCCGTCACCTAATCCTAACCCGTACGCTAACACTAACCCATACCCTAACACGTACGGTCACCCTAAACCGCTGTCACACCCTAACCTGTACCCTAAACTGTCCCCCTCTCCTAACCCAACCCTTACCTGAAGCCTTACCCTAACCCGTCCCCTAATCCTAACCCATACGCTAAACTAACCCGTACCCTAACACGTACACTCACCCTAAACCACTGTCGTACCCTAAACTGTACCCTAAACTTCCCCGTCCCCTAACCCTAACCCTAACCTTTACCCGAAGCCTTACCTTAACCTGTCCACTAATCCTAACCCGTATGCTAACACTAACCCATGCCCTAACATGTACACTCACCCTAAACCATCGTCGTTCCCTAACCTGTACCCTAAACCTTCCCAGTCCCCTAATCCTAACCTTAAACTTTACCTGAAGCCTTACCCTAACCCGTCCCCTAATTCTAACCCATATTCTAACACTAACCCATACCCTAACATGTACGCTCACCCTAAACTCTTGTCGTACCCTAACCTGTACCCTAAACTTTCCCCGTCCCCTAACCCTTACCTGAAATCTTACCCTATCCGGTCCCCTAATCCTAACCCATACGCTAACTCTAACTCATACCCTAACACGAATGCTGACTCTCAACCATTGTCATACCCTAACCTGTTCCCTAAACGGTCACCGTCCCCTATCCCTAACGCTAACCCTAACCCTTACCCGAAGCCTTACCCTAACCCGTCCCCTAATCCTCACCCGTACGCTAACACTAACCCTTACCCTTACATGTACGCTATCCCTAAACTGTTGTCGTACCCTAACCTCTACCCTAAACCATCCCCATTCCCTAAACATAACCCTAACCTGAAGCATTACCCTAACACTTACCCTAATCCTAAACGGTACACTAACACTGACCTGTACCCTAACACTTTCACTCACCCTAAACCATTGTCGCATCCTAAACCATACCCGTTCCCTAACCCTAACCTTAACCCTAACCCTAAACCTACTTATAGCACTATAACTCAGGAAAATTAAAATAACAAGAAACAACCACCCCAAAGTTTAGGGCTGCTCTGTTTACAAGAGTCTCGACTACGGTACAAATTAAATATCCTTGAAAGAGAGAAATGGATAAAGACGTTTTCATACTTACGTACAATGGAACATCACTCAGCAATGAAATCAATGTCTTCCGGCCTGTACAAGCATAATGAATGGATTTAGGTACAATGATTCAAAGGAAATAAGTCACACAGAAAAAGAAACTTACCATAAGATATCACTTATAGAGGGAATGTAAACTTGGCTACACATGAACTGAATTACAAAACAGAACAGAGTCTCACATTTAGAAAACAAACTTATGCTTTCTTAAGGGGAATGATGAGTTGGGGTGCTACGTAAAACCAGAGATTGAAATTAGCACAGATACTATTCCATAAGCCAAATATGTAATAGACGAGATATACTCCTTGCTCAACGAATTAGACTCAACACCGCCTATTCACTGCAGAGGAATATATCTGACAATAAGAATATTAAAACATATGTACTTATATGTCTCCGTAAGAGAATCAAGTGTGTGTAGAGCAGTATACACAGCCATGAAAATCAACTAAACCCCATTATTAAAATAAATTTCAAAAACAAAGACAGTGAAGGAGAGAAAGTTCTTAAATAATTCGTTCAGGGCTTGTGATGAAACTTGGATTTACCACATCCACACCCACAGCTGGGTGAGACATAAGGCAGGACATTTGGGGCTGAGAGGATTGGTGAGGTTCGGTGAGCAAATGGAGACCCTTTGAAGTAATACTGTATGCTACCCATTCCATGGGTCCCAACTCTCCTGGTTTAAGGGATTCTTCCTACAGCTAAAACATGCATGGGAAACCCAGAGGATTGTACACCATGTGATCGGGCAACGTTTCTAAACCGCATCTCATTTTTTGTCCCTTGGTACATGGGTTCGCCATTCTAGATGCTTTACTAAAAATCTCCCCAAGTGGAGAGTCTGTGCCTTAAAACTCCTGTTTAGCACAGTTAGCAGTTTCTGCAGAGGTTGAACAGGAATAGGGAGAACCAATGAGAGACTAGCTGTAGGTGTTTGGACGGTCACATTTCACTCTAATTTCCCACCAGGAAGAGGAATTAACAAAAGGCTCAGCGTGCCATGATGAAACCAGATTAGGGCCTGAAGCAATCCTGTGGTTTTCCTGCCAGCTCACAAGAAAGCGAGTTGAAGAAAGGACCTTAGGGGCACTGTAATTCATAAACCTGCAGAGTTATAAATGACAGCTATCATCCAAAAATATACTGAAGTAAGGCTGCAAAGAGGACTTGAAAGCACGGCACAATTGCAGGAAATATATTTCAGGAGGTAGATGGAAACTGCATTAAAACATATGAAAAGCGGCAGAACTTCGACAATGATGCACTTGGCCAAAAAATGCACATGCGTTTTTTCCTGAATATATCCAGGAAAAAACGCATACGGCCTTTTTAGCCAACCAAGGAAGCGTGCAATGGAAATCCACACTACAATGAAGTCTCACTTCCCACCGGTCAAATGGGCCATCTGAAAAAAGTGTAAAAACCAGAAAGGCAGGACAGGCCATGGAGAACAGGGAGCCTTGTTGTGCTGATGGGCGGGATGTAAATGGCCAACAGCCACTCTGGAGAAGTGTATGGTGTTTCCTGAAACCTCTAAAAAACAAAGCTACAGAGACTCGGGCACTTCCACCTATGACCCTATAGCTTAGGAAAATTAAAATCAACAAGACTCAGCCACCCCAAAGTTTAGGGCTGCTGTGTTTACAAGAACCTCGACAACGGAACAACTTAAGTATCCCAGAAAGAGAAAAATGGATAAAGAAGTTGTGGTACTTACATAGAATGGAATATCACTCTGCAATGAAATCAATGTCATCAGGCCCATAGCAGCATAATGAGTGGATTTAGGTAAGATGATTCTGAGTGAAATAAGTCACACAGAAAAAGAAACTAGTCATAAGATATCACTTACAGAGGGAATGTAAACTTGGCTACACATGAACTGAATTACAAAACAGAACAGAGTCTCACATTTAGAAAACCAACTTATGCTTGCTTAAGGGGAAAGGTGAGTTGGGGTGCTGCATAAAACCAGAGATTGAAATGAGCACAGATACCGTTCCATAAGCCAGTAATAGACAAGATATACTCCTTGTTCAATGAAGTGGACTCAACACCCCCTATTCACTGCAGAGGAATATATCTGACTAGTAAGAATCTTAAAACCTATGTGTTTATATGTCTCCATAAGAGGATCAAGTGTGCATCGAGCGGCATAAACACAGCAGTGAAAATCAGCTAAACCCCATTATAAAAATAAATTTCAAAATCAAAACACAAAGACAGTGAAAGAGAGATAAATTCTTAAATAATTCGTTCAGGGCTTGTGACGAAACCTGGATTTACCACATCTACACCCACAGCTGGGAGAGACATAAGGCTGGACACTTGGGGCTGTGAGGATTGGTGAGGTTCGGTGAGCAAATGCAAACCCTTTGAAGTAGTACTGCGTGCTACCCATTCCATGGGTCCCAACTCTCCAGGTTTAAGGGATTCTTCCTACAGCTAAAACATGTGTGGGAAACCCAGAGGATGGTCCACAGTGTGATCGGGCAAGGTTTCTAAAACGCATCTCATTATTCGTCCGCTGGTACTCGGGTTCGCCATTCCAGGCGCTTTACTAACAATCTCCCCACTTGGAGAGTCAGTGCTTGTAACCTCCTGTTTGGCACACTCTGCAATTTCTGCGGCGGATGAACGGGAATAGGGAGAACCAATGAGAGACTAGCTGTAGGTGTTTGGACGGGCACATTTCACTCTAATTTCCCACCAGGATGTAGAATTAACCAAAGACTCAGCATGCCGTGCCGGAACCAGAATAGGGCCTGAAGCAATCCTGTTGATTTGTGGCCAGCTCACAGAAAGCGAGTTGAAAAAACGAGCTCAGGGTCACTGCAATTCACAAACCTGCAGAGTTATAAAGGACAACTATTGTCCAAAAATGTATTGAGGTATGGCTGTGAAGAGGACTTGAAACAAGGCACAATTGCAGGAAACAGATTTCAGGAGGTAGATTGGAATTGCATTTAAAGCATATGAAAAGCGGCAGATCTTCGGCAACGATGCACTTGGCCAAAAAGGGCGTATGCGTTTTTTCCTGAATATATTCAGGATAAAACGCATACGCCCTTTTTGGCCAACCAAGCAAGCGGGAAATTCAAATCTACACTACAAAGAAGTCTCATCCTAACACGTACCCTAACCCTATCCCGCTACCGTACCCTAACCTGTACCTGAGACCGTACCCGTTCCCTAACCCTAACCCTTACCGTAAGCTGTACACAAACACTAACCCGTACGCTAACATGTACCCTAACAGTAACACATAGCCATACACTAAACTTTATCCTTACCCTACCCCATATCCTAACCCTTTCCCTAAACCGTACCATAACCCGTACCCTAATCCTAACCCATCCCCTAACATTAACCCATAACCTAACCCGTACCCTAATCCTAACCCATACACTAACACGTACCCTAACCCTAACCCGTTGTCATACCCTAACCTGTAACCTAATCTGTACCCATTCCCTAACCCTAACCCTAACCCTTACACTATGCCGTACCATAATCCTAACCTGTACACTAACACTAAACTATACCTTAACACTTACCCTACTCCTAACCCGTGGTCATACCCTAAACTGTACCCCAAACCATACCCGTTCCCTAACCCTAACCCTAAACCTTACCCTAAACCATACCTTAATCCTAACCCGTACACTAACACTAAACTGTACCCTAACACGTACCCTAACCCTAACCCTTTGTTGTTCCCTATACTGTACCCTAAACTGTACCCCTTCCTTAACACTAAACCTAATCCTAACCCTTACCCTAACCCATACCTAACACTAACTCATACACTAAACCTAACCATAACCCTGAATGTAAACCATACCCTAACACTAACCCATACCTTAACCCGTACCCTAACACTAAACCATAGCCATACCCTAAACTGTACCCTAACACTAACCCATACCACAACCATAACCCTAAACCATACTCTAAGCCGTACAATAATCCTAACCCGTATCCTAACCCTAAACCTTACCCTAAACCCTAATCCTTACCCTTAGCTTAATTTAGTTTTTTTGTATTTAAAAAAATATTTTCTTGGGTTAAAACAAACTAGCAGAACAACAAAATAGGGGGCTTCGCTGGTGGTGCGGTGGTTAGAATCTGCCTGCTAATGCAGGGGACACAGGTTCGAGCCCTGGTCTGGGAGGATCCCACATGCCATGGAGCAACTAGGCCCATAAGCCACAACCAGTGAGCCCTCGCATCTGGAGCCTGTGCTCTGCAACAAGAGAGGCCACAATAGTGAGAGGCCCGCGCACCGAGATCAAGAGTGGCCCCCCACTTGCCACAACTAGAGAAAGCCCTCACACGGAAACTCAGACCCAACACAACAAAAATAAATAAATAAATAATAAACTCCTACCCCCCCCCCAGAAAAAGAACAACAAAATAAAACAGAAAGTAACCTGAGTGTCCCTCAAAAAGCTAAGTCTGAAATAGTTGGTACTTCTGTTCTATGGACTGTTATGTAGCCTATAAAAAGTGTGAGAGCTAAATCTGTTTTTCTACAGTGAGAAGCATGATATTCCAGATGTATAGAACACCTGAATAAAATGAGAACTCTACACATTATGCTGGTCGTTTCAGTAAATGGGAAAGGATGGCAAGTGGTAAAATATTATCTTTTCCTTTAATTTTTTAAATTTCACTTGTTACAAAGAACTTCAATTATAATTGTACTTTAAAAAAGTAACAATGGAAATTTAAAAGAAAAAATATATATTGTGTGTTCAGTTATGTTTCATAGAATTATGAAATGCTCCACCCTCTGGCCATTACCTGCAAAAGCAGCTTTAAAACCTATGCTAATTTTCACTTCATATGAACAAGTCCTGCAGGGCTGTAAAGGAAACCTGCTTTCATCATGTTTTGCAGGAGGTAAAGGTCAAAGTATTTCAAAATGTGGCACATATTTCAAGAAAACCATTTGAAGAACTAAGCTGTAATAACCGTTTGAAAAATAAAAGGACATGCCTGAAAGCTCAATTTCAAAGGATTATGAGACACATGCAAATCCAACCACACAGAGGTATCAGCTCACACCATTCAGAATAACCATCAGGAAAGAAACTACAAATGATCAATGCTGAAAAGGTTGTGGAGAAATGCATACCCTTAATTTGAAGTGGGACGTAACCTGGTAAGAGTCACTAATGGGAACAGGGTGGAGGTGCCTTTAAAAGGTAAACATTGAGCTACTATATGATCCAGCAGGCCCACTCCTGGGCCTATAACATAAGAAGACATAATTGGAAAGACACAGGCAGGCAAATCTGCACTGCAGCAGTATTACAATAGCCAAGACATGGAAGCAACCAAAAGTCCATCAACAGATGAGTGGACAAAGAGGAACTGTTACATATAGAGATGGAATATTAGCTCGGGAAAAAAATGAAACAATGCCATTTGCAGCACCATAGATGAGTCTAGAGGTAACCATGCAACTTGTAGTAAGTGAGAAAGCGAAAGACACCTAACGTATATCACTTATAGGTGTTACCTGAAAATTGATAACAATGAAGATATTTCCACAGAGAAAGGCAATCACAGATTCATTGAACAAACTTATGGTTCCCCAAATCGAAAGGTGTGAGGATTGGATACATTACGATATTGGGGTTAACATAGATATAGAAACACATGTGAAATATATAATCACCAAAGACCTATGGAATACCAAGAGAAGACTACTCAACATTGTGTCATAACCTACCTGGGAAAAGGTTCCAAAGAAGAATAGATATATGTATGTGTGTGAAAGAACCACATCTTGCACACCTAGAACAAAAAAAAAACCATTGTAATCAAATTTGCTGCGATAAAAAATAAAAATTAAATTAAAAATATGAACAAGAAATAATGAGACATAAACTGAAAGGAATTTTTCCTGGCACATCCCATTCTAATTTTCAACCTAGAACAGGACTTCCATTAAGGCTCTGTTGCCCTGGTAACCAGATTTGGTAAAGGAGAAATGCTGCCGCCTTGTGGCTGTTTCACACAACAGCAGCTTTAAACCAAGAGGTAATGTTCACTTAATATTCAAAATATGTGCAGCACTGTAAAGGACACCGGGCCTCAAAAAATATTCAAAATATGTGCAGCACTGTAAAGGACACCAGGCCTCAAAAAATGTCCTGGGGTCGTAATCGACCAGAAAATTCAAAAGACGTCAACATTTCAAGAAGACAATGTCAAGAGGCATATTTTACGCACATTTTGTCTTTTCTTTTTTTCTCTTTAAAATAAAAGGAAATTGAAAAATGCACAACATCAGCAATGAATAAAGCCATGCAAATCCAATTACAGAAATGTTCACCTCACAGCCGTCAGAATGTTCTTCAGCAAAAAGTCTACAAAGAATAAATGCTGAAGGGGTTTCAGAGAACTGTGTACCCTCCAGCTGCTGGGGGGATGTAAACTGGTAACAGCCAGTAGCGAGAACATAATGGAGGTGCGTTTAAGGGTAAAAATTGAGCTACCATGTGATCTGGTAGGTCCTTTGATGTGCCTATCACCTGAGCAGAGCAGAATGGAAAAGACACAGGCTGGCAATCCTGTACTGCAGGAATATTTAACATAGCCAAGACTTGGAAGAAACCAAAATGTCCATCAACAGAAAAATGCACAAAGAGGAAGTGGTCCATATAAACAATGGAATATTAGCCATGGAAAACAATGAAACAGTGCCGTTTGCACCACCATATAAGGACCTAGAGATAATCACTCAAATTAAAGAAAGAAAGTGAAAGACAGATATCCTATGACATCACTTCTAGGTGTTACCTAAAAGTTGATACTCACGAACTTATTTCCAAGAGAAGGAAAAGCATGGATTAAGAAAAAAAAAATTATGTTTAACCAAATGGAAAAGTGTAAGGAATGTGTGAATTAGGATATGAGGGTTAACAGACATGTACTAATACATATGAAATATATAATCACAAAATACCTATGGAATACCAAGAGAGGTCTAGGCAACACTCTGTAATAACCTACACAGTAAAGAATGCAAAGATAAATGACAGATACATTGATATAATGAACCAGATTCTGTACACCTAGGAGAAACAAAATATTTTTATCAAGTTTGCTCTGATAATTAATAAAAATTAAATTTATAAAACAAACAAGAAGTAAGGAGATATAAGCTCTTGGGGATGTGCTCTGGCACATTCCACTCTAATTTGCAGCCTACTAACACGATTTCCAGGAAGGCTCTGCTGCCCAAAAACCCAGAGTTGGCAATGTAGAAATTCTGCTGCCTTGTGGCCGTTTTCCGCAAGAGTGGCGTTAAGCCCACAGCTAATGTTCTCTTAACATTCACAAGGACTCAGGGCTGCAAAGGACACCTGCCCTAAACAACTGTGCTGAGGTAGGGAATGGACAATAAAATTCAAAACTGACAAATTTTTCAAGACGATAGTATGAAGAGGTAAGTTTGACTCACTCTCTTGTTTAAAAAAAGGAAAATGGGTGAAAGCTCAACCTCAGGAATTATTAGACTCATGCAAATCTAATGTACAAAAAGGTTTCAACTCACACCAGTCGACTGACCATCAGCAAAAGAGCTACAAACAATAAATTCTGAAGGGGTTTTAGAGAACTGTGTACCCTCTAGCTGCTGGTGAGATGTAACGTGGTAAGAGCCAATAATGAGAACAGAAAGGAGCTACGATTAAAAGTAAAAGTTGAGATACCATTCGATGCAGCAGTCACACCACTGGGCCTCTCACCTGAGAAGACCAGAATCGAGAAGACTCGGGCTGCAAAAGCTACACTGCAGCCTTATTCACAATAGCCAAGACAGTGAAGCCACCAAAATGTCCATCAACAGATGTATGGATGAAGAAGAAGTGGTCCACGTTCACAATAGAATATTAGCCATAGAAAACAATGAAACACTGCTATTTGAGGTGCCATAGATGAGCTTGGAGATAATCACAGAATATGAGGTAAGTCAGAAAGCAAAAGACCTATATCCTATGATATCACTTATAGGCGTTATCTAATAACTAACACAAATGAACATATTTCCACAGAGAAAGACACTCACAGACTTAGAAATTAAGTATGCTTATCTAAAAGGAAAGGTGGGCAGAATGGATAAATTAAGATTAACGTTACCATACGTATACAAATACATATAATAAACATATATCGAAAAGACGGACCATATAGCAAGGGAGGTCTACGGAACACTGTAATATTTTACATGGGAAGAGGATCTGAACATGAATAGACATATATATTGTACAAATGAACCAGATTGTGTACATCTGGACAAACAATATCTAATCATTACCCCGATTAAATAAATTTTAAAAACCAAGATGTAATGAGACATAAACTTATGGGCGTTCCTCCTGGCACATTCCATTCTAACTTAAAACCTAGGACCACGACTTCCAGAAAGGCTCTGCTGCCCTAGTACTCAGATTTGGGAAAGGACAAATGCTGCCTCCTTGTGGCCGTTTCCCACAACAGCAGCTTTAAACCCAGTGCTAATGGTCACTAAATATTCACCAAACTTGCAGTTCTGTAATGACATCTGCCCTCCAAAAAAATCCTGGGGTCGAATATCCACCAAAAATTCAAAAGAGGGCAACCTTCCAAGAAGAGAGCTTCAAGAGATATATTGTACTCACACTTGATTTTTAACAGAAAGGAAAAAGGCGTGGAAAATGATGAATTTTAGGAATTTTTAAAGTCATGCAAACCCAAATTACAAAAACCTATCAGGTCACAGCAGTCAGACTGGCCATTAGCAAAAATGCTGCAAACTATAAATGCTGAAGGGATTGTGGAGAAGTTCGTACCCTCGGTTCTAAGGGAGACATGGTAAGAGCCACTAATGAAAACACAATGGAGGTGCTTTGAAAAGGTAAACATTGAGCTACTAGTCAATCAGTCACACCCACTGCTGGGCCTATCACCTGAGAAAATGAGAATCAAAAAGTCACAGGCTGGCAATCTTGCACTCCAGCAATATTTAATATAGCCAACACTTGGAAGCAGCGAAAATGTCCCTCAACAGAGCTATGCACCAAGAAGTGGTCCATATACACAATGGAATATTACTCCGATAAAAATATAAATTAAATTTAAAAAAGAAACAAAAATAAGGAGACATCAGCCTTTGGGGGTTTATCCGGGCACATTCCACTCTAATTTATAACCGAGGAAGACCACTGGCCGGAAGCTCTGTTTCCCTAGTACCAGCATGGGGAACAAAGAAAGGCTGCCGCAATCTGGCCGTTACCTGCAAAAGCAGCTTTAAAGCCTGTGCTAATGGTCACTTCATGTGAACAAGTACTGCAGGGCTGTAAATGAAACCTGCCCTCAAAATGTTTTGAGGGAGGTAATGGCCAATAAATTTCAAAATGTAACACATACTTTAGAAAACACTTTGAAGGGCTAAGCTGTAATCACAGTTTGAAAAATAAAAAGGACATGTCTTAAAGCTCAATTTCAAAGGATTATGAGTCATATGCAAATTCAACCACAAAGAGGTATCAGCTCATACCAGTCAGAATATCCATCAGCAAGAAAACTACAAACAATAAATGCTGAAGCCATAAAAAGAAACAAAATTGAGCTATTTGTAATGAGGTGGATAGACCTAGAGTCTGTCATACACAGTGAAGTAAGTCAGAAAGAGAGAGACAAATACCGTATGCTAACACATATACCTGGAATTTAAGAAAAAAAAATGTCATGAAGAACCTAGGGGTAAAACAGGAGTAAAGACAGAGACCTACTAGAGAATGGACTTGAGGATATGGGGAGGGGGAAGGGTAAGCTGTGACAAAGGGAGAGAGAGGCATGGACATATATACACTACCAAACGTAAGGTAGATAGCTAGTGGGAAGCAGCAGCATGGCACAGGGAGATCAGCTCGGTGCTTTGTGACCGCCTGGAGGGGAGGGAGGGTGGGAGGGAGGGAGACGCAAGAGGGAAGTGATATGGGAACATATGTATATGTATAACTGATTCATTTTGTTGTAAAGCACAAGCTAGCACACCATTGTAAAGCAATTATACTTCAATAAAGATGTTAAAAATAAATAAATAAACAAATGCTGAAGGTGTTGTGGAGAAATGCATACCCTCAACTTTAAGTGAGATGTAACCTGGAAAGAGCCACTAATGAGCACAGAATCATGGTGCATTTAAACGGTAAACCCTGAGATACTATATGATACAGGAGGCCCACTCTTGGGCCTATAACATAAGAAGACAGAATTGGAAAGACACAGGCAGGCAAATGTGCAGTGCAGCAGTATTACAATAGCCAAGACATGGAGGCAACCAGAAAGTCCATCAAGAGGTGAGTGGACAAAGAAGAACTGGTACATGTACAGATGGAATATTATCTAGGGAAAAAAATGAAACAATGCCATTTGCAGCACCGTAGATGATTCTAGAGGTAATCAGGCAAATTGTACTAAGTCAGACAGCAAAAGACACATACCCTATAATATCACTTATAGGTGTTAGCTAAAAATTGATACCAATGAAGATATTTCCACAGAGAAAGGCAATCACAGATTCATTAAACAAAGTTAAGGTTCACCAAATGGAAAGGTGTGAGGACTGGATATATTAGGATATTGGGGTTAACATAGGTATAGAAACACATGTGAAATATATAATCATCAAAGACCTACGGAATACCAAGAGAAGACTACTCAACATTGTGTCACAAGGTACATGAGAAAACGATCTGAAGAAGTATAGATACATGTATATGTGTAAAAGAACCACATCTTACACACCTAGAACAAACAAAACATTTTAATCAAATTTGCTCTGATAAAAAATAAAAATTAAAAAAAGAACAAGAAAAAAAAGAGAGAAAAAAGGAAAAAAAAGAACAAGAAGTAATGAGACATACACTTAAGGGACTTTTTGCTGGCACATTGCATTCTAGTTTACAACCAGAACACGACTTCCATTAAAGCTCTGTCATCACTAATAAAGCAGCTTTATAAGCAATGTTGAAGGTAGCTTAAAAGAATTCTCACTAATTATTGACAGTAACAAGAAAACAAACAAAAGTAAAAATCTCACGGCAAAAAGTATACATAGAGTAAGGGTAGTAGATCAAACACTTATTAAACTTCTGTAAAGAATAAAAGATAACAGTAGTACTTTTTTTTAAAAGAGAGGGCCCAAATAAATCAGAACTGAAAGAGATGATGTTACAAGAGCCACCACAGAAATACAAAGTATCCTAAGATACACACAGGGTAACTCAGGGCTCAGACTGGACAGAGCCCACTCTCCATTCCCCTGTACATGACTTACAGGAGACTCAGGAACTGAGGAGGGGGTCCTTGAGGAGAGGCACAAGATAGAAGATGTTAGGCATTAACATGACTGCATTCATTTTAAACATGCCTGAACTACATTCACATGAGATGATTTTGTCCTGTTTGTACATCAGCACCTCTAGTCGGAACTGCAGATCTTTGGTTTCACCACCTCTATGACAGCATTAGCTTCACCTGCTGTGGACCGTCTCCTATAGGATTTCTAGAACCACAAAACATCGAAGCTCCACAGGACCCAGAGTCTGTGCGACTCCACTCAGAGTCTCAACTGCACTCAGAGACTCAGAGTCTCAACAGAGACTCCCCTCTTGGAGGACACACACAAAGTAGTGTGCACATCAGGACCCAGGGGAAGGAGCAGTCACCCCATAGGTGAATGATCATACCTAGCTGCTAGTTTTAGAGGGTCTCCTGCAGAGGTGGGGTGTGGCTGCAGCTCACCATGGGGACAATGACACTGACAGCAGAAGTTCTGGGAAATACTCCTTGGCATGAACTCTCCCAGAGTCCACCATTAGCCTCACCAAGAGCAAGGTAGGCTCCAGTGCTGGGTCGCCTCAGTCCAAACAACCAACAGGGAGAGAACCCAGCCCCATGCCTCAGCAGACAAGCGGATTAAACTTTTTATTAAACTTTTATTTAATCCACAGACAAGCAGATTAAAGCTCTGCCCACCAGAGCAACACCCAGCTCTACCCACCACCAGTCCCTCGCATAAGGAAGCTTGCACAAGCCTCTCAGATAGACTCAATCACTGGAGAGCAGACAGCAGAAGCAAGAAGAACTACAATTCTGCAGCCTGTGGAAGGAAAACCACATTCACAGAAAGATAGAGAAAATGAAAAGGCAGAGGACTTTATACCAGATCAAGGAACAAGATAAATCCTCAGAAAAACAATGAAATGAAGTGGGGATAGGTAACCTTCCAGTAAAAGAATTCAGAATAATGATAGTGAAGATGATCCAAGACCTTAGAAAAATAATGGAGGCAAAGATCGAGAAGATGCGAGAAATGCTTAACAAAGACCTAGAAGAATTAAGGAACAAACACCTAGAAGAATTAAAGAACAAACAAACAGAGATGAACAATACAATAACTGAAATGAAAAATACACTAGAAGGAATCAGTAGCAGAATAACTGTGACAGAAGAACGGATAAGTGACCTGGAAGACAGAAAGGTGGAAATCACTGCCATGGAACAGAATAAAGAAAAAGAATGAAAATAAATGAAGACAACCTAAGAGACTTCTGGGACAACATTAAATGCAACAACATTCGCATTATAGGGGTCTCAGATGGAGAACAGAGAGAGAAAGGACTCGAGAAAATATCTGAAGAGATTATAGTTGAAAACTTCCCTAGCATGGGAAAAGAAATAGCCACCGAAGTCCACGAAGCGCAGAGAGTCCCAGGCAGGATAAACCAAAGGAGAAAAATGCCGAGACACACAGTAATCAAATTGAAAAAATTAAAGACAAAGAAAAATTATTGAAAGCAACAAGGGAAAAATGACAACATACAACGGAACTCCCATAAGGTTAACAGCTGATTTCTCAGCAGAAAATCTACAAGCCAGAAGGGAGTGGCATGATAAATTTAACGTGATGAAAAGGAAGAACCTACCACCAAGAGTACTCCACCCAGCAAGTATCTCATTCAGATTTGATGGAGAAATCAAAAGCTTTACAGACAAGCAAAAGCTAAGAGAATTCAGCACCATGAAACCAGCTCTACAACAAATGCTAAAGGAACTTCTCTAAGTGGGAAACACAAGAGAAGAAAAGGACCCACTAAGACAAACCCATAACAATTAAGAAAATAGTAATAGGAACATACATATTGATAATTACCTTAAACATGAATGGATTAAATGCTCCAACCAAATGACACAGGCTTACTGAATGGATAGAAAAACAAGATCCATATATATGCTGTCTACAAGAGACCCATTTCAAACCTAGGGACACATACAGACTGAAAGTGAGGGGATGGAAAATATATTCCATGCAAATGAAAATCAAAAGAAAGCTGGAGTAGCAATACTCATATCAGATAAAATAGATTTTAAAATAAAGAATGTTACAAGAGACAAGGAAGGACACTACATAATGATCAAGGGATCAATCCAAGATATAACAATTATAAATATATATGTACCCAACACAGGAACACCTCAATATATAAGGCAACTGCTAACAGCTATAAAAGAGGAAATCAACAGTAACATAATAATAGCAAGGGACTTTAACACCTCACTTACACCAATGGAGATCATCCAGACAGAAAATTAATAAGGAAACACAAGCTTTAAATGACACAATAGACCAGATAGATTTAATGGATATTTATAGGACATTCCATCCAAAAACAGCAGACTACAAGTTCTTCTCAATGGTACACGGAACATTCTCCGGGATAGATCACATCTTGGGTCACAAATAAAGCCTCAGTAAATTTAACAAAACTGAAATCATATCAAGCAGCTGTTCCGACCACAATGCTATGAGATTAGAACTCAATTACAGGGAAAATAACGTAAAAAACAAACACATGGAGGCTAAACAATACGTTTCTAAATAACCAAGAGATCACTGAAGAAATAAAAGAGGAAATCAAAAACTACCTAGAGACAAATGACAACAAAAACACGATGATTGAAAACCTATGGGATGCAGCAAAAACAGTTCTAAGAGGGAAGTTTATAGCAATAAAAGCCTACCTCAAGAAACCAGAAAAATCTCAAATAAACAATCTAACCCTACACCTAAAGGAACTAGAGAACGAAGAACAAAACCCAAAGTTAATAGAAGGAAAGAAATCATAAAGATCAGAGCAGAAATAAATGAAATAAAAACAATAGCAAAGATCAATAAAACTAAAAGCTGGTTCTTTGAGAAGATAAACAAAAACGATAAACCTGTAGCCAGACTCAAGTAAAAGAGGGAGAGGACTCAAATCAATAAAATTAGAAATGAAAAAGGAGAAGTTGTAACAGACACCACAGAAATACAAAGCATCCTAAGAGACCTCTACAAACAACTCTATGCCAATAAAATGGACAACCTGGAAGAAATGGACAAATTCTTAGAAAGGTATAACCTTCCAAGACTGAACCGGGAAGAAATAGAAAATATGAACAGACCTATCACAAGTAATGAAATTGAAAGTGTGATTAAAAATCTTCCAACAAACAAAAGTCCAGAACTAGATGGCATCAGAGGTGAATTCTATCAAACATTTAGACAAGAGCTAACACCCAATCTTCTCAAACTCTTCAGAACTTTTCAGGGGAAGGAACAGTCCCAAACTCATTATATGAGGCCACCATCACCCTGATACCAAAACCAGACAAAGATACTACAGAAAAAGAAAATTAGAGACCAATATCACTGATTAATATAGATGTAAAAATCCTCAACAAAATACTAGGAAACAGAATTGAACAACACATTAAAAGGATCATGCACCATGATCAGGTGGGGTTTATCCCAGGGATGCAAGAATTCTTCAATATACACAAATCAATCAATGTGATACACCACATTAACAAATTGTAGAATAAAAATATGATCATCCCAATAGATGCAGGAAAAGCTTTCGACAAAATTCAACACCAATTTATGATTAAAAGTCTCCAAAAAGTGGGCATAGAGGGAATCTACCTCAACATAATAAAGGCAGTATATGACAAACCCACAGCAAACATCATTCTCAATAGTGAAAAACTAAAAGCATTTCCTCTAAGATCAGGAACAAGACAAGGATGTCCACTCTCACCACTATTACTCAACATAGTTTTGGAAGTCCTAGACACAGTAATCAGAGAAGAAAAAGAAATAAAAGGAATACAAATTGGAAAAGAAGAAGTAAAATTGTCACTGTTTGCAAATGACACGATACTACACATAGTGAATCCTAAAGATGCCACCAGAAAACTACTAGAGCTAATCAATGAATTTGGTAAAGTTGCAGGATACAAAATTAATGCACAGAAATCTCTTGCATTCCTATACACTAATAATGAAAGATCAGAAAGAGAAATTAAGGAAACAATCTCATTCACCATTGCAACAAAAAGAATAAAATACGGAGGAATGAACCTACATAAGGAGGTAAAAGACCTGTACTCAGAAAACTATAAGACACTGCTGAAAGAAATCAAAGATGATATAAACATATGGAGGTATAAACCATGTTCTTGGATTAGAAGAATCAATATTGTGTAAATGACTATAGTACCCAAAGCAAGCTACAGATTCAATGCAATCCCTATCAAATACCACTGGCATTTTCTACAGAACTAGAACAAAAAAATCTTAAAATTTGTATGGAGACACAAAAGACCCCGAATAGCCAAAGCAATCTTGAGGGAAATTAAAAGAGCTGGAGGAATCAGACTTCCTAACTTCAGACTATACTACAAGGCTACATTAATCAAGACTATATGGTACTGGCACAAAAACAGAAATATAGATCAATTGAACAAGATAGAAAGCCCAGAGATAAACCTACGTACCTATGGCTAACTCATCTATGACAAAGGAGGCAAAGATATACAATGAAGAAAAGACAGTCTCTTCAGTAAGTGGTGCTGGGAAAACTGGACAACCACACGTGAAAGAATGAAATTAGAATGCTCCATAACACCATACACAAAAATAAACTCAAAATTAATTAGAGATCTAAATGTTAGACCAGACACTATAAAATTATTAGAGGAAAACATAGGCAGAACACTCTATGACATAAATCACAGCAAGATCCTTTTTGACCCACCTCCTAGAGAAGTGGAAATAAAAACAAAAATAAACAAATGGGACCTAATGAAACTTCAAAGCTTTTGCACAGCAAAGGAAAACATAAACAAGACGAAAATACAACCCTCAGAATGGGAGAAAATGTTTTCAAATGAAGCAAATGACAAAAGATTAATCTCCAAAATTTACAAGCAGCTCGTGTAGCTCAATATCACAAAAACAAACAACACAATCCAAAAATGGGCAGAAGACCTAAATAGACATTTCTCCAAAGGAGATATACAGATTGCCAATAAACACATGAAAGGATGCTGAACATCACTAATCATTAGAGAAATGCAAATCAAAACTACAGTGAGTTATCACCTCCCAGCAGTCAGAATGGCAATCATCAAAAAATCTACAAACAATAAATGCTGGAGAGGCATTTACTGGAGAAAAGGGAACGTTCTTGCACTGTTGCTGGGAATGTAAATTGCTATACCCACTAGGGATAACAGTATAGAGGTTCCTTAAAAAACTAAAAATAGAAGTACCATACGACCCAGCAATCCAACTACTGGGCATTTGCCCTGAGAAAACCATAATTCAAAAAGAGTTATATACAACAATGTTCGTTGCAGTTCTACTTACAATAGCCAGGACATGGAAGCAACCTAAGTGTCCATCGACAGATGAATGGATAAAGAATATCTGGCACATATATAAATGGAATATTACTCAGCCATAAAAAGAAACAAAACTGAGTTATTTGTAGTGAGGGGGATGGACTTAGAGTCTGTCCTACACAGTGAAGTGAGTCAGAAAGAGAAAAATAAATACCGTGTGCTAACAGAGATATATGGAATCTAAAGAAAAAAGTTTATGAAGAACCTAGGGGCAGGACAGGATTAAGGACACAGACATAGAGAAAGGACTTGAGGACACAGGGAGGGGGAAGGGTAAGCTGGGACGAAGTGAGAGAGTGCCATGGACATATATACATTACCAAATGTAACATCGATAGCTACTGGGAAGCAGCCACATAGCACAGGGAGATCAACTCGGTGCTTTGCGACCACCTAAAGGGGTGGGATGTGGAGGGTGGGAGGGGATATGGTGATATATGTATATGTATAATTGATTCACTTTGTTATACAGCAGAAACTGACACTCCATTGTAAAGCAATTATACTCCAATAAAGGTGTAAAAGGAAAATAAAAAAGAAAGAAGCCCAGAGATAAACCTACACACCTATGGTCAACTAATCTATGACAAAGTAGGCAAGACTATACAATGGAGAAAAGACAGTGTCTTCAATCAGTGGTGCTGGGAAAAATGGACAGCTACATGTAAAAGAATGAAATTAGAACACCCCCTAACACCATACACAAAAATAAATTCAAAATGGATTAGAGACCTTAATGTAAGACCGGACAGTATAAAACTCTTAGAGGAAAACATAGGAAGAATACTCTAACATAAATCACAGCAAGATCTTTTTTGATCCACCTCCTAGAGTAATGACATAAAAAAGAAAACTAAACAAATGGGACCTAATGAAACGTAAAAGCTTTTGCAAAGCAATGGAAACTACAAACACAAAAAGACAACCCTCAGAATGGGAGAATATATTTGCAACTGAATCAATGGACAAAGGATTAATCTCCAATATATATAAACAGCTGATGCAGCTCAATATTAAAAAAACAAACAACCCAATACAAAAATGGGCAGAAGATCTAAATAGACATTTCTTCCAAAAAGACGTAGAGATGGCCAAGGAGCACATGAAAAGCTGCTCTACATCACTAATTATTAGAGAAATGCAAATCAAAACTACAATGTGGTATCACCTCACACCTGTTAGAATGGGCATCATCAGAAAATCTACAAACAACAAATGCTGGAGAGGGTGTGGAGAAAAGGAACCCTCTTCCACGATTGGTGGGAATGTAAATTGATAGTCACTATGGAGAACAGTATGGAGGTTCCTTAAAAAACTAAAAATAGAATTACCATATGATCCAGCAACCCACTACTGGGCATATACCCAGAGAAAACCATAAATCAAAAAGACACATTCACCACAATGTTCATTGCAGCACTATTTACAATAGCCAGGTAAGGGAAGCAACCTAAATGCCCACAGACAGACAAATGGATAAAGATGTGGTACATATATAAAATGGACTATTAGCCATAAAAAGGAATGAAATTGGGTCATTTGTAGAGACGTCGATGGATCTAGAGACTGTCATACAGAGTGAAGTAAGTCAGAAAGAGAAAAACAAATATTGTATATTAACGCATATATGTGGAACCTAGAAAAACTGTACAGATTAACCGGTTTGAAGGGAAGAAATAGAGACACAGATGTAGAGAACAAATGTATGGACACAAAGAGGGGAAAGCCATGGGGGGGTGGCGGTGGGAGGAGTTGGGAGATTGGGATTGACATGTATACATTTATATGTATAAAATAGATAACCAATAAGAACCTGCTGTATAAAAAATAAATAAAATAAAATGAAAAATAAAATTTTTAAAAAAACGGAAAAATGTTATTCCCTTCACATACATGTATTTATATGAATGAATTATTTCCATGCTTACATCCATAAGTACAAAAAAGAGGAATAAAACCTACCTTGAAACAAAAAAGAAAAAAACAAAACAGAACCCACCAGTTATACAGATGAAAACCCAATCAGGGCACTTGCTCCAGTGATAGACAATTCTGAAGTTGGTCAGAGGTGGGGATTCTGCTCGCATGCAGCCAGCAGCCACCCCACAAGGAGTGTCCTCATTACAAGCCTGGGGGACCGTGCCGAAGCATCTGTGAGTAAACGTGAGATGAGCCCCAGGCCAGCTGCTGCTGAACTGTTCCCACCCGTCCCAGGTAAAACACCTGAATATATACAAGGACTTGAAAGCCTAGAGGAAGGGCCATAGAGCCACACGAGTGACAGCATGCCGGCCGACTTGGTGCCTGCAGGCCAGCCAGGATGGTCCTGGCCCTGGGTGCTCTTCTGGAAGATTTCCATTTCCCTGCCTGAGATACCCGTCCTGTCCCTGCCCCCACTGCTTTTTTCCTTCCTCACCTCTGCCCAGGGAGAAATTCCAGCAGCAGGTATGGGTGACACATCCTCTTCTTTAGCAGGTGGCAGCCTGGCAACTGCTGCAGAAAGTCCAGCAGAGCCCCACTCACACTGGGCCACCCACAAAGCCGTGGCCTCTCACTCCCTCCCACCAGCCCAGCCCCGAGACTGCTGACAGGGCAGAGAAAATGGCGTCAGGCACGGCTGCAGGGGCTCTTGCTGCCTGGAGTGGTATTTATATTGATCTCAACCCAGGCACACCTGGGGAGGGCTGGCCAGCACGGTTAGGCTGCCCAGCTCAGCCAATCATCACCCCTCAGGGGCTCACAGTTGCAGAAAATGGAACTTGCTGAACCGGCCAGGTCCAAGGAACAGGTGTGGGCTCCTGAGAGTCAGGATAGACAAGGGGCTGCAGCTTTGGCTTGTTTTCTAATCATTTTATCTGGCCCATGAGTGGGAGACAACTTCAAGAAAACCCTCTCCTAATGAGAGGAACCCAGGAGTCAGGGAGAGGAGGGGTGGGTGGTGGTTGGAGACAGAGGCCTGGTGCCCCGGGTGCAGTGGAAGTCTCTGGAAGACCAGGTGGAGGGAGGCCGCACAGAGTGATGCCCAGGGTCACAGACCTGTCGCAGCTGCTGTTTGTTAGTTCAAGTCCTGCTCTGAGGTGCTCTGTGTCAGCTCTGAGCGACAGGTGAGCTGGGGGTGCTCTGCAATGAGGGCTATGTGCACGGTTCCTGTGTGCCCAGCCCTGCCACGGTACCTGCAAGGGTAGCTCTGTATCCTGGGAGGGGCCTGACCACGAGAGCCCCGTGGGCTGGGGTGGGGGTGGGGTACCTGCCCAGGTGAGCTCCATATTCTGGGATTGGTGTGACCACGAGAGCCCCATGGGCTGCTGGGGACCTGGTAAAGGATGTCAGGACAGTCAGTGAAGCCACCGAGGATATACCTCCAGTTGCTCCTAATTCCTACACCCTGCTGGTCATTCTACCAACCACCAGGACATGGTATTCTGTATTAGTCTTCAATGATGCCTTCTTTTGTATTCCATTAGTCCCAGAGTCACAAGAAATTTTGGCTTGTGGGTGGCAGGACTCAACATACAACTAAAACAATACTTCCGGGCCGTCTTGCCCCAAGGGTGCAAAAATTCCCACACCATCTTTGGGGAAAGCTTAGCTAAAGACCTAAAAGTTCTACCTCTGGAAAAGGAAACCCTCCTTCAGTACACAGACGACATTCTGATCACCAGCCCTACTAAGGAGGCCTCTGAACTACCAAGCCAATAAAGGATAGAAGTTGTCCAAGAAAAAGCTCAAATATCACAGACTGCGGTGACCTGCCTGGGCTTCATTCTCACAGAAGGTCGGAGAAGCCCATCCCAGGAAAGGGAAGAAACCATTTTCAGCCTTACCCCTTTCTAAAACTAGAAGACAGCTTAGGGGTTCCTGGGGAGGCCAGGGTTTGCTGCTTCTGGATCCCTAACTACAGTCTACTAGCTGGGCCTCTATATGAAACACTGAAAGGAAAAGATGATGATCCTTTTGAATAGAATCCAGAAGTGGCCTTTCAAGAATGGAAAGAGCAGTCAATTCAGACCCTTGCCCTGGAACTCCCTAATTTAGCTAAACCCTTTGATCTTTACATTCCTGGTGAAAGGTGAATCGCCATTGGAGAATTAGTGCAAAAACTGGGACCACTTGAAATGGAACAATGCAAGAATGCCATCCAGGTAGGATAAACTACGGTCACCAAGGGGCTTGGCCTACTGCCACATCTGGCCAAGATACTGGCGGTATCTAAAAACCTGGAAATCAGCAGCCCAAAAGGCCACCTCCCTCCTAAGGGAAAAGGACCCCACGTGGTGATCCTAACCACCAACCATACCCTGAAGTTGCAGGGTTCGTTCCGTGGGCACACCAACCTCGAGTGAGGAGGCCCTCCAACTCCAACATCCAGAGAGATAACCGGGGGCAACAGGGCACCATGACGACTCGTGTGAACATCACTTGACCTGGAGTTTCTCTCATAAAACAACAAGAGTGTGTCCCAAAAGAGTAGACTACTGCTTGCAGGACTTACTGCACCCAGAGGCGAGCTAATAATCTTGGTGGGGGAACCGTATATCACACTGTCACCATAGAAAAGCCTACAGACACCATGCTGATGGTGGCCAATAAGACTGGCTGGACTCCTGTTTACTTCAAAAGGCTGTTGACTCAGTGGCCATCATGGTCCTTGATCACCACTGACCCTGGACTGTCTGGGAGTTGAGCGGGCAGGGCTCTGACACCTGGTGCTGTTTGTACGTTAATTCAGGGGCCTAATTGAAGAAAGCGCAGACTACTGGTCAGAGCATCTAGGCTGGCAGAAACGGTCAGCCTAAGGTGGCCGAACAAATGTGGGGCGGGGTGAAACCGGCCCCCACAGCGTCTCTGCACATCTCTTTCCTGGACCCTTAAAGGTCATTAGAATCTATAACACTTCCAATGCTGGTGCTCAGGCGGACGAGCAAGGAGGCAGGGGGCCTGGGGACAATCAACGTCACCTGGAGGCTGCTGGGGAGAAGCTCTGACCCTCGCCCCTTGGTATGAGGGCTCCCAACTCAGCACTCAGCAGTTACAGAAGAAGGGTCTGCACCCTCAGCACTCCAAGAATGAGGAACGGGACAAAAGGCAGAGGAGGGGTTTGTCCCCAGCAAAGCCCATTAAAAATCCCTGGGAGATAAAAATGGAATCTGGGCAATAAAGTCAAGTCTGACCTTTTTTATCCTTTGTGCTTTGTCTAATTTCACATACTCCTAGGGTCTCGCATGCAGAGGTTCCACACCCGGCACTTCAGACCAGATTTCCTAGTGCAGAATGGCTGGGACGACACCTCAGCTCCTGGGGCCCAGTGCAGACTCCGCGATATAGAGCCTGAGCTGCAGCCAACCCGGCCCTCGAGAGCTCCGCCCCCTCCCTCCCACTGACTCTGACAGGATCTCTACACAGCAGCCCAGCCCACAGCCCACGGGGTAGTGCTTGCTCTCACCTCTCCATTCTCTGATCAAAATATAAAGTTTCCTTTGCTTGTGAACCAAACTCAGCCTCGATCTGTTGGCCCCAATGACACTGGGCAGGGGGACACTTGTTGGGGTCCACTCTGGAGGATCAGTAACAGAAATTGAGACTATTGTAACCTCAATGAACAGATGTGTGAGCCAAACTGTAGTTAACATAGAACAGTGTATAAGGCTCGGGTAAAATAAGATGTTTCTAACGCTTCCATTGGATATTTCCATCACTTTATTATAAGCAAGTTCAGTGAAAAGGTTTGTCTTATTTGTCAGGTCAATATTAGAGAAACGAAGTGATTTCTTTCCAAAGATGTACATCTAATAATCTTGGTTAAAGCTTCAATCTTGTTTTAAATGCTTTTCCATTGAAAATGATACCTCTCTTTCAGCTCTCCCATTTCTGAGAAGTATAAAATCTTATAATTTATTATTACCAAAGGGGAAAGGTGGGAGGAGGGATAAACTAACAGTTTGGGATTAACACATACACACTGCTATGTATAAAATAGATCATCAACAAGGAACTACTGTATAGCACAGGGAACTACACTCAACATTTTGCAATAACCTATAAGGGGAAATAATCTGAAAAAGAATAGATATTTTTATTGACATCATCTATCAATGACAGTTAAAGTGTAACCTAAGGGAAGCTGGTGGTGAGTGCTTCTGACCCTGAAGACTTCAATCATCTAAAGTTTGAACTCTGCCTACTTCCCAAGGCCCTTAATGAACATATGTGTAGCCGTAGCTTAAAAAATTCCCCAGTTTGGGTTTCGGGGAGACACTGATTTTGAAAAAGCCCTGGTGTTCTCCTTACATGAATGGGACTCTTCCTACTGCTAAAACATGTCTGTCACACCCAGAGGATGGTATACCGTCTGATCGGGAAGAGTTTGGAAAAGGCATCTCATCTCCTCATCTCCTGGTGCTCGGGTTCGCCCCTCCAGCGTCTTTACTAACAGTCTCCCCACTTGGAGATGGCAGCACTGTCAACATCCTGTTGCGTACAGTTTGGAATTTGTCCAGAGGATGAAGCGGAAGGATGAGGAACAATGAGAGACAAGTCCTAGGTGTTCAGACAGGCACATGTCACTCTAATTTCCAATCAGGAAGACGAATTGACCAAAGGCTAGGGTTGCCCATGGAAACAGTATAGGGCTTGAGGAAATCCCGCTGCTTTGTGGCCAGTTCCCATAAACACAAGTTGAACAATGGAACTCAGGGACAGTAAAATTCACGAAACTGCAGAGTTGAAAATATCTATCACTGAAAAATGTCTTGAGGAAAGTCAGAGAAAAGGACTTGTAAGCAAGGGAGAATGGCAGGAAAGGGATTTGAGGAGGTAGAAAGGACTCACCATTAAGCACAAGAAAAGGGGCTGAACATTGCCAACATTGCAGTTGGCCAAAAAGGGTGTATGCGTTTTATTCTGTATATATTCAAGAAAAGGGCATACACTTTTTTAGCCAACCAAACAGGTGGGCACTGGAAATCAATACTACAAAAGATATCACTTCAGATCAGTCAGAAGAGCCATCCTCATAAAGCGTAAACAACAGAAATGCAGGACAGGGCAAGGAGAAGAGGGAGCCCTGTGAGACTTATAGTGGAAATGTATATTGCCAACGGCCATTCTGGAGAAGTGTATTGTGTTTACTAAAGCATCTAAAAAATGAGCTACAGAGCATAGGGCACTTGCACTCATGGGCGTATATCTTGGGAAAAACAAAAATCGAGAGGACACAGGCACCCCAATATTTACCGCCTCTCTGTTTAAAAGATCCTCGACTAGGATATAACTTAAATGTCTCTGGAGGGAAAACATGGATAGAGATGTGGTACTTATGTAGAGTGGAATATTACTCAGCCTGGAAATCAATGAAATATGGCCAGTTGTAACAACTCCAGAGGAGTTACGTATGATCATTCTAAGTGACATAATTCAAAAAGAAAAAGACACATATCATAAGATATCACTTAAAGGTGGAATCCAAAATAGCTACACATGAAATAACTTACAAAACAAAAACATAGTCAAATATGTAGAAAACACGCATAAGGCTGCTAAACGGGAAAGGTGGGGAGGGGTGAGGCATCATCCAAGAGGTTGAAATTAGCAAAGATACCATTCCAAATACCAAACTGATAATCAACAAGGCCTACACGGTAGCTAAAAGAACTGCACTCAGCACACTCAAGTCACCGGAAAAGAATATATACGACTGGTAAGAATCTGAAAAAGAATTTACTGATGTCTCTCTGTACGTGAATCAAGTGGATGTACAGCAGCAAGAAACAGAGCTTTGAAAATAAGCTGTAACCAATATAGTAATAAATTGAAAAAAATAAACGACAGAGAGACAGAGAAAACCTCTTACAACTTTTCCTCAGGGACGGTGATGCAACATGGATTGAACACGTCTAGACCCACAGCAGGATGAGACATAAGGCTGGAAACTGTTTGCACTAAGAGAAATGTGAGGTTGGATGAGGAAATGCACACCCTTTAAAGTAACACTACCTGGTACCCATTCAATGGGTCCCAAATCTGCAGGTTCAAGGGATCTTCCTACAGCTAAAACATGCATGGAAAACCCAGAGGACTGTACACCATGTGATCGGGAGATGTGTCTAAAATGCAGCTCATTTATCCTCTCCTGGTGCTCCTGTTCACCATTCCAGCCACGTTACTTAGAATCTCCCCACTTGGAGAATCAGCACATTTCAACTTCTGTTTCACACATTTTGCAAATTGTGAGGAGGATGAACGGGAAGAGGGGGAACCAATGAGAGAATAGTTGTAGGGGTTTGGACGGGCACATATCACTCTAATTTCCCATTAAGAATAAGAATTGAAAAAAGGCTCAGCCCGCCTCGCCCGAGCCAAAATAGGGCCGGAAGCAATCCTGCGGATTTGAGGCCAGCTCACAAAAGAGCAACTTAAAAAATGGAGCTCAGGGTCACTGCAATTCACAAACCTGCAGAGTTATAAATGAAAACTAACGTCCAAAAATATGTTGAGGTAAGGCAAAGAAGAGGATCTGAATGCAAGACAGAATTGCAAGAAACAGATTTCAAGAGATAGATTGGACTCGTCTTTAAAGCACATGAAAAGCGGCAGAATTTCGACAATGATGCAGTTGGCCCAAAAGGGCGTATGCGTTTTTTCCTGATTATATCCAGGAAAAAACGCATACACACTTTATGGGCAACGAAGCAAGCAAGCAATGCAAATGTGCACAACAAAGAAGTCTCATTACCCACTGGTCAAAAGGGCCATCCTAAAAAATTGTAAAAACCAGAAATGCAGGACAGGCCATGGAGAACAGGGAGCCTTTATACGCTGATGGGCAGTGTGTGAACTGCCGAGAGCCACTCTGGAGAAGTGTATGGTGGTTCCTAAATCATCTAAAAAACAGAGCTACAGAGCATAGGACACTTCCAATCATGGGAGTATATCTAGGGAAGTCTAAAAATCAACAAGACACAAGCACACCACAGTTTAGGGCTACTCTGTTTACAAGAACCTCAACTTCAGTACACCTTAAATATCCCAGGAAAGAGAACAATGGATAAAGAAGATGTGGCACTTATGTACAATGGAATATCTCTTCACCATGAAATCAATGTAATAAGGCTAGTAGAAGGATAAAGAGTGGATTTAGGTCCGATAATACTACTTGAAATTAGTCAAACAGAAAAAGAAACATATCATAAGATATCACTTATAGAGGGAGGGTAAATATGGCTGCACAAAAAATGAATTACATAACAGAACAGTGTCTCACATTTAGAAAACACACTTATGTCAACTTAAGGGGAAAGGAGAGGTGGGGTGATGCATAAAACCAGAGTTTGAAATTAGCACAGATACCGTTCAATAAACCAAATAAGTATTAGACAAGATCTACACCTTGCTCAATGAACTGGCCTCAACACACCCAATACACTGCACAGAAATAAATCTGAGTAATAAGAATCTTAAGACCCATGTATTGACATATCTTCATAAGGGAATCAAGTGTGTGCAGAGCAGCACAAACACAGCAGTGAAAATGAGCTAAACCCCATTATAGAAATAAATTTTAAAAACAAAACGCAGAAACAATGAAAGAGAGAAAAATTCTTACAATATTCGCTCAGGGGCTGTGATGCAACCTGGATTGACCACATATAAACCCACAGCTGGATAAGACATAAGGCTGGACACTTGGGGCTGAGAGGATTGGTGAGCTTTGGTGAGCAACTGCCAAAAGTTTAATGCAATACTTCATGCTACTCATTCCAAGGGTCCCAACACTCCAGGTTGAAGGGAATCTTCCTACAGCTAAACCATGCTTGGGAAACCCAGCGACAGGTATACCATATGATCGGGAAAGGTTTCTAAAACGCACCTCATTGTTCCTCTCCTGGGGCTCCGGATCGACATTCATGCCGCTTTACTAACAAAAACCCCACATGGAGAGTCAATGCCTTTAAGTTCTGGTATCGCACAGTCTGCAGTTAGTGTGGAGGATGAATGGGAATAGGGGGAACCAGTGAGAATCTAGCTGTAGCGGTTTCAATGGGCACATGTCACTCTAATTTAACATCAGTAAGCAGAATTAAACAAATGCACAGCAAGGCGTACCAGAAGAAGAATATGGCCTGAAGGAATCCTGTGGTTATGAGGGAATATCACAAAAATAAGAGCTGAAAAATGGAGCTAAGGGCAACTGCAATTCAAAAACGTGCAGAATTATAAAGGCCAACTATTTTCAAAAAGTATATTGAGGAAAGGCTATGAACAGGCATTGAAAGCACGGCAGAATTGCAGGAAACCGATTTCAGGAGGTAGACTGGAATTGCATTTAAAACATAGGAAAAGAGGCAGAACGTCCACAATGATGCACTTGGCCAAAAAGGGCGTATGCGTTTTTTCCTGAATATATTCAGGAAAAAATACATACGCCCTATTTGGAAAACCAAGCAAGCTTGCAAAGGAAATCTGCACTACAATGAAGTCTCACTTGTCCCCGGTCAGAAGGGCCATCTGTAAAAAGTGTAAAATCCAGAAAGGCAGGACAGGCCATGGAGAACTGGGAGCCTTGTTATGCTCATGGGCGGGATGTAAATTGCCAATAGCCACTTGGGAGAAGTGTATGGTGTTTCCTGAAACATCTAAAAACAAAGCAACAGAGCCTAGGGCACTTCCACTTATGGTCCTATAGCTTAGGGAAATTAAAATATAAAAGACACAGCCACCCCACAGTTTGGGATGGCTCTGTTTACAAGAACCTCGTTTACGGGATAAGTTCAATATCGCAGAAAGTGAAAAATGGATAAAGATGTTGTGGTACTTACGTACAATGCAATATCACTCAGCAATGAAATCTATGTCATCAGGCCCGTAGCAGCATAATGAGTGGATTCAGGTATGATGATTCTAACTGAAATAAGTCACACAGAAAAAGAAACATCATAAGATATCACTAATACACGGAATGTAAACTTGGCTACACAGGAACTGAATTACAAAACAGAACAGGGTCTCAAATTTAGAAAACCAACTTATGCTTGCTTAAGGGGAAAGGTGAGTTGGGGTGCTGCATAAAACCAGAGATTGGAATGAGCACAGATAAAGTTCCTTAAGCCAAATATGGAATAGACAAGAACTACTCCTTGCTCAACGAAATGGACTCAACAGCCCATATTAAACGCCTAAGAATGTACCTGACTAGTAAGTATCTTAAAACCTATGGATTGCTATGTCTCTGAAAGAAAATCAAGCGTGTGTACAGGGGCATAAACGCAGCAATGATAGGATTGGAGAGGTTCGGTGAGCAAATGAAGACCCTTTGAAGTCATATTGCATGGTACCCATTCCACGGGTCTCAACTCTCCAGGTTTAAGGGATTCTTCCTTCAGCTAAAACATGCACGTGGAACCCAGAGTATGATCAACCATGTGATCGGAAGACGTGTTCCAATATGTCTCAGTTCTCGTCCCCTGGTACTCGGGTGCATCATTCCAGACACTTTACTAACACTCTCCCGACTTGGAGAGTCAGTGCCTTTAACCTCCTGTTTGGCCCAGTTTGCAATTTCTGCGGAAGATGAACAGGAATAGGGAGAACCAATGAGAGACTAGCTGGAGGTGTCTGGACGGGCAAATTTAACTCTCATTTCCCACCAGGAAGAGGAATTAACCAAAGGCTCAGCGTGCCGTGCCGGAACCAGAGTAGGGCCTGAAGCAATGCTGCGGTGTTCCGGCCAGCTCCCAAGAAAGCGAGTTGAAGAAAGGAGCTCAGGGGCACTGTAATTCACAAACCTGCAGAGTTATAAATGACAGCTATCGTCAAAAAATATACTGAAGTAAGGCTGTCAAGAGGACTTGAAAGCGGGGCATAATTGCAGGAAACCGATTTCAGGAGGTAGACTGGAATTGCATTTAAAGCATAGGAAAAGAGGCAGAACGTCCACAATGATGCACTTGGCCAAAAAGGGCGTATGCGTTTTTTCCTGAATATATTCAGGAAAAAACGCATACGCCCTTTTTGGCCAACCAAGCAAGCTTGCAAAGGAAATCTGCACTACAATGAAGTCTCACTTCCCCCCGGTCAAAAGGGCCATCTGAAAAAAGTGTAAAATCCAGAAAGGCAGGACAGGCCATGGAGAACTGGGAGCCTTGTTATTCTGATGGGCGGGATGTAAATTGCCAACAGCCACTCGGGAGAGGTGTATGGTGTTTCCTGAAACATCTAAAAAACAAAGCAACAGAGCCTAGGGCACTTCCACTTATGGTCCTATAGCTTAGGGAAATTAAAATCAAAAAGACACAGCCACCCCAAAGTTTGGGACGGCTCTGTTTACAAGAACCTCGTTTACGGTACAAGTTCAATAACGCAGAAAGTGAAAAATGGATAAAGAAGTTGTGGTACTTACGTACAATGCAATATCACTCAGCAATGAAATCTATGTCATCAGGCCCGTAGCAGCATAATGAGTGGATTCAGGTATGATGATTCTAACTGAAATAAGTCACACAGAAAAAGAAACATCATAAGATATCACTAATACACAGAATGTAAACTTGGCTACACAGGAACTGGATTACAAAACAGAACAGGGTCTCAAATTTAGAAAACCTACTTATGCTTGCTTAAGGGGAAAGGTGAGTTGGGGTGCTGCATAAAAACTGAGATTGAAATGAGCACAGATAAAGTTCCTTAAGCCAAATATGGAATAGACAAGAGCTACTCCTTGCTCAACGAAATGGACTCAACAGCCCATATTAAACGCCTAAGAATGTACCTGACTAGTAAGTATCTTAAAACCTATGGATTGCTATGTCTCTGAAAGAAAATCAAGCGTGTGTACAGGGGCATAAACGCAGCAATGACAGGACTGGAGAGGTTCGGTGAGCAAATGAAGACCCTTTGAAGTCATATTGCATGGTACCCATTCCACGGGTCTCAACTCTCCAGGTTTAAGGGATTCTTCCTTCAGCTAAAACATGCACGTGGAACCCAGAGTATGATCAACCGTGTGATCGGGAGACGTGTTCCAATATGTCTCAGTTCTCGTCCCCTGGTACTCGGGTGCATCATTCCAGACGCTTTACTAACACTCTCCCGACTTGGAGAGTCAGTGCCTTTAACCTCCTCTTTGGCCCAGTTTTCAATTTCTGCGGAAGATGAACAGGAATAGGGAGAACCAATGAGAGACTAGGTGGAGGTGTCTGGACCGGCAAATTTAACTCTAATTTCCCACCAGGAAGAGGAATTAACCAAAGGCTCAGCGTGCCGTGCCGGAACCAGATTAGGGCCTGAAGAAATGCTGCGGTGTTCCGGCCAGCTCCCAAGAAAGCGAGTTGAAGAAAGGAGCTCAGGGGCACTGTAATTCACAAACCTGCAGAGTTATAAATGACAGCTCTCGTCCAAAAATATACTGAAGTAAGGCTGCCAAGAGGACTTGAATGTGGGGCAGAATTGCAGGAAACCGATTTCAGGAGGTAGACTGGAATTGCATTTAAAGCATAGGAAAAGAGGCAGAACGTCCACAATGATGCACTTGGCCAAAAAGGGCGTATGCGTTTTTTCCTGAATATATTCAGGAAAAAACGCATACGCCCTTTTTGGCCAACCAAGCAAGCTTGCAAAGGAAATCTGAACTACAATGAAGTCTCACTTCCCCCCGGTCAAAAGGGCCATCTGAAAAAAGTGTAAAATCCAAAAAAGCAGGACAGGCCATGGAGAACTGGGAGCCTTGTTATGCTGATGGGCGGGATGTAAATTGCCAAGAGCCACTCGGAAGAAGTGTATGGTGCTTCCTGAAACACCTAAAAAACATAGCAGCGGAGCCTAGGGCACTTCCACTTATGGTCCTATAGCTTAGGGAAATTAAAATCAAAAAGACACAGCCACCCCAAAGTTTGGGACGGCTCTGTTTACAAGAACCTCGTTTACGGTACAAGTTCAATAGCGCAGAAAGTGAAAAATGGATAAAGAAGTTGTGGTACTTACGTACAATGCAATATCACTCAGCAATGAAATCTATGTCATCAGGCCCGTAGAAGCATAATGAGTGGATTCAGGTATGATGATTCTAACTGAAATAAGTCACACAGAAAAAGAAACATCATAAGATATCACTAATACACAGAATGTAAACTTGGCTACACAGGAACTGGATTACAAAACAGAACAGGGTCTCAAATTTAGAAAACCTACTTATGCTTCCTTAAGGGGAAAGGTGAGTTGGGGTGCTGCATAAAAACTGAGATTGAAATGAGCACAGATAAAGTTCCTTAAGCCAAATATGGAATAGACAAGAGCTACTCCTTGCTCAACGAAATGGACTCAACAGCCCATATTAAACGCCTAAGAATGTACCTGACTAGTAAGTATCTTAAAACCTATGGATTGCTATGTCTCTGAAAGAAAATCAAGCGTGTGTACAGGGGCATAAACGCAGCAATGATAGGACTGGAGAGGTTCGGTGAGCAAATGAAGACCCTTTGAAGTCATATTGCATGGTACCCATTCCACGGGTCTCAACTCTCCAGGTTTAAGGGATTCTTCCTTCAGCTAAAACATGCACGTGGAACCCAGAGTATGATCAACCGTGTGATCGGGAGACGTGTTCCAATATGTCTCAGTTCTCGTCCCCTGGTACTCGGGTGCAACATTCCAGACGCTTTACTAACACTCTCCCGACTTGGAGAGTCAGTGCCTTTAACCTCCTGTTTGGCCCAGTTTGCAATTTCTATGGAAGATGAACAGGAATAGGGAGAACCAAAGAGAGACTAGCTGGAGGTGTCTGGACGGGCAAATTTAACTCTCATTTCCCACCAGGAAGAGGAATTAACCAAAGGCTCAGCGTGCCGTGCCGGAACCAGATTAGGGCCTGAAGCAATCCTGCGGTGTTGCGGCCAGCTCCCAAGAGAGCGAGTTGAAGAAAGGAGCTCAGGGGCACTGTAATTCACAAACCTGCAGAGTTATAAATGACAGCTATCGTCCAAAAATATACTGAAGTAAGGCTGCCAAGAGGACTTGAAAGCGGGGCAGAATTGCAGGAAACCGATTTCAGGAGGTAGACTGGAATTGCATTTAAAGCATAGGAAAAGAGGCAGAACGTCCACAATGATGCACTTGGCCAAAAAGGGCGTATGCGTTTTTTCCTGAATATATTCTGGAAAAAACGCATACGCCCTTTTTGGCCAACCAAGCAAGCTTGCAAAGGAAATCTGCACTACAATGAAGTCTCACTTCCCCCCGGTCAAAAGGGCCATCTGAAAAAAGTGTAAAATCCAGAAAGGCAGGACAGGCCATGGAGAACTGGGAGCCTTGTTATGCTGATGGGCGGGATGTAAATTGCCAAGAGCCACTTGGGAGAGGTGTATGGTGTTTCCTGAAACATCTAAAAAACAAAGCAACAGAGCCTAGGGCACTTCCACTTATGGTCCTATAGCTTAGGGAAATTAAAATCAAAAAGACACAGCCACCCCAAAGTTTGGGACGGCTCTGTTTACAAGAACGTCATTTACGGTACAAGTTCAATATCACAGAAAGTGAAAAATGGATAAAGAAGTTGTGGTACTTACGTACAATGCAATATCACTCAGCAATGAAATCTATGTCATCAGGCCCGTAGCAGCATAATGAGTGGATTCAGGTATGATGATTCTAACTGAAATAAGTCACACAGAAAAAGAAACATCATAAGATATCACTAATACACGGAATGTAAACTTGGCTACACAGGAACTGGATTACAAAACAGAACAGGGTCTCAAATTTAGAAAACCAACATATGCTTGCTTAAGGGGAAAGGTGAGTTGGGGTGCTGCATAAAACCAGAGATTGAAATGAGCACAGATAAAGTTCCTTAAGCCAAATATGGAATAGACAAGAACTACTCCTTGCTCAACGAAATGGACTCAACAGCCCATATTAAACGCCTAAGAATGTACCTGACTAGTAAGTATCTTAAAACCTATGGATTGCTATGTCTCTGAAAGAAAATCAAGCGTGTGTACAGGGGCATAAATGCAGCATTGATAGGATTGGAGAGGTTCGGAGAGCAAATGAAGACCCTTTGATGTCATATTGCATGGTACCCATTCCACGGGTCTCAACTCTCCAGGTTTAAGGGATTCTGCCTTCAGCTAAAACATGCACGTGGAACCCAGAGTATGATCAACCGTGTGATCGGGAGACGTGTTCCAATATGTCTCAGTTCTCGTCCCCTGGTACTCGGGTGCAACATTCCAGACGCTTTACTAACACACTCCCGACTTGGAGAGTCAGTGCCTTTAACCTCCTGTTTGGCCCAGTTTACAATTTCTGAGGAAGATGAACAGGAATAGGGAGAACCAATGAGAGACTAGCTGGAGGTGTCTGGACGGGCAAATTTAACTCTCATTTCCCACCAGGAAGAGGAATTAACCAAAGGCTCAGCGTGCCGTGCCGGAACCAGATTAGGGCCTGAAGCAATCCTGCGGTGTTGCGGCCAGCTCACAAGAAAGCGAGTTGAGGAAAGGAGATCAGGGGCACTGTAATTCACAAACCTGCAGAGTTATAAATGACAGCTATCGTCCAAAAATATACTGAAGTAAGGCTGTCAAGAGGACTTGAAAGCGGGGAGAATTGCAGGAAACCGATTTCAGGAGGTAGACTGGAATTGCATTTAAAGCATAGGAAAAGAGGCAGAACGTCCACAATGATGCACTTGGCCAAAAAGGGCGTATGCGTTTTTTCCTGAATATATTCAGGAAAAAACTCATACGCCCTTTTTGGCCAACCAAGCAAGCTTGCAAAGGAAATCTGCACTACAATGAAGTCTCACTTCCCCCCGGTCAAAAGGGCCATCTGAAAAAAGTGTAAAATCCAGAAAGGCAGGACAGGCCATGGAGAACTGGGAGCCTTGTTATGCTCATGGGCGGGATGTAAATTGCCAACAGCCACTCGGTAGAAGTGTATGGTGATTCCTGAAACATCTAAAAAACAAAGCAACAGAGCCTAGGGCACTTCCTCTTATGGTCCTATAGCTTAGGGGAATTAAAATCAAAAAGACACAGCCACCCCAAAGTTTGGGAAGGCTCTGTTTACAAGAACCTCGTTTACGGTACAAGTTCAACAGCGCAGAAAGTGAAAAATGGATAAAGAAGTTGTGGTACTAACGTACAATGCAATATCACTCAGCAATGAAATCTATGTCATCAGGCCCGTAGCAGCATAATGAGTGGATTCAGGTATGATGATTCTAACTGAAATAAGTCACACAGAAAAAGAAACATCATAAGATATCACTAATACACGGAATGTAAACTTGGCTACACAGGAACTGGATTACAAAACAGAAAAGGGTCTCAAATTTAGAAAACCAACTTATGCTTGCTTAAGGGGAAAGGTGAGTTGGGGTGCTGCATAAAACCAGAGATTGAAATGAGCACAGATAAAGTTCCTTAAGCCAAATATGGAATAGACAAGAACTACTCCTTGCTCAACGAAATGGACTCAACAGCCCATATTAAATGCCTAAGAATGTACCTGACTAGTAAGTATCTTAAAACCTATGGATTGCTATGTCTCTGAAAGAAAATCAAGCGTGTGTACAGGGGCATAAACACAGCAGTGATAGGAATGGAGAGGTTCGGTGAGCAAATGAAGACCCTTTGATGTCATATTGCATGGTACCCATTCCACGGGTCTCAACTCTGCGGGTTTAAGGGATTCTTCCTTCAGCTAAAACATGCACGTGGAACCCAGAGTATGATCAACCATGTGATCGGGAGACATGTTCCAATATGTCTCAGTTCTCGTCCCCTGGTACTCGGGTGCAACATTCCAGACGCTTTACTAACACTCTCCCGACTTGGAGAGTCAGTGCCTTTAACCTCCTGTTTGGCCCATTTGCAATTTCTGCGGAAGATGAACAGGAATAGGGAGAACCAATGAGAGACTAGGTGGAGGTGTCTGGACGGGCAAATTTAACTCTCATTTCCCACGAGGAAGAGGAATTAACCAAAGGCTCAGCGTGCCGTGCCGGAACCAGATTAGGGCTTGAAGCAATCCTGCAGTGTTGCGGCCAGCTCACAAGAAAGCGAGTTGAAGAAAGGAGCTCATGGGCACTGTAATTCGCAAACCTGCAGAGTTATAAATGACAGCTATCGTCCAAAAATATACTGAAGTAAGGCTGCCAAGAGGACTTGAAAGCGGGGCAGAATTGCAGGAAACCGATTTCAGGAGGTAGACTGGAATTGCATTTAAAGCATAGGAAAAGAGGCAGAACGTCCACAATGATGCACTTGGCCAAAAAGGGCGTATGCGTTTTTTCCTGAATATATTCAGGAAAAAACGCATACGCCCTTTTTGGCCAACCAAGCAAGCTTGCAAAGGAAATCTGCACTACAATGAAGTCTCACTTCCCCCCGGTCAAAAGGGCCATCTGAAAAAAGTGTAAAATCCAGAAAGGCAGGACAGGCCATGGAGAACTGGGAGCCTTGTTATGCTGATGGGCGGGATGTAAATTGCCAACAGCCACTCGGGAGAGGTGTATGGTGTTTCCTGAAACATCTAAAAAACAAAGCAACAGAGCCTAGGGCACGTCCACTTATGGTCCTATAGCTTAGGGAAATTAAAATCAAAAAGACACAGCCACCCCAAAGTTTGGGACGGCTCTGTTTACAAGAACCTCGTTTACGGTACAAGTTCAACATCGCAGAAAGTGAAAAATGGATAAAGAAGTTGTGGTACTTACGTACAATGCAATATCACTCAGCAATGAAATCTATGTCATCAGGCCCGTAGCAGCATAATGAGTGGATTCAGGTATGATGATTCTAACTGAAATAAGTCACACAGAAAAAGAAACATCATAAGATATCACTAATACACGGGATGTAAACTTGTCTACACAGGAACTGGATTACAAAACAGAACAGGGTCTCAAATTTAGAAAACCAACTTATGCTTGCTTAAGGGGAAAGGTGAGTTGGGGTGCTGCATAAAATCAGAGATTGAAATGAGCACAGACAAAGTTCCTTAAGCCAAATATAGAATAGACAAAAACTACTCCTTGCTCAACGAAATGGACTCAACACCTCATATTAAACGCCTAAGAATGTACCTGACTAGTAAGTATCTTAAAACCTATGGATTGCTATGTCTCTGAAAGACAATCAAGCGTGTGTACAGGGGCATAAACGCAGCAGTGATAGGATTGGAGAGGTTCGGAGAGCAAATGAAGACCCTTTGAAGTCATATTGCATGGTACCCATTCCACGGGGCTCAACTCTCCAGGTTTAAGGGATTCTTCCTTCAGCTAAAACATGCACGTGGAACCCAGAGTATGATCAACCGTGTGATCGGGAGACGTGTTCCAATATATCTCAGTTCTCGTCCCCTGGTACTCGGGTGTAACATTCCAGACGCTTTACTAACACTCTCCCGACTTGGAGAGTCAGTGCCTTTAACCTCCTGTTTGGCCCATTTGCAATTTCTGAGGAAGATGAACAGGAATAGGGAGAACCAATGAGAGACTAGGTGGAGGTGTCTGGACGGGCAAATTTAACTCTCATTTCCCACCAGGAAGAGGAATTAACCAAAGGCTCAGCGTGCCGTGCCGGAACCAGATTAGGGCCTGAAGCAATCCTGCGGTGTTGCGACCAGCTCACAAGAAAGCGAGTTGAAGAAAGGAGCTCAGGGGCACTGTAATTCACAAACCTGCAGAGTTATAAATGACAGCTATCGTCCAAAAATATACTGAAGTAAGGCTGCCAAGAGGACTTGAAAGCGGGGCAGAATTGCAGGAAACCGATTTCAGGAGGTAGACTGGAATTGCATTTAAAGCATAGGAAAAGAGGCAGAACGTCCACAATGATGCACTTGGCCAAAAAGGGCGTATGCGTTTTTTCCTGAATATATTCAGGAAAAAACTCATACGCCCTTTTTGGCCAACCAAGCAAGCTTGCAAAGGAAATCTGCACTACAATGAAGTCTCACTTCCCCCCGCTCAAAAGGGCCATCTGAAAAAAGTGTAAAATCCAGAAAGGCAGGACAGGCCATGGAGAACTGGGAGCCTTGTTATGCTGATGGACGGGATGTAAATTGCCAACAGCCACTCGGGAGAGGTGTATGGTGTTTCCTGAAACATCTAAAAAACAAAGCAACAGAGCCTAGGGCACTTCCACTTATGGTCCTGTAGCTTGGGAAATTAAAATCAGAAAGACACAGCCACCCCAAAGTTTGGGACGGCTCTGTTTACAAGAACCTTGTTTACGGTACAAGTTCAATAACGCAGAAAGTGAAAAATGGATAAAGAAGTTGTGGTACTTACGTACAATGAAATATCACTCAGCAATGAAATCTATGTCATCAGGCCCATAGCAGCATAATGAGTGCATTCAGGTATGATGATTCTAACTGAAATAAGTCACACAGAAAAAGAAACATCATAAGATATCACTAATACACGGAATGTAAACTTGGCTACACAGGAACTGGATTACAAAACAGAACAGGGTCTCAAATTTAGAAAACCAACTTATGCTTGCTTAAGGGGAAAGGTGAGTTGGGTGCTGCATAAAACCAGAGATTGAAATGAGCACAGATAAAGTTCCTTAAGCCTAATATGGAATAGACAAGAACTACTCCTTGCTCAACGAAATGGACTCAACACCCCATATTAAACGCCTAAGAATGTACCTGACTAGTAAGTATCTTAAAACCTATGGATTGCTATGTCTCTGAAAGAGAATCAAGCGTGTGTACAGGGGCATAAACGCAGCAGTGATAGGATTGGAGAGGTTCGGTGAGCAAATGAAGACCCTTTGAATTCATATTGCTTGGTACCCATTCCACGGGTCTCAATTCTCCAGGTTTAAGGGATTCTTCCTTCAGCTAAAACATGCACGTGGAACCCAGAGTATGATCAACCGTGTGATCGGGAGACGTGTTCCAATATGTCTCAATTCTCGTCCCCTGGTACTCGGGTGTAACATTCCAGACGCTTAACTAACACTCTCCCGACTTGGAGAGTCAGTGCCTTTAACCTCCTGTTTGGCCCATTTGCAATTTCTGAGGAAGATGAACAGGAATAGGAAGAACCAATGAGAGACTAGGTGGAGGTGTCTGGACGGGCAAATTTAACTCTCATTTCCCACCAGGAAGAGGAATTAACCAAAGGCTCAGCGTGCTGTGCCGGAACCAGATTAGGGCCTGAAGCAATCCTGCGGTGTTGCGGCCAGCTCACAAGAAAGCGAGTTGAAGAAAGGAGCTCAGGGGCACTGTAATTCACAAACCTGCAGAGTTATAAATGACAGCTATCATCCAAAAATATACTGAAGTAAGGCTGCCAAGAGGACTTGAAAACGGGGCAGAATTGCAGGAAACCGATTTCAGGAGGTAGACTGGAATTGCATTTAAAGCATAGGAAAAGAGGCAGAACGTCCACAATGATGCACTTGGCCAAAAAGGGCGTATGCATTTTTTCCTGAATATATTCAGGAAAAAACGCATACGCCCTTTTTGGCCAACCAAGCAAGCTTGTAAAGGAAATCTGCACTACAATGAAGTCTCACTTCCCCCCGGTCAAAAGGGCCATCTGAAAAAAGTGTAAAATCCAGAAAGGCAGGACAGGCCATGGAGAACTGGGAGCCTTGTTATGCTGATGGGCGGGATGTAAATTGCCAACAGCCACTCGGGAGAGGTGTATGGTGTTTCCTGAAACATCTAAAAAACAAAGCAACAGAGCCTAGGGCACTTCCACTTATGATCCTATAGCTTAGGGAAATTAAAATCAAAAAGACACAGCCACCCCAAAGTTTGGGACGGCTCTGTTTACAAGAACCTCGTTTACGGTACAAGTTCAATGGCGCAGAAAGTGAAAAATGGATAAAGAAGTTGTGGTACTTACGTACAATGCAATATCACTCAGCAATGAAATCTATGTCATCAGGCCCGTAGCAGCATAATGAGTGGATTCAGGTATGATGATTCTAACTGAAATAAGTCACACAGAAAAAGAAACATCATAAGATATCACTAATACACCGAATGTAAATTTGGCTACACAGGAACTGGATTACAAAACAGAACAGGGTCTCAAATTTAGAAAACCAACTTATGCTTGCTTAAGGGGAAAGGTGAGTTGGGGTGCTGCATAAAACCAGAGATTGAAATGAGCACAGATAAAGTTCCTTAAGCCAAATATGGAATAGACAAGAACTACTCCTTGCTCAACGAAATGGACTCAACACCCCATATTAAACGCCTAAGAATGTACCTGACTAGTAAGTATCTTAAAACCTATGGATTGCTATGTCTCTGAAAGAAAATCAAGCGTGTGTACAGGGGCATAAACGCAGCAGTGATAGGATTGGAGAGGTTCGGTGAGCAAATAAAGACCCTTTGAAGTCATATTGCATGGTACCCATTCCACGGGTCTCAACTCTCCAGGTTTAAGGGATTCTTCCTTCAGCTAAAACATGCACGTGGAACCCAGAGTATGATCAACCGTGTGATCGGGAGACGTGTTCCAATATGTCTCAATTCTCGTCCCCTGGTACTCGGGTGTAACATTGCAGACGCTTAACTAACACTCTCCCGACTTGGAGAGTCAGTGCCTTTAACCTCCTGTTTGGCCCATTTGCAATTTCTGAGGAAGATGAACAGGAATAGGAAGAACCAATGAGAGACTAGGTGGAGGTGTCTGGACGGGCAAATTTAACTCTCATTTCCCACCAGGAAGAGGAATTAACCAAAGGCTCAGCGTGCTGTGCCGGAACCAGATTACGGCCTGAAGCAATCCTGCGGTGTTGCAGCCAGCTCACAAGAAAGCGAGTTGAAGAAAGGAGCTCAGGGGCACTGTAATTCACAAACCTGCAGAGTTATAAATGACAGCTATCGTCCAAAAATATACTGAAGTAAGGCTGTCAAGAGGACTTGAAAGCGGGGCAGAATTGCAGGAAACCGATTTCAGGAGGTAGACTGGAATTGCATTTAAAGCATAGGAAAAGAGGCAGAACGTCCACAATGATGCACTTGGCCAAAAAGGGCGTATGCGTTTTTTCCTGAATATATTCAGGAAAAAACGCATACGCCCTTTTTGGCCAACCAAGCAAGCTTGTAAAGGAAATCTGCACTACAATGAAGTCTCACTTCCCCCCGGTCAAAAGGGCCATCTGAAAAAAGTGTAAAATCCAGAAAGGCAGGACAGGCCATGGAGAACTGGGAGCCTTGTTATGCTGATGGGCGGGATGTAAATTGCCAACAGCCACTCGGGAGAGGTGTATGGTGTTTCCTGAAACATCTAAAAAACAAAGCAACAGAGCCTAGGGCACTTCCACTTATGATCCTATAGCTTAGGGAAATTAAAATCAAAAAGACACAGCCACCCCAAAGTTTGGGACGGCTCTGTTTACAAGAACCTCGTTTACGGTACAAGTTCAATGGCGCAGAAAGTGAAAAATGGATAAAGAAGTTGTGGTACTTACGTACAATGCAATATCACTCAGCAATGAAATCTATGTCATCAGGCCCGTAGCAGCATAATGAGTGGATTCAGGTATGATGATTCTAACTGAAATAAGTCACACAGAAAAAGAAACATCATAAGATATCACTAATACACCGAATGTAAATTTGGCTACACAGGAACTGGATTACAAAACAGAACAGGGTCTCAAATTTAGAAAACCAACTTATGCTTGCTTAAGGGGAAAGGTGAGTTGGGGTGCTGCATAAAACCAGAGATTGAAATGAGCACAGATAAAGTTCCTTAAGCCAAATATGGAATAGACAAGAACTACTCCTTGCTCAACGAAATGGACTCAACACCCCATATTAAACGCCTAAGAATGTACCTGACTAGTAAGTATCTTAAAACCTATGGATTGCTATGTCTCTGAAAGAAAATCAAGCGTGTGTACAGGGGCATAAACGCAGCAGTGATAGGATTGGAGAGGTTCGGTGAGCAAATAAAGACCCTTTGAAGTCATATTGCATGGTACCCATTCCACGGGTCTCAACTCTCCAGGTTTAAGGGATTCTTCCTTCAGCTAAAACATGCACGTGGAACCCAGAGTATGATCAACCGTGTGATCGGGAGACGTGTTCCAATATGTCTCAATTCTCGTCCCCTGGTACTCGGGTGTAACATTCCAGACGCTTAACTAACACTCTCCCGACTTGGAGAGTCAGTGCCTTTAACCTCCTGTTTGGCCCATTTGCAATTTCTGAGGAAGATGAACAGGAATAGGAAGAACCAATGAGAGACTAGGTGGAGGTGTCTGGACGGGCAAATTTAACTCTCATTTCCCACCAGGAAGAGGAATTAACCAAAGGCTCAGCGTGCTGTGCCGGAACCAGATTAGGGCCTGAAGCAATCCTGCGGTGTTGCAGCCAGCTCACAAGAAAGCGAGTTGAAGAAAGGAGCTCAGGGGCACTGTAATTCACAAACCTGCAGAGTTATAAATGACAGCTATCGTCCAAAAATATACTGAAGTAAGGCTGTCAAGAGGACTTGAAAGCGGGGCAGAATTGCAGGAAACCGATTTCAGGAGGTAGACTGGAATTGCATTTAAAGCATAGGAAAAGAGGCAGAACGTCCACAATGATGCACTTGGCCAAAAAGGGCGTATGCGTTTTTTCCTGAATATATTCAGGAAAAAACGCATACGCCCTTTTTGGCCAACCAAGCAAGCTTGTAAAGGAAATCTGCACTACAATGAAGTCTCACTTCCCCCTGGTCAAAAGGGCCATCTGAAAAAAGTGTAAAATCCAGAAATGCAGGACAGGCCATGGAGAACTGGGAGCCTTGTTATGCTGATGGGCGGGATGTAAATTGCCAACAGCCACTCTGGAGAGGTGTATGGTGTTTCCTGAAACATCTAAAAAACAAAGCAACAGAGCCTAGGGCACTTCCACTTATGGTCCTATAGCTTAGGGAAATTAAAATCAAAAAGACACAGCCACCCCAAAGTTTGGGACGGCTCTGTTTACAAGAACATCGTTTACGGTACAAGTTCAATATCACAGAAAGTGAAAAATGGATAAAGAAGTTGTGGTACTTACGTACAATGCAATATCACTCAGCAATGAAATCTATGTCATCAGGCCCATAGCAGCATAATGAGTGGATTCAGGTATGATGATTCTAACTGAAATAAGTCACACAGAAAAAGAAACATCATAAGATATCACTAATACACGGAATGTAAACTTGGCTACACAGGAACTGGATTACAAAACAGAACAGGGTCTCAAATTTAGAAAACCAACTTATGCTTGCTTAAGGGGAAAGCTGAGTTGGGGTGCTGCATAAAACCAGAGATTGAAATGAGCACAGATAAAGTTCCTTAAGCCAAATATGGAATAGACAAGAACTACTCCTTGCTCAACGAAATGGACTCAACAGCCCATATTAAATGCCTAAGTATGTACCTGACTAGTAAGTATCTTAAAACCTATGGATTGCTATGTCTCTGAAAGAGAATCAAGCGTGTGTACAGGGGCATAAACGCAGCAGTGATAGGATTGGAGAGGTTCGGTGAGCAAATGAAGACCCTTTGAAGTCATATTGCTTGGTACCCATTCCACGGGTCTCAACTCTCCAGGTTTAAGGGATTATTCCTTCAGGTAAAACATGCACGTGGAACCCAGAGTATGATCAACCGTGTGATCGGGAGACGTGTTCCAATATGTCTCAATTCTCGTCCCCTGGTACTCGGGTGTAACATTCCAGACGCTTTACTAACACTCTCCCGACTTGGAGAGTCAGTGCCTTTAACCTCCTGTTTGGCCCATTTGCAATTTCTGCGGAAGATGAACAGGAATAGGGAGAACCAATGAGAGACTAGCTGGAGGTGTCTGGACGGGCAAATTTAACTCTCATTTCCCACCAGGAAGAGGAATTAACCAAAGGCTCAGCGTGCCGTGCCGGAACCAGATTAGGGCCTGAAGCAATCCTGCGGTGTTGCGGCCAGCTCACAAGAAAGCGAGTTGAAGAAAGGAGCTCAGGGGCACTGTAATTCACAAACCTGCAGAGTTATAAATGACAGCTATCGTCCAAAAATATACTGAAGTAAGGCTGCCAAGAGGACTTGAAAGCGGGGCAGAATTGCAGGAAACCGATTTCAGGAGGTAGACTGGAATTGCATTTAAAGCATAGGAAAAGAGGCAGAACGTCCACAATGATGCACTTGGCCAAAAAGGGCGTATGCGTTTTTTCCTGAATATATTCAGGAAAAAACGTATACGCCCTTTTTGGCCAACCAAGCAAGCTTGCAAAGGAAATCTGCACTACAATGAAGTCTCACTTCCCCCCGGTCAAAAGGGCCATCTGAAAAAAGTGTAAAATCCAGAAAGGCAGGACAGGCCATGGAGAACTGGGAGCCTTGTTATGCTGATGGGCGGGATGTAAATTGCCAACAGCCACTCGGGAGAGGTGTATGGTGTTTCCTGAAACATCTAAAAAACAAAGCAACAGAGCCTAGGGCACTTCCACTTATGGTCCTATAGCTTAGGGAAATTAAAATCAAAAAGACACAGCCACCCCAAAGTTTGGGACGGCTCTGTTTACAAGAACCTCGTTTACGGTACAAGTTCAATATCGCAGAAAGTGAAAAATGGATAAAGAAGTTGTGGTACTTACGTACAATGCAATATCACTCAGCAATGAAATCTATGTCATCAGGCCCGTAGCAGCATAATGAGTGGATTCAGGTATGATGATTCTAACTGAAATAAGTCACACAGAAAAAGAAACATCATAAGATATCACTAATACACGGAATGTAAACCTGGCTACACAGGAACTGGATTACAAAACAGAACAGGGTCTCAAATTTAGAAAACCAACTTATGCTTGCTTAAGGGGAAAGGTGAGTTGGGGTGCTGCATAAAACCAGAGATTGAAATGAGCACAGATAAAGTTCCTTAAGCCAAATATGGAATAGACAAGAACTACTCCTTGCTCAACGAAAAGGACTCAACACCACATATTAAACGCCTAAGAATGTACCTGACTAGTAAGTATCTTAAAACCTATGGATTGCTATGTCTCTGAAAGAAAATCAAGCGTGTGTACAGGGGCATAAACGCAGCAGTGATAGGATTGGAGAGGTTCGGTGAGCAAATGAAGACCCTTTGAAGTCATATTGCATGGTACCCATTCCACGGGTCTCAACTCTCCAGGTTTAAGGGATTCTTTCTTCAGCTAAAACATGCACGTGGAACCCAGAGTATGATCAACCGTGTGATCGGGAGACGTGTTCCAATATGTCTCAATTCTCGTCCCCTGGTACTCGGGTGTAACATTCCAGACGCTTTACTAACACTCTCCCGACTTGGAGAGTCAGTGCCTTTAACCTCCTGTTTGGCCCATTTGCAATTTCTGAGGAAGATAAACAGGAATAGGGAGAACCAATGAGAGACTAGCTGGAGGTGTCTGGACGGGCAAATTTAACTCTCATTTCCCACCAGGAAGAGGAATTAACCAAAGGCTCAGTGTGCCGTGCCGGAACCAGATTAGGGCCTGAAGCAATCCTGCGGTGTTGCGGCCAGCTCACAAGAAAGCGAGTTGAAGAAAGGAGCTCAGGGGCACTGTAATTCACAAACCTGCAGAGTTATAAATGACAGCTATCGTCCAAAAATATACTGAAGTAAGGCTGCCAAGAGGATTTGAAAGCGGGGCAGAATTGCAGGAAACCGATTTCAGGAGGTAGACTGGAATTGCATTTAAAGCATAGGAAAAGAGGCAGAACGTCCACAATGATGCACTTGGCCAAAAAGGGCGTATGCGTTTTTTCCTGAATATATTCAGGAAAAAACGCATACGCCCTTTTTGGCCAACCAAGCAAGCTTGCAAAGGAAATCTGCACTACAATGAAGTCTCACTTCCCCCCGGTCAAAAGGGCCATCTGAAAAAAGTGTAAAATCCAGAAAGGCAGGACAGGCCATGGAGAACTGGGAGCCTTGTTATGCTGATGGGCGGGATGTAAATTGCCAACAGCCACTCGGGAGAGGTGTATGGTGTTTCCTGAAACATCTAAAAAACAAAGCAACAGAGCCTAGGGCACTTCCACTTATGGTCCTGTAGCTTGGGAAATTAAAATCAGAAAGACACAGCCACCCCAAAGTTTGGGACGGCTCTGTTTACAAGAACCTCGTTTACGGTACAAGTTCAATATCGCAGAAAGTGAAAAATGGATAAAGAAGTTGTGGTACTTACGTACAATGCAATATCACTCAGCAATGAAATCTATGTCATCAGGCCCGTAGCAGCATAATGAGTGGATTCAGGTATGATGATTCTAACTGAAATAAGTCACACAGAAAAAGAAACATCATAAGATATCACTAATACACCGAATGTAAACTTGGCTACACAGGAACTGGATTACAAAACAGAACAGGGTCTCAAATTTAGAAAACCAACTTATGCTTGCTTAAGGGGAAAGGTGAGTTGGGGTGCTGCATATAACCAGAGATTGAAATGAGCACAGATAAAGTTCCTTAAGCCAAATATGGAATAGACAAGAACTACTCCTTGCTCAACGAAATGGACTCAACACCCCATATTAAACGCCTAAGAATGTACCTGACTAGTAAGTATCTTAAAACCTATGGATTGCTATGTCTCTGAAAGAAAATCAAGCGTGTGTACAGGGGCATAAACGCAGCAGTGATAGGATTGGAGAGGTTCGGTGAGCAAATGAAGACCCTTTGAAGTCATATTGCATGGTACCCATTCCACGGGTCTCAACTCTCCAGGTTTAAGGGATTCTTCCTTCAGGTAAAACATGCACGTGGAACCCAGAGTATGATCAACCGTGTGATCGGGAGACGTGTTCCAATATGTCTCAATTCTCGTCCCCTGGTACTCGGGTGTAACATTCCAGACGCTTAACTAACACTCTCCCGACTTGGAGAGTCAGTGCCTTTAACCTCCTGTTTGGCCCATTTGCAATTTCTGAGGAAGATGAACAGGAATAGGAAGAACCAATGAGAGACTAGGTGGAGGTGTCTGGACGGGCAAATTTAACTCTCATTTCCCACCAGGAAGAGGAATTAACCAAAGGCTCAGCGTGCTGTGCCGGAACCAGATTAGGGCCTGAAGCAATCCTGCGGTGCTGCAGCCAGCTCACAAGAAAGCGAGTTGAAGAAAGGAGCTCAGGGGCACTGTAATTCACAAACCTGCAGAGTTATAAATGACAGCTATCGTCCAAAAATATACTGAAGTAAGGCTGTCAAGAGGACTTGAAAGCGGGGCAGAATTGCAGGAAACCGATTTCAGGAGGTAGACTGGAATTGCATTTAAAGCATAGGAAAAGAGGCAGAACGTCCACAATGATGCACTTGGCCAAAAAGGGCGTATGCGTTTTTTCCTGAATATATTCAGGAAAAAACGCATACGCCCTTTTTGGCCAACCAAGCAAGCTTGCAAAGGAAATCTGCACTACAATGAAGTCTCACTTCCCCACGGTCAAAAGGGCCATCTGAAAAAAGTGTAAAATCCAGAAAGGCAGGACAGGCCATGGAGAACTGGGAGCCTTGTTATGCTGATGGGCGGGATGTAAATTGCCAAGAGCCACTCGGGAGAGGTGTATGGTGTTTCCTGAAACATCTAAAAAACAAAGCAACAGAGCCTAGGGCACTTCCACTTATGGTCCTGTAGCTTGGGAAATTAAAATCAGAAAGACACAGCCACCCCAAAGTTTGGGACGGCTCTGTTTACAAGAACATCGTTTACGGTACAAGTTCAATATCGCAGAAAGTGAAAAATGGATAAAGAAGTTGTGGTACTTACGTACAATGCAATATCACTCAGCAATGAAATCTATGTCATCAGGCCCATAGCAGCATAATGAGTGGATTCAGGTATGATGATTCTAACTGAAATAAGTCACACAGAAAAAGAAATATCATAAGATATCACTAATACACAGAATGTAAACTTGGCTACACAGGAACTGGATTACAAAACAGAACAGGGTCTCAAATTTAGAAAACCAACTTATGCTTGCTTAAGGGGAAAGGTGAGTTGGGGTGCTGCATAAAACCAGAGATTGAAATGAGCACAGATAAAGTTCCTTAAGCCAAATATGGAAAATACAAGAACTACTCCTTGCTCAACGAAATGGACTCAACACCCCATATTAAACGCCTAAGAATGTACCTGACTAGTAAGTATCTTAAAACCTATGGATTGCTATGTCTCTGAAAGAAAATCAAGCGTGTGTACAGGGGCATAAACGCAGCAGTGATAGGATTGGAGAGGTTCGGTGAGCAAATGAAGACCCTTTGAAGTCATATTGCTTGGTACCCATTCCACGGGTCTCAACTCTCCAGGTTTAAGGGATTCTTCCTTCAGCTAAAACATGCACGTGGAACCCAGAGTATGATCAACCGTGTGATCGGGAGACGTGTTCCAATATGTCTCAATTCTCGTCCCCTGGTACGCGGGTGTAACATTCCAGACGCTTAAGTAACACTCTCCCGACTTGGAGAGTCAGTGCCTTTAACCTCCTGTTTGGCCCATTTGCAATTTATGAGGAAGATGAACAGGAATAGGAAGAACCAATGAGAGACTAGGTGGAGGTGTCTGGACGGGCAAATTTAACTCTCATTTCCCACCAGGAAGAGGAATTAACCAAAGGCTCAGCGTGCTGCGCCGGAACCAGATTAGGGCCTGAAGCAATCCTGCGGTGTTGCGGCCAGCTCACAAGAAAGCGAGTTGAAGAAAGGAGCTCAGGGGCACTGTAATTCACAAACCTGCAGAGTTATAAATGACAGCTATCATCCAAAAATATACTGAAGTAAGGCTGCCAAGAGGACTTGAAAACGGGGCAGAATTGCAGGAAACCGATTTCAGGAGGTAGATTGGAATTGCATTTAAAGCATAGGAAAAGAGGCAGAACGTCCACAATGATGCACTTGGCCAAAAAAGGCGTATGCGTTTTTTCCTGAATATATTCAGGAAAAAACGCATACGCCCTTTTTGGCCAACCAAGCAAGCTTGTAAAGGAAATCTGCACTACAATGAAGTCTCACTTCCCCCCAGTCAAAAGGGCCATCTGAAAAAAGTGTAAAATCCAGAAAGGCAGGACAGGCCATGGAGAACTGGGAGCCTTGTTATGCTGATGGGCGGGATGTAAATTGCCAACAGCCACTCGGGAGAGGTGTATGGTGTTTCCTGAAACATCTAAAAAACAAAGCAACAGAGCCTAGGGCACTTCCACTTATGGTCCTATAGCTTAGGGAAATTAAAATCAAAAAGACACAGCCACCCCAAAGTTGGGGACGGCTCTGTTTACAAGAACCTCGTTTACGGTACAAGTTCAATATCGCAGAAAGTGAAAAGTGGATAAAGAAGTTGTGGTACTTACGTACAATGCAATATCACTCAGCAATGAAATCTATGTCATCAGGCCCGTAGCAGCATAATGAGTGGATTCAGGTATGAAGATTCTAACTGAAATATGTCACACAGAAAAAGAAACATCATAAGATATCACTAATACACGGAATGTAAACTTGGCTACACAGGAACTGGATTACAAAACAGAACAGGGTCTCAAATTTAGAAAACCAACTTATGCTTGCTTAAGGGGAAAGGTGAGTTGGGGTGCTGCATAAAACCAGAGATTGAAATGAGCACAGATAAAGTTCCTTAAGCCAAATATAGAATAGACAAGAACTACTCCTTGCTCAACGAAATGGAGTCAACACCCCATATTAAACGCCTAAGAATGTACCTGACTAGTAAGAATTTTCAAACCTATGGATTGCTATGTCTCCGAAAGAAAATCAAGCGTGTGTACAGGGGCATAAACGCAGCAGTGATAGGATTGGAGAGGTTCGGTGAGCAAATGAAGACCCTTTGAAGTCATATTGCATGGTACCCATTCCACGGGTCTCAACTCTCCAGGTTTAAGGGATTCTTCCTTCAGCTAAAACATGCACGTGGAACCCAGAGTATGATCAACCGTGTGATCGGGAGACGTGTTCCAATATGTTTCAATTCTCGTCCCCTGGTACTCGGGTGTAACATTCCAGACGCTTTACTAACACTCTCCCGACTTGGAGAGTCAGTGCCTTTAACCTCCTGTTTGGCCCATTTGCAATTTCTGCGGAAGATGAACAGGAATAGGGAGAACCAATGAGAGACTAGCTGGAGGTGTCTGGACGGGCAAATTTAACTCTCATTTCCCACCAGGAAGAGGAATTAACCAAAGGCTCAGCGTGCCGTGCCGGAACCAGATTAGGGCCTGAAGCAATCCTGCGGTGTTGCGGCCAGCTCACAAGAAAGCGAGTTGAAGAAAGGAGCTCAGGGGCACTGTAATTCACAAACCTGCAGAGTTATAAATGACAGCTATCGTCCAAAAATATACTGAAGTAAGGCTGCCAAGAGGACTTGAAAGCGGGGCAGAATTGCAGGAAACCGATTTCAGGAGGTAGACTGGAATTGCATTTAAAGCATAGGAAAAGAGGCAGAACGTCCACAATGATGCACTTGGCCAAAAAGGGCGTATGCGTTTTTTCCTGAATATATTCAGGAAAAAACGCATACGCCCTTTATGGCCAACCAAGCAAGCTTGCAAAGGAAATCTGCACTACAATGAAGTCTCACTTCCCCCCGGTCAAAAGGGCCATCTGAAAAAAGTGTAAAATCCAGAAAGGCAGGACAGGCCATGGAGAACTGGGAGCCTTGTTATGCTGATGGGCGGGATGTAAATTGCCAACAGCCACTCGGGAGAGGTGTATGGTGTTTCCTGAAACATCTAAAAAACAAAGCAACAGAGCCTAGGGCACTTCCACTTATGGTCCTATAGCTTAGGGAAATTAAAATCAGAAAGACACAGCCACCCCAAAGTTTGGGACGGCTCTGTTTACAAGAAACTCGTTTACGGTACAAGTTCAATATCCCAGAAAGTGAAAAATGGATAAAGAAGTTGTGGTACTTACGTACAATGCAATATCACTCAGCAATGAAATCTATGTCATCAGGCCCGTAGCAGCATAATGAGTGGATTCAGGTATGATGATTCTAACTGAAATAAGTCACACAGAAAAAGAAACATCATAAGATATCATTAATACACGGGATGTAAACTTGGCTACACAGGAACTGGATTACAAAACAGAACAGGGTCTCAAATTTAGAAAACCAACTTATGCTTGCTTAAGGGGAAAGGTGAGTTGGGGTGCTGCATAAAACCAGAGATTGAAATGAGCACAGATAAAGTTCCTTAAGCCAAATATGGAATAGACAAGAACTACTCCTTGCTCAACGAAATGGACTCAACAGCCCATATTAAACGCCTAAGAATGTACCTGACTAGTAAGAATTTTCAAACCTATGGATTGCTATGTCTCCGAAAGAAAATCAAGCGTGTGTACAGGGGCATAAACGCAGCAGTGATAGGATTGGAGAGGTTCGGTGAGCAAATGAAGACCCTTTGAAGTCATATTGCATGGTACCCATTCCACGGGTCTCAACTCTCCAGGTTTAAGGGATTCTTCCTTCAGCTAAAACATGCACGTGGAACCCAGAGTATGATCAACCGTGTGATCAGGAGACGTGTTCCAATATGTCTCAATTCTCGTCCCCTGGTACTCGGGTGTAACATTCCAGACGCTTAACTAACACTCTCCCGACTTGGAGAGTCAGTGCCTTTAACCTCCTGTTTGGCCCATTTGCAATTTCTGAGGAAGATGAACAGGAATAGGAAGAACCAATGAGAGACTAGGTGGAGGTGTCTGGACGGGCAAATTTAACTCTCATTTCCCACCAGGAAGAGGAATTAACCAAAGACTCAGCGTGCTGTGCCGGAACAAGATTAGGGCCTGAAGCAATCCTGCGGTGTTGCGGCCAGCTCACAAGAAAGCGAGTTGAAGAAAGGAGCTCAGGGGCACTGTAATTCACAAACCTGCAGAGTTATAAATGACAGCTATCATCCATAAATATACTGAAGTAAGGCTGTCAAGAGGACTTGAAAGCGGAGCAGAATTGCAGGAAACCGATTTCAGGAGGTAGACTGGAATTGCATTTAAAGCATAGGAAAAGAGGCAGAACGTCCACAATGATGCACTTGGCCAAAAAGGGCGTATGCGTTTTTTCCTGAATATATTCAGGAAAAAACGCATACGCCCTTTTTGGCCAACCAAGCAAGCTTGTAAAGGAAATCTGCACTACAATGAAGTCTCACTTCCCCCTGGTCAAAAGGGCCATCTGAAAAAAGTGTAAAATCCAGAAAGGCAGGACAGGCCATGGAGAACTGGGAGCCTTGTTATGCTGATGGGCGGGATGTAAATTGCCAACAACCACTCGGGAGAGGTGTATGGTGTTTCCTGAAACATCTAAAAAACAAAGCAACAGAGCCTAGGGCACTTCCACTTATGGTCCTATAGCTTAGGGAAATTAAAATCAAAAAGACACAGCCTCCCCAAAGTTTGGGACGGCTCTGTTTACAAGAACCTCGTTTATGGTACAAGTTCAATATCGCAGAAAGTGAAAAATGGATAAAGAAGTTGTGGTACTTACGTACAATGCAATATAACTCAGCAATGAAATCTATGTCATCAGGCCCGTAGCAGCATAATGAGTGGATTCAGGTATGATGATTCTAACTGAAATAAGTCACACAGAAAAAGAAACATCATAAGATATCACTAATACACGGGATGTAAACTTGGCTACACAGGAACTGGATTACAAAACAGAACAGGGTCTCAAATTTAGAAAACCAACTTATGCTTGCTTAAGGGGAAAGGTGAGTTGGGGTGCTGCATCAAACCAGAGATTGAAATGAGCACAGATAAAGTTCCTTAAGCCAAATATAGAATAGACAAGAACTACTCCTTGCTCAATGAAATGGACTCAACACCCCATATTAAACGCCTAAGAATGTACCTGACAATAAATATCTTAAAACCTATGGATTGCTAAGTCTCTGAAAGAAAATCAAGCGTGTGTACAGGGGCATAAACGCAGCAGTGATAGGATTGGAGAGGTTCGGTGAGCAAATGAAGACCCTTTGAAGTCATATTGCATGGTACCCATTCCACGGGTCTCAACTCTCCAGGTTTAAGGGACTCTGCCTTCAGGTAAAACATGCACGTGGAACCCAGAGTATGATCAACCGTGTGATCGGGAGACGTGTTCCAATATGTCTCAGTTCTCGTCCCCTGGTACTCGGGTGCAACATTCCAGACGCTTTACTAACACTCTCCCGACTTGGAGAGTCAGTGCCTTTAACCTACTGTTTGGCCCATTTCCAATTTCTGCGGAAGATGAACAGGAATAGGGAGAACCAATGAGAGACTAGCTGGAGGTGTCTGGACGGGCAAATTTAACTCTCATTTCCCACCAGGAAGAGGAATTAACCAAAGGCTCAGCGTGCCGTGCCGGAACCAGATTAGGGCCTGAAGCAATCCTGCGGTGTTGCGGCCAGCTCACAAGAAAGCGAGTTGAAGAAAGGAGCTCAGGGGCACTGTAATTCACAAACCTGCAGAGTTATAAATGACAGCTATCGTCCAAAAATATACTGAAGTAAGGCTGCCAAGAGGACTTGAAAGCGGGGCAGAATTGCAGGAAACCGATTTCAGGAGGTAGACTGGAATTGCATTTAAAGCATAGGAAAAGAGGCAGAACGTCCACAATGATGCACTTGGCCAAAAAGGGCGTATGCGTTTTTTCCTGAATATATTCAGGAAAAAACGCATACGCCCTTTTTGGCCAACCAAGCAAGCTTGCAAAGGAAATCTGCACTACAATGAAGTCTCACTTCCCCCCGCTCAAAAGGGCCATCTGAAAAAAGTGTAAAATCCAGAAAGGCAGGACAGGCCATGGAGAACTGGGAGCCTTGTTATGCTGATGGGCGGGATGTAAATTGCCAACAGCCTCTCTGGAGAGGTGTATAGTGTTTCCTGAAACATCTAAAAAACAAAGCAACAGAGCCTAGGGCACTTCCACTTATGGTCCTATAGCTTAGGGAAATTAAAATCAAAAAGACACAGCCACCCCAATGTTTGGGACGGCTCTGTTTACAAGAACTTCGTTTACGGTACAAGTTCAATATCGCAGAAAGTGAAAAATGGATAAAGAAGTTGTGGTACTTACGTACAATGCAATATCACTCAGCAATTAAATCTATGTCATCAGGCCCGTAGCAGCATAATGAGTGGATTCAGGTATGATGATTCTAACTGAAATAAGTCACACAGAAAAAGAAACATCATAAGATATCACTAATACACGGAATGTAAACTTGGCTACACAGGAACTGGATTACAAAACAGAACAGGGTCTCAAATTTAGAAAACCAACTTATGCTTGCTTAAGGGGAAAGGTGAGTTGGGGTGCTGCATAAAACCAGAGATTGAAATGAGCACAGATAAAGTTCCTTAAGCCAAATATGGAATAGACAAGAACTACTCCTTGCTCAACGAAATGGACTCAACAGCCCATATTAAACGCCTAAGAATGTACCTGACTAGTAAGTATCTTAAAACCTATGGATTGCTATGTCTCTGAAAGAGAATCAAGCGTGTGTACAGGAGCATAAACGCAGCAGTGATAGGATTGGAGAGGTTCGGTGAGCAAATGAAGACCCTTTGATGTCATATTGTTTGGTACCCATTCCACGGGTCTCAACTCTCCAGGTTTAAGGGATTCTTCCTTCAGGTAAAACATGCACGTGGAACCCAGAGTATGATCAACCGTGTGATCGGGAGACGTGTTCCAATATGTCTCAATTCTCGTCCCCTGGTACTCGGGTGTAACATTCCAGACGCTTTACTAACACTCTCCCGACTTGGAGAGTCAGTGCCTTTAACCTCCTGTTTGGCCCATTTGCAATTTCTGAGGAAGATGAACAGGAATAGGGAGAACCAATGAGAGACTAGCTGGAGGTGTCTGGACGGGCAAATTTAACTCTCATTTCCCACCAGGAAGAGGAATTAACCAAAGGCTCAGCGTGTCGTGCCGGAACCAGATTAGGGCCTGAAGCAATCCTGCGGTGTTGCGGCCAGCTCACAAGAAAGCGAGTTGAAGAAAGGAGCTCAGGGGCACTGTAATTCACAAACCTGCAGAGTTATAAATGACAGCTATCGTCCAAAAATATACTGAAGTAAGGCTGCCAAGAGGACTTGAAAGCGGGGCAGAATTGCAGGAAACCTATTTCAGGAGGTAGACTGGAATTGCATTTAAAGCATAGGAAAAGAGGCAGAACGTCCACAATGATGCACTTGGCCAAAAAGGGCGTATGCGTTTTTTCCTGAATATATTCAGGAAAAAACGCATACGCCCTTTTTGGCCAACCAAGCAAGCTTGCAAAGGAAATCTGCACTACAATGAAGTCTCACTTCCCCCCGCTCAAAAGGGCCATCTGAAAAAAGTGTAAAATCCAGAAAGGCAGGACAGGCCATGGAGAACTGGGAGCCTTGTTATGCTGATGGGCGGGATGTAAATTGCCAACAGCCACTCAGGAGAGGTGTATGGTGTTTCCTGAAACAACTAAAAAACAAAGCAACAGAGCCTAGGGCACTTCCACTTATGGTCCTATAGCTTAGGGAAATTAAAATCAAAAAGACACAGCCACCCCAATGTTTGGGACGGCTCTGTTTACAAGAAACTCGTTTACGGTACAAGTTCAATATCGCAGAAAGTGAAAAATGGATAAAGAAGTTGTGGTACTTACGTACAATGCAATATCACTCAGCAATGAAATCTATGTCATCAGGCCCGTAGCAGCATAATGAGTTGATTCAGGTATGATGATTCTAACTGAAATAAGTCACACAGAAAAAGAAACATCATAAGATATCACTAATACACGGGATGTAAACTTGGCTACACAGGAACTGGATTACAAAACAGAACAGGGTCTCAAATTTAGAAAACCAACTTATGCTTGCTTAAGGGGAAAGGTGAGTTGGGGTGCTGCATAAAACCAGAGATTGAAATGAGCACAGATAAAGTTCCTTAAGCCAAATATAGAATAGACAAGAACTACTCCTTGCTCAACGAAATGGACTGAACACCCCATATTAAACGCCTAAGAATGTACCTGACTAGTAAGAATTTTAAAACCTATGGATTGCTATGTCTCCGAAAGAAAATCAAGCGTGTGTACAGGGGCATAAACGCAGCAGTGATAGGATTGGAGAGGTTCGGTGAGCAAATGAAGACCCTTTGAAGTCATATTGCATGGTACCCATTCCACGGGTCTCAACTCTCCAGGTTTAAGGGATTCTGTTTTCAGGTAAAACATGCACGTGGAACCCAGAGTATGATCAACAGTGTGATCGGGAGACATGTTCCAATATGTCTCAGTTCTCGTCCCCTGGTACTCAGGTGCAACATTCCAGATGCTTTACTAACACTCTCCCGACTTGGAGAGTCAGTGCCTTTAACCTCCTGTTTGGCCCATTTGCAATTTCTGAGGAAGATGAACAGGAATAGGGAGAACCAATGAGAGACTAGCTGGAGGTGTCTGGACGGGCAAATTTAACTCTCATTTCCCACCAGGAAGAGGAATTAACCAAAGGCTCAGCGTGCCGTGCCGGAACCAGATTAGGGCCTGAAGCAATCCTGCAGTGTTGCGGCCAGCTCACAAGAAAGCGAGTTGAAGAAAGGAGCTCATGGGCACTGTAATTCACAAACCTGCAGAGTTATAAATGACAGCTATCGTCCAAAAATATACTGAAGTAAGGCTGCCAAGAGGACTTGAAAGCGGGGCAGAATTGCAGGAAACCGATTTCAGGAGGTAGACTGGAATTGCATTTAAAGCATAGGAAAAGAGGCAGAACGTCCACAATGATGCACTTGGCCAAAAAGGGCGTATGCGTTTTTTCCTGAATATATTCAGGAAAAAACGCATACGCCCTTTTTGGCCAACCAAGCAAGCTTGCAAAGGAAATCTGCACTACAATGAAGTCTCACTTCCCCCCGCTCAAAAGGTCCATCTGAAAAAAGTGTAAAATCCAGAAAGGCAGGACAGGCCATGGAGAACTGGGAGCCTTGTTATGCTGATGGGCGGGATGTAAATTGCCAACAGCCACTCTGGAGAGGTGTATAGTGTTTCCTGAAACATCTAAAAAACAAAGCAACAGAGCCTAGGGCACTTCCACTTATGGTCCTATAGCTTAGGGAAATTAAAATCAAAAAGACACAGCCACCCCAATGTTTGGGACGGCTCTGTTTACAAGAACCTCGTTTACGGTACAAGTTCAATATCGCAGAAAGTGAAAAATGGATAAAGAAGTTGTGGTACTTACGTACAATGCAATATCACTCAGCAATTAAATCTATGTCATCAGGCCCGTAGCAGCATAATGAGTGGATTCAGGTATGATGATTCTAACTGAAATAAGTCACACAGAAAAAGAAACATCATAAGATATCACTAATACACGGAATGTAAACTTGGCTACACAGGAACTGGATTACAAAACAGAACAGGGTCTCAAATTTAGAAAACCAACTTATGCTTGCTTAAGGGGAAAGGTGAGTTGGGGTGCTGCATAAAACCAGAGATTGAAATGAGCACAGATAAAGTTCCTTAAGCCAAATATGGAATAGACAAGAACTACTCCTTGCTCAACGAAATGGACTCAACAGCCCATATTAAACGCCTAAGAATGTACCTGACTAGTAAGTATCTTAAAACCTATGGATTGCTATGTCTCTGAAAGAGAATCAAGCGTGTGTACAGGGGCATAAACGCAGCAGTGATAGGATTGGAGAGGTTCGGTGAGCAAATGAAGACCCTTTGATGTCATATTGTTTGGTACCCATTCCACGGGTCTCAACTCTCCAGGTTTAAGGGATTCTTCCTTCAGGTAAAACATGCACGTGGAACCCAGAGTATGATCAACCGTGTGATCGGGAGACGTGTTCCAATATGTCTCAATTCTCGTCCCCTGGTACTCGGGTGTAACATTCCAGACGCTTTACTAACACTCTCCCGACTTGGAGAGTCAGTGCCTTTAACCTCCTGTTTGGCCCATTTGCAATTTCTGAGGAAGATGAACAGGAATAGGGAGAACCAATGAGAGACTAGCTGGAGGTGTCTGGACGGGCAAATTTAACTCTCATTTCCCACCAGGAAGAGGAATTAACCAAAGGCTCAGCGTGTCGTGCCGGAACCAGATTAGGGCCTGAAGCAATCCTGCGGTGTTGCGGCCAGCTCACAAGAAAGCGAGTTGAAGAAAGGAGCTCAGGGGCACTGTAATTCACAAACCTGCAGAGTTATAAATGACAGCTATCGTCCAAAAATATACTGAAGTAAGGCTGCCAAGAGGACTTGAAAGCGGGGCAGAATTGCAGGAAACCTATTTCAGGAGGTAGACTGGAATTGCATTTAAAGCATAGGAAAAGAGGCAGAACGTCCACAATGATGCACTTGGCCAAAAAGGGCGTATGCGTTTTTTCCTGAATATATTCAGGAAAAAACGCATACGCCCTTTTTGGCCAACCAAGCAAGCTTGCAAAGGAAATCTGCACTACAATGAAGTCTCACTTCCCCCCGGTCAAAAGGGCCATCTGAAAAAAGTGTAAAATCCAGAAAGGCAGGACAGGCCATGGAGAACTGGGAGCCTTGTTATGCTGATGGGCGGGATGTAAATTGCCAACAGCCACTCAGGAGAGGTGTATGGTGTTTCCTGAAACAACTAAAAAACAAAGCAACAGAGCCTAGGGCACTTCCACTTATGGTCCTATAGCTTAGGGAAATTAAAATCAAAAAGACACAGCCACCCCAATGTTTGGGACGGCTCTGTTTACAAGAAACTCGTTTACGGTACAAGTTCAATATCGCAGAAAGTGAAAAATGGATAAAGAAGTTGTGGTACTTACGTACAATGCAATATCACTCAGCAATGAAATCTATGTCATCAGGCCCGTAGCAGCATAATGAGTTGATTCAGGTATGATGATTCTAACTGAAATAAGTCACACAGAAAAAGAAACATCATAAGATATCACTAATACACGGGATGTAAACTTGGCTACACAGGAACTGGATTACAAAACAGAACAGGGTCTCAAATTTAGAAAACCAACTTATGCTTGCTTAAGGGGAAAGGTGAGTTGGGGTGCTGCATAAAACCAGAGATTGAAATGAGCACAGATAAAGTTCCTTAAGCCAAATATAGAATAGACAAGAACTACTCCTTGCTCAACGAAATGGACTGAACACCCCATATTAAACGCCTAAGAATGTACCTGACTAGTAAGAATTTTAAAACCTATGGATTGCTATGTCTCCGAAAGAAAATCAAGCGTGTGTACAGGGGCATAAACGCAGCAGTGATAGGATTGGAGAGGTTCGGTGAGCAAATGAAGACCCTTTGAAGTCATATTGCATGGTACCCATTCCACGGGTCTCAACTCTCCAGGTTTAAGGGATTCTGTTTTCAGGTAAAACATGCACGTGGAACCCAGAGTATGATCAACAGTGTGATCGGGAGACATGTTCCAATATGTCTCAGTTCTCGTCCCCTGGTACTCAGGTGCAACATTCCAGATGCTTTACTAACACTCTCCCGACTTGGAGAGTCAGTGCCTTTAACCTCCTGTTTGGCCCATTTGCAATTTCTGAGGAAGATGAACAGGAATAGGGAGAACCAATGAGAGACTAGCTGGAGGTGTCTGGACGGGCAAATTTAACTCTCATTTCCCACCAGGAAGAGGAATTAACCAAAGGCTCAGCGTGCCGTGCCGGAACCAGATTAGGGCCTGAAGCAATCCTGCGGTGTTGCGGCCAGCTCACAAGAAAGCGAGTTGAAGAAAGGAGCTCAGGGGCACTGTAATTCACAAACCTGCAGACTTATAAATGACAGCTATCGTCCAAAAATATACTGAAGTAAGGCTGCCAAGAGTTCTTGAAAGCGGGGCAGAATTGCAGGAAACCGATTTCAGGAGGTAGACTGGAATTGCATTTAAAGCATAGGAAAAGAGGCAGAACGTCCACAATGATGCACTTGGCCAAAAAGGGCGTATGCGTTTTTTCCTGAATATATTCAGGAAAAAACGCATACGCCCTTTTTGGCCAACCAAGCAAGCTTGCAAAGGAAATCTGCACTACAATGAAGTCTCACTTCCCCCCCCGGTCAAAAGGGAAATCTGAAAAAAGTGTAAAATCCAGAAAGGCAGGACAGGCCATGGAGAACTGGGAGCCTTGTTATGCTGATGGGCGGGATGTAAATTGCCAACAGCCACTCTGGAGAGGTGTATGGTGTTTCCTGAAACATCTAAAAAACAAAGCAACAGAGCCTAGGGCACTTCCACTTATGGTCCTGTAGCTTGGGAAATTAAAATCAGAAAGACACAGCCACCCGAAAGTTTGGGACAGCTCTGTTTACAAGTACCTCGTTTACGGTACAAGTTCAATATCGCAGAAAGTGAAAAATGGATAAAGAAGTTGTGGTACTTACGTACAATGCAATATCACTCAGCAATGAAATCTATGTCATCTGGCTCATAGCAGCATAATGAGTGGATTCAGGTATGATGATTCTAACTGAAATAAGTCACACAGAAAAAGAAACATCATAAGATATCACTAATACACGGAATGTAAACTTGGCTACACAGGAACTGGATTACAAAACAGAACAGGGTCTCAAATTTAGAAAACCAACTTATGCTTGCTTAAGGGGAAAGGTGAGTTGGGGTGCTGCATAAAACCAGAGATTGAAATGAGCACAGATAAAGTTCCTTAAGCCAAATATGGAATAGACAAGAACTACTCCTTGCTCAACGAAATGGACTCAACAGCCCATATTAAACGCCTAAGAATGTACCTGACTAGTAAGTATCTTAAAACCTATGGATTGCTATGTCTCTGAAAGAGAATCAAGCGTGTGTACAGGGGCATAAACGCAGCAGTGATAGGATTGGAGAGGTTCGGTGAGCAAATGAAGACCCTTTGATGTCATATTGTTTGGTACCCATTCCACGGGTCTCAACTCTCCAGGTTTAAGGGATTCTTCCTTCAGGTAAAACATGCACGTGGAACCCAGAGTATGATCAACCGTGTGATCGGGAGACGTGTTCCAATATGTCTCAATTCTCGTCCCCTGGTACTCGGGTGTAACATTCCAGACGCTTTACTAACACTCTCCCGACTTGGAGAGTCAGTGCCTTTAACCTCCTGTTTGGCCCATTTGCAATTTCTGAGGAAGATGAACAGGAATAGGGAGAACCAATGAGAGACTAGCTGGAGGTGTCTGGACGGGCAAATTTAACTCTCATTTCCCACCAGGAAGAGGAATTAACCAAAGGCTCAGCGTGTCGTGCCGGAACCAGATTAGGGCCTGAAGCAATCCTGCGGTGTTGCGGCCAGCTCACAAGAAAGCGAGTTGAAGAAAGGAGCTCAGGGGCACTGTAATTCACAAACCTGCAGAGTTATAAATGACAGCTATCGTCCAAAAATATACTGAAGTAAGGCTGCCAAGAGGACTTGAAAGCGGGGCAGAATTGCAGGAAACCTATTTCAGGAGGTAGACTGGAATTGCATTTAAAGCATAGGAAAAGAGGCAGAACGTCCACAATGATGCACTTGGCCAAAAAGGGCGTATGCGTTTTTTCCTGAATATATTCAGGAAAAAACGCATACGCCCTTTTTGGCCAACCAAGCAAGCTTGCAAAGGAAATCTGCACTACAATGAAGTCTCACTTCCCCCCGGTCAAAAGGGCCATCTGAAAAAAGTGTAAAATCCAGAAAGGCAGGACAGGCCATGGAGAACTGGGAGCCTTGTTATGCTGATGGGCGGGATATAAATTGCCAACAGCCACTCAGGAGAGGTGTATGGTGTTTCCTGAAACAACTAAAAAACAAAGCAACAGAGCCTAGGGCACTTCCACTTATGGTCCTATAGCTTAGGGAAATTAAAATCAAAAAGACACAGCCACCCCAATGTTTGGGACGGCTCTGTTTACAAGAAACTCGTTTACGGTACAAGTTCAATATCACAGAAAGTGAAAAATGGATAAAGAAGTTGTGGTACTTACGTACAATGCAATATCACTCAGCAATGAAATCTATGTCATCAGGCCCGTAGCAGCATAATGAGTTGATTCAGGTATGATGATTCTAACTGAAATAAGTCACACAGAAAAAGAAACATCATAAGATATCACTAATACACGGGATGTAAACTTGGCTACACAGGAACTGGATTACAAAACAGAACAGGGTCTCAAATTTAGAAAACCAACTTATGCTTGCTTAAGGGGAAAGGTGAGTTGGGGTGCTGCATAAAACCAGAGATTGAAATGAGCACAGATAAAGTTCCTTAAGCCAAATATGGAATAGACAAGAACTACTCCTTGCTCAACGAAATGGACTCAACAGCCCATATTAAACGCCTAAGAATGTACCTGACTAGTAAGTATCTTAAAACCTATGGATTGCTATGTCTCTGAAAGAGAATCAAGCGTGTGTACAGGGGCATAAACGCAGCAGTGATAGGATTGGAGAGGTTCGGTGAGCAAATGAAGACCCTTTGAAGTCATATTGCTTGGTACCCATTCCACGGGTCTCAACTCTCCAGGTTTAAGGGATTCTTCCTTCAGCTAAAACATGCACGTGGAACCCAGAGTATGATCAACCGTGTGATCGGGAGACGTGTTCCAATATGTCTCAATTCTCGTCCCCTGGTACTCGGGTGTAACATTCCAGACGCTTTACTAACACTCTGCCGACTTGGAGAGTCAGTGCCTTTAACCTCCTGTTTGGCCCATTTGCAATTTCTGAGGAAGATGAACAGGAATAGGGAGAACCAATGAGAGACTAGCTGGAGGTGTCTGGACGGGCAAATTTAACTCTCATTTCCCACCAGGAAGAGGAATTAACCAAAGGCTCAGCGTGCCGTGCCGGAACCAGATTAGGGCCTGAAGCAATCCTGCGGTGTTGCGGCCAGCTCACAAGAAAGCGAGTTGAAGAAAGGAGCTCAGGGGCACTGTAATTCACAAACCTGCAGACTTATAAATGACAGCTATCGTCCAAAAATATACTGAAGTAAGGCTGCCAAGAGTTCTTGAAAGCGGGGCAGAATTGCAGGAAACCGATTTCAGGAGGTAGACTGGAATTGCATTTAAAGCATAGGAAAAGAGGCAGAACGTCCACAATGATGCACTTGGCCAAAAAGGGCGTATGCGTTTTTTCCTGAATATATTCAGGAAAAAACGCATACGCCCTTTTTGGCCAACCAAGCAAGCTTGCAAAGGAAATCTGCACTACAATGAAGTCTCACTTCCCCCCGGTCAAAAGGGCAATCTGAAAAAAGTGTAAAATCCAGAAAGGCAGGACAGGCCATGGAGAACTGGGAGCCTTGTTATGCTGATGGGCGGGATGTAAATTGCCAACAGCCACTCGGGAGAGGTGTATGGTGTTTCCTGAAACATCTAAAAAACAAAGCAACAGAGCCTAGGGCACTTCCACTTATGGTCCTGTAGCTTGGGAAATTAAAATCAGAAAGACACAGCCACCCCAAAGTTTGGGACGGCTCTGTTTACAAGAACCTCGTTTACGGTACAAGTTCAATATCGCAGAAAGTGAAAAATGGATAAAGAAGTTGTGGTACTTACGTACAATGCAATATCACTCAGCAATGAAATCTATGTCATCAGGCTCATAGCAGCATAATGAGTGGATTCAGGTATGATGATTCTAACTGAAATAAGTCACACAGAAAAAGAAACATCATAAGATATCACTAATACACGGAATGTAAACTTGGCTACACAGGAACTGGATTACAAAACAGAACAGGGTCTCAAATTTAGAAAACCAACTTATGCTTGCTTAAGGGGAAAGGTGAGTTGGGGTGCTGCATAAAACCAGAGATTGAAATGAGCACAGATAAAGTTCCTTAAGCCAAATATGGAATAGACAAGAACTACTCCTTGCTCAACGAAATGGACTCAACAGCCCATATTAAACGCCTAAGAATGTACCTGACTAGTAAGTATCTTAAAACCTATGGATTGCTATGTCTCTGAAAGAAAATCAAGCGTGTGTACAGGGGCATAAACGCAGCAGTGATAGGATTGGAGAGGTTCGGTGAGCAAATGAAGACCCTTTGATGTCATATTGTTTGGTACCCATTCCACGGGTCTCAACTCTCCAGGTTTAAGGGATTCTTCCTTCAGGTAAAACATGCACGTGGAACCCAGAGTATGATCAACCGTGTGATCGGGAGACGTGTTCCAATATGTCTCAATTCTCGTCCCCTGGTACTCGGGTGTAACATTCCAGACGCTTTACTAACACTCTCCCGACTTGGAGAGTCAGTGCCTTTAACCTCCTGTTTGGCCCATTTGCAATTTCTGAGGAAGATGAACAGGAATAGGGAGAACCAATGAGAGACTAGCTGGAGGTGTCTGGACGGGCAAATTTAACTCTCATTTCCCACCAGGAAGAGGAATTAACCAAAGGCTCAGCGTGTCGTGCCGGAACCAGATTAGGGCCTGAAGCAATCCTGCGGTGTTGCGGCCAGCTCACAAGAAAGCGAGTTGAAGAAAGGAGCTCAGGGGCACTGTAATTCACAAACCTGCAGAGTTATAAATGACAGCTATCGTCCAAAAATATACTGAAGTAAGGCTGCCAAGAGGACTTGAAAGCGGGGCAGAATTGCAGGAAACCTATTTCAGGAGGTAGACTGGAATTGCATTTAAAGCATAGGAAAAGAGGCAGAACGTCCACAATGATGCACTTGGCCAAAAAGGGCGTATGCGTTTTTTCCTGAATATATTCAGGAAAAAACGCATACGCCCTTTTTGGCCAACCAAGCAAGCTTGCAAAGGAAATCTGCACTACAATGAAGTCTCACTTCCCCCCGGTCAAAAGGGCCATCTGAAAAAAGTGTAAAATCCAGAAAGGCAGGACAGGCCATGGAGAACTGGGAGCCTTGTTATGCTGATGGGCGGGATGTAAATTGCCAACAGCCACTCAGGAGAGGTGTATGGTGTTTCCTGAAACAACTAAAAAACAAAGCAACAGAGCCTAGGGCACTTCCACTTATGGTCCTATAGCTTAGGGAAATTAAAATCAAAAAGACACAGCCACCCCAATGTTTGGGACGGCTCTGTTTACAAGAAACTCGTTTACGGTACAAGTTCAATATCGCAGAGAGTGAAAAATGGATAAAGAAGTTGTGGTACTTACGTACAATGCAATATCACTCAGCAATGAAATCTATGTCATCAGGCCCGTAGCAGCATAATGAGTTGATTCAGGTATGATGATTCTAACTGAAATAAGTCACACAGAAAAAGAAACATCATAAGATATCACTAATACACGGGATGTAAACTTGGCTACACAGGAACTGGATTACAAAACAGAACAGGGTCTCAAATTTAGAAAACCAACTTATGCTTGCTTAAGGGGAAAGGTGAGTTGGGGTGCTGCATAAAACCAGAGATTGAAATGAGCACAGATAAAGTTCCTTAAGCCAAATATAGAATAGACAAGAACTACTCCTTGCTCAACGAAATGGACTCAACACCCCATATTAAACGCCTAAGAATGTACCTGACTAGTAAGAATTTTAAAACCTATGGATTGCTATGTCTCCGAAAGAAAATCAAGCGTGTGTACAGGGGCATAAACGCAGCAGTGATAGGATTGGAGAGGTTCGGTGAGCAAATGAAGACCCTTTGAAGTCATATTGCATGGTACCCATTCCACGGGTCTCAACTCTCCAGGTTTAAGGGATTCTGTCTTCAGGTAAAACATGCACGTGGAACCCAGAGTATGATCAACAGTGTGATCGGGAGACATGTTCCAATATGTCTCAGTTCTCGTCCCCTGGTACTCAGGTGCAACATTCCAGATGCTTTACTAACACTCTCCCGACTTGGAGAGTCAGTGCCTTTAACCTCCTGTTTGGCCCATTTGCAATTTCTGAGGAAGATGAACAGGAATAGGGAGAACCAATGAGAGACTAGCTGGAGGTGTCTGGACGGGCAAATTTAACTCTCATTTCCCACCAGGAAGAGGAATTAACCAAAGGCTCAGCGTGTCGTGCCGGAACCAGATTAGGGCCTGAAGCAATCCTGCGGTGTTGCGGCCAGCTCACAAGAAAGCGAGTTGAAGAAAGGAGCTCAGGGGCACTGTAATTCACAAACCTGCAGAGTTATAAATGACAGCTATCGTCCAAAAATATACTGAAGTAAGGCTGCCAAGAGGACTTGAAAGCGGGGCAGAATTGCAGGAAACCTATTTCAGGAGGTAGACTGGAATTGCATTTAAAGCATAGGAAAAGAGGCAGAACGTCCACAATGATGCACTTGGCCAAAAAGGGCGTATGCGTTTTTTCCTGAATATATTCAGGAAAAAACGCATACGCCCTTTTTGGCCAACCAAGCAAGCTTGCAAAGGAAATCTGCACTACAATGAAGTCTCACTTCCCCCCGCTCAAAAGGGCCATCTGAAAAAAGTGTAAAATCCAGAAAGGCAGGACAGGCCATGGAGAACTGGGAGCCTTGTTATGCTGATGGGCGGGATGTAAATTGCCAACAGCCACTCAGGAGAGGTGTATGGTGTTTCCTGAAACAACTAAAAAACAAAGCAACAGAGCCTAGGGCACTTCCACTTATGGTCCTATAGCTTAGGGAAATTAAAATCAAAAAGACACAGCCACCCCAATGTTTGGGACGGCTCTGTTTACAAGAAACTCGTTTACGGTACAAGTTCAATATCGCAGAAAGTGAAAAATGGATAAAGAAGTTGTGGTACTTACGTACAATGCAATATCACTCAGCAATGAAATCTATGTCATCAGGCCCGTAGCAGCATAATGAGTTGATTCAGGTATGATGATTCTAACTGAAATAAGTCACACAGAAAAAGAAACATCATAAGATATCACTAATACACGGGATGTAAACTTGGCTACACAGGAACTGGATTACAAAACAGAACAGGGTCTCAAATTTAGAAAACCAACTTATGCTTGCTTAAGGGGAAAGGTGAGTTGGGGTGCTGCATAAAACCAGAGATTGAAATGAGCACAGATAAAGTTCCTTAAGCCAAATATAGAATAGACAAGAACTACTCCTTGCTCAACGAAATGGACTCAACACCCCATATTAAACGCCTAAGAATGTACCTGACTAGTAAGAATTTTAAAACCTATGGATTGCTATGTCTCCGAAAGAAAATCAAGCGTGTGTACAGGGGCATAAACGCAGCAGTGATAGGATTGGAGAGGTTCGGTGAGCAAATGAAGACCCTTTGAAGTCATATTGCATGGTACCCATTCCACGGGTCTCAACTCTCCAGGTTTAAGGGATTCTGTCTTCAGGTAAAACATGCACGTGGAACCCAGAGTATGATCAACAGTGTGATCGGGAGACATGTTCCAATATGTCTCAGTTCTCGTCCCCTGGTACTCAGGTGCAACATTCCAGATGCTTTACTAACACTCTCCCGACTTGGAGAGTCAGTGCCTTTAACCTCCTGTTTGGCCCATTTGCAATTTCTGAGGAAGATGAACAGGAATAGGGAGAACCAATGAGAGACTAGCTGGAGGTGTCTGGACGGGCAAATTTAACTCTCATTTCCCACCAGGAAGAGGAATTAACCAAAGGCTCAGCGTGCCGTGCCGGAACCAGATTAGGGCCTGAAGCAATCCTGCAGTGTTGCGGCCAGCTCACAAGAAAGCGAGTTGAAGAAAGGAGCTCATGGGCACTGTAATTCACAAACCTGCAGAGTTATAAATGACAGCTATCGTCCAAAAATATACTGAAGTAAGGCTGCCAAGAGGACTTGAAAGCGGGGCAGAATTGCAGGAAACCGATTTCAGGAGGTAGGCTGGAATTGCATTTAAAGCATAGGAAAAGAGGCAGAACGTCCACAATGATGCACTTGGCCAAAAAGGGCGTATGCGTTTTTTCCTGAATATATTCAGGAAAAAACGCATACGCCCTTTTTGGCCAACCAAGCAAGCTTGCAAAGGAAATCTGCACTACAATGAAGTCTCACTTCCCCCCGCTCAAAAGGTCCATCTGAAAAAAGTGTAAAATCCAGAAAGGCAGGACAGGCCATGGAGAACTGGGAGCCTTGTTATGCTGATGGGCGGGATGTAAATTGCCAACAGCCACTCTGGAGAGGTGTATAGTGTTTCCTGAAACATCTAAAAAACAAAGCAACAGAGCCTAGGGCACTTCCACTTATGGTCCTATAGCTTAGGGAAATTAAAATCAAAAAGACACAGCCACCCCAATGTTTGGGACGGCTCTGTTTACAAGAACCTCGTTTACGGTACAAGTTCAATATCGCAGAAAGTGAAAAATGGATAAAGAAGTTGTGGTACTTACATACAATGCAATATCACTCAGCAATTAAATCTATGTCATCAGGCCCGTAGCAGCATAATGAGTGGATTCAGGTATGATGATTCTAACTGAAATAAGTCACACAGAAAAAGAAACATCATAAGATATCACTAATACACGGAATGTAAACTTGGCTACACAGGAACTGGATTACAAAACAGAACAGGGTCTCAAATTTAGAAAACCAACTTATGCTTGCTTAAGGGGAAAGGTGAGTTGGGGTGCTGCATAAAACCAGAGATTGAAATGAGCACAGATAAAGTTCCTTAAGCCAAATATGGAATAGACAAGAACTACTCCTTGCTCAACGAAATGGACTCAACAGCCCATATTAAACGCCTAAGAATGTACCTGACTAGTAAGTATCTTAAAACCTATGGATTGCTATGTCTCTGAAAGAGAATCAAGCGTGTGTACAGGGGCATAAACGCAGCAGTGATAGGATTGGAGAGGTTCGGTGAGCAAATGAAGACCCTTTGATGTCATATTGTTTGGTACCCATTCCACGGGTCTCAACTCTCCAGGTTTAAGGGATTCTTCCTTCAGGTAAAACATGCACGTGGAACCCAGAGTATGATCAACCGTGTGATCGGGAGACGTGTTCCAATATGTCTCAATTCTCGTCCCCTGGTACTCGGGTGTAACATTCCAGACGCTTTACTAACACTCTCCCGACTTGGAGAGTCAGTGCCTTTAACCTCCTGTTTGGCCCATTTGCAATTTCTGAGGAAGATGAACAGGAATAGGGAGAACCAATGAGAGACTAGCTGGAGGTGTCTGGACGGGCAAATTTAACTCTCATTTCCCACCAGGAAGAGGAATTAACCAAAGGCTCAGCGTGTCGTGCCGGAACCAGATTAGGGCCTGAAGCAATCCTGCGGTGTTGCGGCCAGCTCACAAGAAAGCGAGTTGAAGAAAGGAGCTCAGGGGCACTGTAATTCACAAACCTGCAGAGTTATAAATGACAGCTATCGTCCAAAAATATACTGAAGTAAGGCTGCCAAGAGGACTTGAAAGCGGGGCAGAATTGCAGGAAACCTATTTCAGGAGGTAGACTGGAATTGCATTTAAAGCATAGGAAAAGAGGCAGAACGTCCACAATGATGCACTTGGCCAAAAAGGGCGTATGCGTTTTTTCCTGAATATATTCAGGAAAAAACGCATACGCCCTTTTTGGCCAACCAAGCAAGCTTGCAAAGGAAATCTGCACTACAATGAAGTCTCACTTCCCCCCGCTCAAAAGGGCCATCTGAAAAAAGTGTAAAATCCAGAAAGGCAGGACAGGCCATGGAGAACTGGGAGCCTTGTTATGCTGATGGGCGGGATGTAAATTGCCAACAGCCACTCAGGAGAGGTGTATGGTGTTTCCTGAAACAACTAAAAAACAAAGCAACAGAGCCTAGGGCACTTCCACTTATGGTCCTATAGCTTAGGGAAATTAAAATCAAAAAGACACAGCCACCCCAATGTTTGGGACGGCTCTGTTTACAAGAAACTCGTTTACGGTACAAGTTCAATATCGCAGAAAGTGAAAAATGGATAAAGAAGTTGTGGTACTTACGTACAATGCAATATCACTCAGCAATGAAATCTATGTCATCAGGCCCGTAGCAGCATAATGAGTTGATTCAGGTATGATGATTCTAACTGAAATAAGTCACACAGAAAAAGAAACATCATAAGATATCACTAATACACGGGATGTAAACTTGGCTACACAGGAACTGGATTACAAAACAGAACAGGGTCTCAAATTTAGAAAACCAACTTATGCTTGCTTAAGGGGAAAGGTGAGTTGGGGTGCTGCATAAAACCAGAGATTGAAATGAGCACAGATAAAGTTCCTTAAGCCAAATATGGAATAGACAAGAACTACTCCTTGCTCAACGAAATGGACTGAACACCCCATATTAAACGCCTAAGAATGTACCTGACTAGTAAGAATTTTAAAACCTATGGATTGCTATGTCTCCGAAAGAAAATCAAGCGTGTGTACAGGGGCATAAACGCAGCAGTGATAGGATTGGAGAGGTTCGGTGAGCAAATGAAGACCCTTTGAAGTCATATTGCATGGTACCCATTCCACGGGTCTCAACTCTCCAGGTTTAAGGGATTCTGTTTTCAGGTAAAACATGCACGTGGAACCCAGAGTATGATCAACAGTGTGATCGGGAGACATGTTCCAATATGTCTCAGTTCTCGTCCCCTGGTACTCAGGTGCAACATTCCAGATGCTTTACTAACACTCTCCCGACTTGGAGAGTCAGTGCCTTTAACCTCCTGTTTGGCCCATTTGCAATTTCTGAGGAAGATGAACAGGAATAGGGAGAACCAATGAGAGACTAGCTGGAGGTGTCTGGACGGGCAAATTTAACTCTCATTTCCCACCAGGAAGAGGAATTAACCAAAGGCTCAGCGTGCCGTGCCGGAACCAGATTAGGGCCTGAAGCAATCCTGCGGTGTTGCGGCCAGCTCACAAGAAAGCGAGTTGAAGAAAGGAGCTCAGGGGCACTGTAATTCACAAACCTGCAGACTTATAAATGACAGCTATCGTCCAAAAATATACTGAAGTAAGGCTGCCAAGAGTTCTTGAAAGCGGGGCAGAATTGCAGGAAACCGATTTCAGGAGGTAGACTGGAATTGCATTTAAAGCATAGGAAAAGAGGCAGAACGTCCACAATGATGCACTTGGCCAAAAAGGGCGTATGCGTTTTTTCCTGAATATATTCAGGAAAAAACGCATACGCCCTTTTTGGCCAACCAAGCAAGCTTGCAAAGGAAATCTGCACTACAATGAAGTCTCACTTCCCCCCCGGTCAAAAGGGAAATCTGAAAAAAGTGTAAAATCCAGAAAGGCAGGACAGGCCATGGAGAACTGGGAGCCTTGTTATGCTGATGGGCGGGATGTAAATTGCCAACAGCCACTCGGGAGAGGTGTATGGTGTTTCCTGAAACATCTAAAAAACAAAGCAACAGAGCCTAGGGCACTTCCACTTATGGTCCTGTAGCTTGGGAAATTAAAATCAGAAAGACACAGCCACCCGAAAGTTTGGGACAGCTCTGTTTACAAGTACCTCGTTTACGGTACAAGTTCAATATCGCAGAAAGTGAAAAATGGATAAAGAAGTTGTGGTACTTACGTACAATGCAATATCACTCAGCAATGAAATCTATGTCATCTGGCTCATAGCAGCATAATGAGTGGATTCAGGTATGATGATTCTAACTGAAATAAGTCACACAGAAAAAGAAACATCATAAGATATCACTAATACACGGAATGTAAACTTGGCTACACAGGAACTGGATTACAAAACAGAACAGGGTCTCAAATTTAGAAAACCAACTTATGCTTGCTTAAGGGGAAAGGTGAGTTGGGGTGCTGCATAAAACCAGAGATTGAAATGAGCACAGATAAAGTTCCTTAAGCCAAATATGGAATAGACAAGAACTACTCCTTGCTCAACGAAATGGACTCAACAGCCCATATTAAACGCCTAAGAATGTACCTGACTAGTAAGTATCTTAAAACCTATGGATTGCTATGTCTCTGAAAGAGAATCAAGCGTGTGTACAGGGGCATAAACGCAGCAGTGATAGGATTGGAGAGGTTCGGTGAGCAAATGAAGACCCTTTGATGTCATATTGTTTGGTACCCATTCCACGGGTCTCAACTCTCCAGGTTTAAGGGATTCTTCCTTCAGGTAAAACATGCACGTGGAACCCAGAGTATGATCAACCGTGTGATCGGGAGACGTGTTCCAATATGTCTCAATTCTCGTCCCCTGGTACTCGGGTGTAACATTCCAGACGCTTTACTAACACTCTCCCGACTTGGAGAGTCAGTGCCTTTAACCTCCTGTTTGGCCCATTTGCAATTTCTGAGGAAGATGAACAGGAATAGGGAGAACCAATGAGAGACTAGCTGGAGGTGTCTGGACGGGCAAATTTAACTCTCATTTCCCACCAGGAAGAGGAATTAACCAAAGGCTCAGCGTGTCGTGCCGGAACCAGATTAGGGCCTGAAGCAATCCTGCGGTGTTGCGGCCAGCTCACAAGAAAGCGAGTTGAAGAAAGGAGCTCAGGGGCACTGTAATTCACAAACCTGCAGAGTTATAAATGACAGCTATCGTCCAAAAATATACTGAAGTAAGGCTGCCAAGAGGACTTGAAAGCGGGGCAGAATTGCAGGAAACCTATTTCAGGAGGTAGACTGGAATTGCATTTAAAGCATAGGAAAAGAGGCAGAACGTCCACAATGATGCACTTGGCCAAAAAGGGCGTATGCGTTTTTTCCTGAATATATTCAGGAAAAAACGCATACGCCCTTTTTGGCCAACCAAGCAAGCTTGCAAAGGAAATCTGCACTACAATGAAGTCTCACTTCCCCCCGCTCAAAAGGGCCATCTGAAAAAAGTGTAAAATCCAGAAAGGCAGGACAGGCCATGGAGAACTGGGAGCCTTGTTATGCTGATGGGCGGGATGTAAATTGCCAACAGCCACTCAGGAGAGGTGTATGGTGTTTCCTGAAACAACTAAAAAACAAAGCAACAGAGCCTAGGGCACTTCCACTTATGGTCCTATAGCTTAGGGAAATTAAAATCAAAAAGACACAGCCACCCCAATGTTTGGGACGGCTCTGTTTACAAGAAACTCGTTTACGGTACAAGTTCAATATCACAGAAAGTGAAAAATGGATAAAGAAGTTGTGGTACTTACGTACAATGCAATATCACTCAGCAATGAAATCTATGTCATCAGGCCCGTAGCAGCATAATGAGTTGATTCAGGTATGATGATTCTAACTGAAATAAGTCACACAGAAAAAGAAACATCATAAGATATCACTAATACACGGGATGTAAACTTGGCTACACAGGAACTGGATTACAAAACAGAACAGGGTCTCAAATTTAGAAAACCAACTTATGCTTGCTTAAGGGGAAAGGTGAGTTGGGGTGCTGCATAAAACCAGAGATTGAAATGAGCACAGATAAAGTTCCTTAAGCCAAATATAGAATAGACAAGAACTACTCCTTGCTCAACGAAATGGACTCAACACCCCATATTAAACGCCTAAGAATGTACCTGACTAGTAAGAATTTTAAAACCTATGGATTGCTATGTCTCCGAAAGAAAATCAAGCGTGTGTACAGGGGCATAAACGCAGCAGTGATAGGATTGGAGAGGTTCGGTGAGCAAATGAAGACCCTTTGAAGTCATATTGCATGGTACCCATTCCACGGGTCTCAACTCTCCAGGTTTAAGGGATTCTGTCTTCAGGTAAAACATGCACGTGGAACCCAGAGTATGATCAACAGTGTGATCGGGAGACATGTTCCAATATGTCTCAGTTCTCGTCCCCTGGTACTCAGGTGCAACATTCCAGATGCTTTACTAACACTCTCCCGACTTGGAGAGTCAGTGCCTTTAACCTCCTGTTTGGCCCATTTGCAATTTCTGAGGAAGATGAACAGGAATAGGGAGAACCAATGAGAGACTAGCTGGAGGTGTCTGGACGGGCAAATTTAACTCTCATTTCCCACCAGGAAGAGGAATTAACCAAAGGCTCAGCGTGCCGTGCCGGAACCAGATTAGGGCCTGAAGCAATCCTGCAGTGTTGCGGCCAGCTCACAAGAAAGCGAGTTGAAGAAAGGAGCTCATGGGCACTGTAATTCACAAACCTGCAGACTTATAAATGACAGCTATCGTCCAAAAATATACTGAAGTAAGGCTGCCAAGAGGACTTGAAAGCGGGGCAGAATTGCAGGAAACCGATTTCAGGAGGTAGACTGGAATTGCATTTAAAGCATAGGAAAAGAGGCAGAACGTCCACAATGATGCACTTGGCCAAAAAGTGCGTATGCGTTTTTTCCTGAATATATTCAGGAAAAAACGCATACGCCCTTTTTGGCCAACCAAGCAAGCTTGCAAAGGAAATCTGCACTACAATGAAGTCTCACTCCCCCCGCTCAAAAGGGCCATCTGAAAAAAGTGTAAAATCCAGAAAGGCAGGACAGGCCATGGAGAACTGGGAGCCTTGTTATGCTGATGGGCGGGATGTAAATTGCCAACAGCCACTCGGGAGAGGTGTATGGTGTTTCCTGAAACATCTAAAAAACAAAGCAACAGAGCCTAGGGCACTTCCACTTATGGTCCTATAGCTTAGGGAAATTAAAATCAAAAAGACACAGCCACCCCAAAGTTTGCGACGGCTCTGTTTACAAGAACCTCATTTACGGTACAAGTTCAATAGCGCAGAAAGTGAAAAATGTATAAAGAAGTTGTGGTACTTACGTACAATGCAATATCACTCAGCAATGAAATCTATGTCATCAGGCCCGTAGCAGCATAATGAGTGGATTCAGGTATGATGATTCTAACTGAAATAAGTCACACAGAAAAAGAAACATCATAAGATATCACTAATACACGGAATGTAAACTTGGCTACACAGGAACTGGATTACAAAACAGAACAGGGTCTCAAATTTAGAAAACCAACTTATGCTTGCTTAAGGGGAAAGGTGAGTTGGGGTGCTGCATAAAACCAGAGATTGAAATGAGCACAGATAAAGTTTCTTAAGCCAAATATGGAATAGACAAGAACTATTCCTTGCTCAGCGAAATGGACTCAACACCCCATATTAAACGCCTAACAATGTACCTGACTAGTAAGTATCTTAAAACCTATGGATTGCTACGTCTCTGAAAGAAAATCAAGCGTGTGTACAGTGGCATAAACGCAGCAGTGATAGGATTGGAGAGGTTCGGTGAGCAAATGAAGACCCTTTGAAGTCATATTGCATGGTACCCATTCCACGGGTCTCAACTCTCCAGGTTTAAGGGATTCTTCCTTCAGCTAAAACATGCACGTGGAACCCAGAGTATGATCAACCGTGTGATCGGGAGACGTGTTCCAATATGTCTCAGTTCTCGTCCCCTGGTACTCGGGTGCAACATTCCAGACGCTTTACTAACACTCTCCCGACTTGGAGAGTCAGTGCCTTTAACCTCCTGTTTGGCCCATTTGCAATTTCTGAGGAAGATGAACAGGAATAGGGAGAACCAATGAGAGACTAGCTGGAGGTGTCTGGACGGGCAAATTTAACTCTCATTTCCCACCAGGAAGAGGAATTAACCAAAGGCTCAGCGTGCCGTGCCGGAACCAGATTAGGGCCTGAAGCAATCCTGCGGTGTTGCGGCCAGCTCACAAGAAAGCGAGTTGAAGAAAGGAGCTCAGGGGCACTGTAATTCACAAACCTGCAGAGTTATAAATGACAGCTATCGTCCAAAAATATACTGAAGTAAGGCTGCCAAGAGGACTTGAAAGCGGGGCAGAATTGCAGGAAACCGATTTCAGGAGGTAGACTGGAATTGCATTTAAAGCATAGGAAAAGAGGCAGAACGTCCACAATGATGCACTTGGCCAAAAAGGGCGTATGCGTTTTTTCCTGAATATATTCAGGAAAAAACGCATACGCCCTTTTTGGCCAACCAAGCAAGCTTGCAAAGGAATTCTGCACTACAATGAAGTCTCACTTCCCCCCAGTCAAAAGGGCCATCTGAAAAAAGTGTAAAATCCAGAAAGGCAAGACAGGCCATGGAGAACTGGGAGCCTTGTTATGCTGATGGGCGGGATGTAAATTGCCAACAGCCACTCGGGAGAGGTGTATGGTGTTTCCTGAAACATCTAAAAAACAAAGCAACAGAGCCTAGGGCACTTCCACTTATGGTCCTGTAGCTTGGGAAATTAAAATCAGAAAGACACAGCCACCCCAAAGTTTGGGACGGCTCTGTTTACAAGAACCTCGTTTACGGTACAAGTTCAATATCGCAGAAAGTGAAAAATGGATAAAGAAGTTGTGGTACTTACGTACAATGCAATATCACTCAGCAATGAAATCTATGTCATCAGGCCCATAGCAGCATAATGAGTGGATTCAGGTATGATGATTCTAACTGAAATAAGTCACACAGAAAAAGAAACATCATAAGATATCACTAATACACGGAATGTAAACTTGGCTACACAGGAACTGGATTACAAAACAGAACAGGGTCTCAAATTTAGGAAACCAACTTATGCTTGCTTAAGGGGAAAGGTGAGTTGGGGTGCTGCATAAAACCAGAGATTGAAATGAGCACAGATAAAGTTCCTTAAGCCAAATATGGAATAGACAAGAACTACTCCTTGCTCAACGAAATGGACTCAACAGCCCATATTAAACGCCTAAGAATGTACCTGACTAGTAAGTATCTTAAAACCTATGGATTGCTATGTCTCTGAAAGAGAATCAAGCGTGTGTACAGGGGCATAAACGCAGCAGTGATAGGATTGGAGAGGTTCGGTGAGCAAATGAAGACCCTTTGAAGTCATATTGCTTGGTACCCATTCCACGGGTCTCAACTCTCCAGGTTTAAGGGATTCTTCCTTCAGGTAAAACATGCACGTGGAACCCAGAGTATGATCAACCGTGTGATCGGGAGACGTGTTCCAATATGTCTCAATTCTCGTCCCCTGGTACTCGGGTGTAACATTCCAGACGCTTTACTAACACTCTCCCGACTTGGAGAGTCAGTGCCTTTAACCTCCTGTTTGGCCCATTTGCAATTTCTGAGGAAGATGAACAGGAATAGGGAGAACCAATGAGAGACTAGCTGGAGGTGTCTGGACGGGCAAATTTAACTCTCATTTCCCACCAGGAAGAGGAATTAACCAAAGGCTCAGCGTGCCGTGCCGGAACCAGATTAGGGCCTGAAGCAATCCTGCGGTGTTGCGGCCAGCTCACAAGAAAGCGAGTTGAAGAAAGGAGCTCAGGGGCACTGTAATTCACAAACCTGCAGACTTATAAATGACAGCTATCGTCCAAAAATATACTGAAGTAAGGCTGCCAAGAGTTCTTGAAAGCGGGGCAGAATTGCAGGAAACCGATTTCAGGAGGTAGACTGGAATTGCATTTAAAGCATAGGAAAAGAGGCAGAACGTCCACAATGATGCACTTGGCCAAAAAGGGCGTATGCGTTTTTTCCTGAATATATTCAGGAAAAAACGCATACGCCCTTTTTGGCCAACCAAGCAAGCTTGCAAAGGAAATCTGCACTACAATGAAGTCTCACTTCCCCCCGGTCAAAAGGGCAATCTGAAAAAAGTGTAAAATCCAGAAAGGCAGGACAGGCCATGGAGAACTGGGAGCCTTGTTATGCTGATGGGCGGGATGTAAATTGCCAACAGCCACTCGGGAGAGGTGTATGGTGTTTCCTGAAACATCTAAAAAACAAAGCAACAGAGCCTAGGGCACTTCCACTTATGGTCCTGTAGCTTGGGAAATTAAAATCAGAAAGACACAGCCACCCCAAAGTTTGGGACGGCTCTGTTTACAAGAACCTCGTTTACGGTACAAGTTCAATATCGCAGAAAGTGAAAAATGGATAAAGAAGTTGTGGTACTTACGTACAATGCAATATCACTCAGCAATGAAATCTATGTCATCAGGCTCATAGCAGCATAATGAGTGGATTCAGGTATGATGATTCTAACTGAAATAAGTCACACAGAAAAAGAAACATCATAAGATATCACTAATACACGGAATGTAAACTTGGCTACACAGGAACTGGATTACAAAACAGAACAGGGTCTCAAATTTAGAAAACCAACTTATGCTTGCTTAAGGGGAAAGGTGAGTTGGGGTGCTGCATAAAACCAGAGATTGAAATGAGCACAGATAAAGTTCCTTAAGCCAAATATGGAATAGACAAGAACTACTCCTTGCTCAACGAAATGGACTCAACAGCCCATATTAAACGCCTAAGAATGTACCTGACTAGTAAGTATCTTAAAACCTATGGATTGCTATGTCTCTGAAAGAGAATCAAGTGTGTGTACAGGGGCATAAACGCAGCAGTGATAGGATTGGAGAGGTTCGGTGAGCAAATGAAGACCCTTTGATGTCATATTGTTTGGTACCCATTCCACGGGTCTCAACTCTCCAGGTTTAAGGGATTCTTCCTTCAGGTAAAACATGCACGTGGAACCCAGAGTATGATCAACCGTGTGATCGGGAGACGTGTTCCAATATGTCTCAATTCTCGTCCCCTGGTACTCGGGTGTAACATTCCAGACGCTTTACTAACACTCTCCCGACTTGGAGAGTCAGTGCCTTTAACCTCCTGTTTGGCCCATTTGCAATTTCTGAGGAAGATGAACAGGAATAGGGAGAACCAATGAGAGACTAGCTGGAGGTGTCTGGACGGGCAAATTTAACTCTCATTTCCCACCAGGAAGAGGAATTAACCAAAGGCTCAGCGTGTCGTGCCGGAACCAGATTAGGGCCTGAAGCAATCCTGCGGTGTTGCGGCCAGCTCACAAGAAAGCGAGTTGAAGAAAGGAGCTCAGGGGCACTGTAATTCACAAACCTGCAGAGTTATAAATGACAGCTATCGTCCAAAAATATACTGAAGTAAGGCTGCCAAGAGGACTTGAAAGCGGGGCAGAATTGCAGGAAACCTATTTCAGGAGGTAGACTGGAATTGCATTTAAAGCATAGGAAAAGAGGCAGAACGTCCACAATGATGCACTTGGCCAAAAAGGGCGTATGCGTTTTTTCCTGAATATATTCAGGAAAAAACGCATACGCCCTTTTTGGCCAACCAAGCAAGCTTGCAAAGGAAATCTGCACTACAATGAAGTCTCACTTCCCCCCGGTCAAAAGGGCCATCTGAAAAAAGTGTAAAATCCAGAAAGGCAGGACAGGCCATGGAGAACTGGGAGCCTTGTTATGCTGATGGGCGGGATGTAAATTGCCAACAGCCACTCAGGAGAGGTGTATGGTGTTTCCTGAAACAACTAAAAAACAAAGCAACAGAGCCTAGGGCACTTCCACTTATGGTCCTATAGCTTAGGGAAATTAAAATCAAAAAGACACAGCCACCCCAATGTTTGGGACGGCTCTGTTTACAAGAAACTCGTTTACGGTACAAGTTCAATATCGCAGAGAGTGAAAAATGGATAAAGAAGTTGTGGTACTTACGTACAATGCAATATCACTCAGCAATGAAATCTATGTCATCAGGCCCGTAGCAGCATAATGAGTTGATTCAGGTATGATGATTCTAACTGAAATAAGTCACACAGAAAAAGAAACATCATAAGATATCACTAATACACGGGATGTAAACTTGGCTACACAGGAACTGGATTACAAAACAGAACAGGGTCTCAAATTTAGAAAACCAACTTATGCTTGCTTAAGGGGAAAGGTGAGTTGGGGTGCTGCATAAAACCAGAGATTGAAATGAGCACAGATAAAGTTCCTTAAGCCAAATATAGAATAGACAAGAACTACTCCTTGCTCAACGAAATGGACTCAACACCCCATATTAAACGCCTAAGAATGTACCTGACTAGTAAGAATTTTAAAACCTATGGATTGCTATGTCTCCGAAAGAAAATCAAGCGTGTGTACAGGGGCATAAACGCAGCAGTGATAGGATTGGAGAGGTTCGGTGAGCAAATGAAGACCCTTTGAAGTCATATTGCATGGTACCCATTCCACGGGTCTCAACTCTCCAGGTTTAAGGGATTCTGTCTTCAGGTAAAACATGCACGTGGAACCCAGAGTATGATCAACAGTGTGATCGGGAGACATGTTCCAATATGTCTCAGTTCTCGTCCCCTGGTACTCAGGTGCAACATTCCAGATGCTTTACTAACACTCTCCCGACTTGGAGAGTCAGTGCCTTTAACCTCCTGTTTGGCCCATTTGCAATTTCTGAGGAAGATGAACAGGAATAGGGAGAACCAATGAGAGACTAGCTGGAGGTGTCTGGACGGGCAAATTTAACTCTCATTTCCCACCAGGAAGAGGAATTAACCAAAGGCTCAGCGTGCCGTGCCGGAACCAGATTAGGGCCTGAAGCAATCCTGCAGTGTTGCGGCCAGCTCACAAGAAAGCGAGTTGAAGAAAGGAGCTCATGGGCACTGTAATTCACAAACCTGCAGACTTATAAATGACAGCTATCGTCCAAAAATATACTGAAGTAAGGCTGCCAAGAGGACTTGAAAGCGGGGCAGAATTGCAGGAAACCGATTTCAGGAGGTAGACTGGAATTGCATTTAAAGCATAGGAAAAGAGGCAGAACGTCCACAATGATGCACTTGGCCAAAAAGGGCGTATGCGTTTTTTCCTGAATATATTCAGGAAAAAACGCATACGCCCTTTTTGGCCAACCAAGCAAGCTTGCAAAGGAAATCTGCACTACAATGAAGTCTCACTTACCCCCGGTCAAAAGGGCAATCTGAAAAAAGTGTAAAATCCAGAAAGGCAGGACAGGCCATGGAGAACTGGGAGCCTTGTTATGCTGATGGGCGGGATGTCAATTGCCAACAGCCACTCGGGAGAGGTGTATGGTGTTTCCTGAAACATCTAAAAAACAAAGCAACAGAGCCTAGGGCACTTCCACTTATGGTCCTGTAGCTTGGGAAATTAAAATCAGAAAGACACAGCCACCCCAAAGTTTGGGACGGCTCTGTTTACAAGAACCTCGTTTACGGTACAAGTTCAATATCGCAGAAAGTGAAAAATGGATAAAGAAGTTGTGGTACTTACGTACAATGCAATATCACTCAGCAATGAAATCTATGTCATCAGGCTCATAGCAGCATAATGAGTGGATTCAGGTATGATGATTCTAACTGAAATAAGTCACACAGAAAAAGAAACATCATAAGATATCACTAATACACGGAATGTAAACTTGGCTACACAGGAACTGGATTACAAAACAGAACAGGGTCTCAAATTTAGAAAACCAACTTATGCTTGCTTAAGGGGAAAGGTGAGTTGGGGTGCTGCATAAAACCAGAGATTGAAATGAGCACAGATAAAGTTCCTTAAGCCAAATATGGAATAGACAAGAACTACTCCTTGCTCAACGAAATGGACTCAACACCCCATATTAAACGCCTAAGAATGTACCTGACTAGTAAGTATCTTAAAACCTATGGATTGCTATGTCTCTGAAAGAGAATCAAGCGTGTGTACAGGGGCATAAACGCAGCAGTGATAGGATTGGAGAGGTTCGGTGAGCAAATGAAGACCCTTTGATGTCATATTGTTTGGTACCCATTCCACGGGTCTCAACTCTCCAGGTTTAAGGGATTCTTCCTTCAGGTAAAACATGCACGTGGAACCCAGAGTATGATCAACCGTGTGATCGGGAGACGTGTTCCAATATGTCTCAATTCTCGTCCCCTGGTACTCGGGTGTAACATTCCAGACGCTTTACTAACACTCTCCCGACTTGGAGAGTCAGTGCCTTTAACCTCCTGTTTGGCCCATTTGCAATTTCTGAGGAAGATGAACAGGAATAGGGAGAACCAATGAGAGACTAGCTGGAGGTGTCTGGACGGGCAAATTTAACTCTCATTTCCCACCAGGAAGAGGAATTAACCAAAGGCTCAGCGTGTCGTGCCGGAACCAGATTAGGGCCTGAAGCAATCCTGCGGTGTTGCGGCCAGCTCACAAGAAAGCGAGTTGAAGAAAGGAGCTCAGGGGCACTGTAATTCACAAACCTGCAGAGTTATAAATGACAGCTATCGTCCAAAAATATACTGAAGTAAGGCTGCCAAGAGGACTTGAAAGCGGGGCAGAATTGCAGGAAACCTATTTCAGGAGGTAGACTGGAATTGCATTTAAAGCATAGGAAAAGAGGCAGAACGTCCACAATGATGCACTTGGCCAAAAAGGGCGTATGCGTTTTTTCCTGAATATATTCAGGAAAAAACGCATACGCCCTTTTTGGCCAACCAAGCAAGCTTGCAAAGGAAATCTGCACTACAATGAAGTCTCACTTCCCCCCGCTCAAAAGGGCCATCTGAAAAAAGTGTAAAATCCAGAAAGGCAGGACAGGCCATGGAGAACTGGGAGCCTTGTTATGCTGATGGGCGGGATGTAAATTGCCAACAGCCACTCAGGAGAGGTGTATGGTGTTTCCTGAAACAACTAAAAAACAAAGCAACAGAGCCTAGGGCACTTCCACTTATGGTCCTATAGCTTAGGGAAATTAAAATCAAAAAGACACAGCCACCCCAATGTTTGGGACGGCTCTGTTTACAAGAAACTCGTTTACGGTACAAGTTCAATATCGCAGAAAGTGAAAAATGGATAAAGAAGTTGTGGTACTTACGTACAATGCAATATCACTCAGCAATGAAATCTATGTCATCAGGCCCGTAGCAGCATAATGAGTTGATTCAGGTATGATGATTCTAACTGAAATAAGTCACACAGAAAAAGAAACATCATAAGATATCACTAATACACGGGATGTAAACTTGGCTACACAGGAACTGGATTACAAAACAGAACAGGGTCTCAAATTTAGAAAACCAACTTATGCTTGCTTAAGGGGAAAGGTGAGTTGGGGTGCTGCATAAAACCAGAGATTGAAATGAGCACAGATAAAGTTCCTTAAGCCAAATATAGAATAGACAAGAACTACTCCTTGCTCAACGAAATGGACTCAACACCCCATATTAAACGCCTAAGAATGTACCTGACTAGTAAGAATTTTAAAGCCTATGGATTGCTATGTCTCCGAAAGAAAATCAAGCGTGTGTACAGGGGCATAAACGCAGCAGTGATAGGATTGGAGAGGTTCGGTGAGCAAATGAAGACCCTTTGAAGTCATATTGCATGGTACCCATTCCACGGGTCTCAACTCTCCAGGTTTAAGGGATTCTGTCTTCAGGTAAAACATGCACGTGGAACCCAGAGTATGATCAACAGTGTGATCGGGAGACATGTTCCAATATGTCTCAGTTCTCGTCCCCTGGTACTCAGGTGCAACATTCCAGATGCTTTACTAACACTCTCCCGACTTGGAGAGTCAGTGCCTTTAACCTCCTGTTTGGCCCATTTGCAATTTCTGAGGAAGATGAACAGGAATAGGGAGAACCAATGAGAGACTAGCTGGAGGTGTCTGGACGGGCAAATTTAACTCTCATTTCCCACCAGGAAGAGGAATTAACCAAAGGCTCAGCGTGCCGTGCCGGAACCAGATTAGGGCCTGAAGCAATCCTGCAGTGTTGCGGCCAGCTCACAAGAAAGCGAGTTGAAGAAAGGAGCTCATGGGCACTGTAATTCACAAACCTGCAGACTTATAAATGACAGCTATCGTCCAAAAATATACTGAAGTAAGGCTGCCAAGAGGACTTGAAAGCGGGGCAGAATTGCAGGAAACCGATTTCAGGAGGTAGACTGGAATTGCATTTAAAGCATAGGAAAAGAGGCAGAACGTCCACAATGATGCACTTGGCCAAAAAGGGCGTATGCGTTTTTTCCTGAATATATTCAGGAAAAAACGCATACGCCCTTTTTGGCCAACCAAGCAAGCTTGCAAAGGAAATCTGCACTACAATGAAGTCTCACTTCCCCCCGGTCAAAAGGGCAATCTGAAAAAAGTGTAAAATCCAGAAAGGCAGGACAGGCCATGGAGAACTGGGAGCCTTGTTATGCTGATGGGCGGGATGTCAATTGCCAACAGCCACTCGGGAGAGGTGTATGGTGTTTCCTGAAACATCTAAAAAACAAAGCAACAGAGCCTAGGGCACTTCCACTTATGGTCCTGTAGCTTGGGAAATTAAAATCAGAAAGACACAGCCACCCCAAAGTTTGGGACGGCTCTGTTTACAAGAACCTCGTTTACGGTACAAGTTCAATATCGCAGAAAGTGAAAAATGGATAAAGAAGTTGTGGTACTTACGTACAATGCAATATCACTCAGCAATGAAATCTATGTCATCAGGCTCATAGCAGCATAATGAGTGGATTCAGGTATGATGATTCTAACTGAAATAAGTCACACAGAAAAAGAAACATCATAAGATATCACTAATACACGGAATGTAAACTTGGCTACACAGGAACTGGATTACAAAACAGAACAGGGTCTCAAATTTAGAAAACCAACTTATGCTTGCTTAAGGGGAAAGGTGAGTTGGGGTGCTGCATAAAACCAGAGATTGAAATGAGCACAGATAAAGTTCCTTAAGCCAAATATGGAATAGACAAGAACTACTCCTTGCTCAACGAAATGGACTCAACACCCCATATTAAACGCCTAAGAATGTACCTGACTAGTAAGTATCTTAAAACCTATGGATTGCTATGTCTCTGAAAGAGAATCAAGCGTGTGTACAGGGGCATAAACGCAGCAGTGATAGGATTGGAGAGGTTCGGTGAGCAAATGAAGACCCTTTGATGTCATATTGTTTGGTACCCATTCCACGGGTCTCAACTCTCCAGGTTTAAGGGATTCTTCCTTCAGGTAAAACATGCACGTGGAACCCAGAGTATGATCAACCGTGTGATCGGGAGACGTGTTCCAATATGTCTCAATTCTCGTCCCCTGGTACTCGGGTGTAACATTCCAGACGCTTTACTAACACTCTCCCGACTTGGAGAGTCAGTGCCTTTAACCTCCTGTTTGGCCCATTTGCAATTTCTGAGGAAGATGAACAGGAATAGGGAGAACCAATGAGAGACTAGCTGGAGGTGTCTGGACGGGCAAATTTAACTCTCATTTCCCACCAGGAAGAGGAATTAACCAAAGGCTCAGCGTGTCGTGCCGGAACCAGATTAGGGCCTGAAGCAATCCTGCGGTGTTGCGGCCAGCTCACAAGAAAGCGAGTTGAAGAAAGGAGCTCAGGGGCACTGTAATTCACAAACCTGCAGAGTTATAAATGACAGCTATCGTCCAAAAATATACTGAAGTAAGGCTGCCAAGAGGACTTGAAAGCGGGGCAGAATTGCAGGAAACCTATTTCAGGAGGTAGACTGGAATTGCATTTAAAGCATAGGAAAAGAGGCAGAACGTCCACAATGATGCACTTGGCCAAAAAGGGCGTATGCGTTTTTTCCTGAATATATTCAGGAAAAAACGCATACGCCCTTTTTGGCCAACCAAGCAAGCTTGCAAAGGAAATCTGCACTACAATGAAGTCTCACTTCCCCCCGCTCAAAAGGGCCATCTGAAAAAAGTGTAAAATCCAGAAAGGCAGGACAGGCCATGGAGAACTGGGAGCCTTGTTATGCTGATGGGCGGGATGTAAATTGCCAACAGCCACTCAGGAGAGGTGTATGGTGTTTCCTGAAACAACTAAAAAACAAAGCAACAGAGCCTAGGGCACTTCCACTTATGGTCCTATAGCTTAGGGAAATTAAAATCAAAAAGACACAGCCACCCCAATGTTTGGGACGGCTCTGTTTACAAGAAACTCGTTTACGGTACAAGTTCAATATCGCAGAAAGTGAAAAATGGATAAAGAAGTTGTGGTACTTACGTACAATGCAATATCACTCAGCAATGAAATCTATGTCATCAGGCCCGTAGCAGCATAATGAGTTGATTCAGGTATGATGATTCTAACTGAAATAAGTCACACAGAAAAAGAAACATCATAAGATATCACTAATACACGGGATGTAAACTTGGCTACACAGGAACTGGATTACAAAACAGAACAGGGTCTCAAATTTAGAAAACCAACTTATGCTTGCTTAAGGGGAAAGGTGAGTTGGGGTGCTGCATAAAACCAGAGATTGAAATGAGCACAGATAAAGTTCCTTAAGCCAAATATAGAATAGACAAGAACTACTCCTTGCTCAACGAAATGGACTCAACACCCCATATTAAACGCCTAAGAATGTACCTGACTAGTAAGAATTTTAAAGCCTATGGATTGCTATGTCTCCGAAAGAAAATCAAGCGTGTGTACAGGGGCATAAACGCAGCAGTGATAGGATTGGAGAGGTTCGGTGAGCAAATGAAGACCCTTTGAAGTCATATTGCATGGTACCCATTCCACGGGTCTCAACTCTCCAGGTTTAAGGGATTCTGTCTTCAGGTAAAACATGCACGTGGAACCCAGAGTATGATCAACAGTGTGATCGGGAGACATGTTCCAATATGTCTCAGTTCTCGTCCCCTGGTACTCAGGTGCAACATTCCAGATGCTTTACTAACACTCTCCCGACTTGGAGAGTCAGTGCCTTTAACCTCCTGTTTGGCCCATTTGCAATTTCTGAGGAAGATGAACAGGAATAGGGAGAACCAATGAGAGACTAGCTGGAGGTGTCTGGACGGGCAAATTTAACTCTCATTTCCCACCAGGAAGAGGAATTAACCAAAGGCTCAGCGTGCCGTGCCGGAACCAGATTAGGGCCTGAAGCAATCCTGCAGTGTTGCGGCCAGCTCACAAGAAAGCGAGTTGAAGAAAGGAGCTCATGGGCACTGTAATTCACAAACCTGCAGAGTTATAAATGACAGCTATCGTCCAAAAATATACTGAAGTAAGGCTGCCAAGAGGACTTGAAAGCGGGGCAGAATTGCAGGAAACCGATTTCAGGAGGTAGACTGGAATTGCATTTAAAGCATAGGAAAAGAGGCAGAACGTCCACAATGATGCACTTGGCCAAAAAGGGCGTATGCGTTTTTTCCTGAATATATTCAGGAAAAAACGCATACGCCCTTTTTGGCCAACCAAGCAAGCTTGCAAAGGAAATCTGCACTACAATGAAGTCTCACTTCCCCCCAGTCAAAAGGGCCATCTGAAAAAAGTGTAAAATCCAGAAAGGCAAGACAGGCCATGGAGAACTGGGAGCCTTGTTATGCTGATGGGCGGGATGTAAATTGCCAACAGCCACTCGGGAGAGGTGTATGGTGTTTCCTGAAACATCTAAAAAACAAAGCAACAGAGCCTAGGGCACTTCCACTTATGGTCCTGTAGCTTGGGAAATTAAAATCAGAAAGACACAGCCACCCCAATGTTTGGGACGGCTCTGTTTACAAGAACCTCGTTTACGGTACAAGTTCAATATCGCAGAAAGTGAAAAATGGATAAAGAAGTTGTGGTACTTACGTACAATGCAATATCACTCAGCAATGAAATCTATGTCATCAGGCCCATAGCAGCATAATGAGTGGATTCAGGTATGATGATTCTAACTGAAATAAGTCACACAGAAAAAGAAACATCATAAGATATCACTAATACACGGAATGTAAACTTGGCTACACAGGAACTGGATTACAAAACAGAACAGGGTCTCAAATTTAGGAAACCAACTTATGCTTGCTTAAGGGGAAAGGTGAGTTGGGGTGCTGCATAAAACCAGAGATTGAAATGAGCACAGATAAAGTTCCTTAAGCCAAATATGGAATAGACAAGAACTACTCCTTGCTCAACGAAATGGACTCAACAGCCCATATTAAACGCCTAAGAATGTACCTGACTAGTAAGTATCTTAAAACCTATGGATTGCTATGTCTCTGAAAGAGAATCAAGCGTGTGTACAGGGGCATAAACGCAGCAGTGATAGGATTGGAGAGGTTCGGTGAGCAAATGAAGACCCTTTGAAGTCATATTGCTTGGTACCCATTCCACGGGTCTCAACTCTCCAGGTTTAAGGGATTCTTCCTTCAGGTAAAACATGCACGTGGAACCCAGAGTATGATCAACCGTGTGATCGGGAGACGTGTTCCAATATGTCTCAATTCTCGTCCCCTGGTACTCGGGTGTAACATTCCAGACGCTTTACTAACACTCTCCCGACTTGGAGAGTCAGTGCCTTTAACCTCCTGTTTGGCCCATTTGCAATTTCTGCGGAAGATGAACAGGAATAGGGAGAACCAATGAGAGACTAGCTGGAGGTGTCTGGACGGGCAAATTTAACTCTCATTTCCCACCAGGAAGAGGAATTAACCAAAGGCTCAGCGTGCCGTGCCGGAACCAGATTAGGGCCTGAAGCAATCCTGCGGTGTTGCGGCCAGCTCACAAGAAAGCGAGTTGAAGAAAGGAGTTCAGGGGCACTGTAATTCACAAACCTGCAGAGTTATAAATGACAGCTATCGTCCAAAAATATACTGAAGTAAGGCTGCCAAGAGGACTTGAAAGCGGGGCAGAATTGCAGGAAACCGATTTCAGGAGGTAGACTGGAATTGCATTTAAAGCATAGGAAAAGAGGCAGAACGTCCACAATGATGCACTTGGCCAAAAAGGGCGTATGCGTTTTTTCCTGAATATATTCAGGAAAAAACGCATACGCCCTTTTTCGCCAACCAAGCAAGCTTGCAAAGGAAATCTGCACTACAATGAAGTCTCACTTCCCCCCAGTCAAAAGGGCCATCTGAAAAAAGTGTAAAATCCAGAAAGGCAGGACAGGCCATGGACAACTGGGAGCCTTGTTATGCTGATGGGTGGGATGTAAATTGCCAACAGCCACTCTGGAGAGGTGTATAGTGTTTCCTGAAACATCTAAAAAACAAAGCAACAGAGCCTAGGGCACTTCCACTTATGGTCCTATAGCTTAGGGAAATTAAAATCAAAAAGACACAGCCACCCCAAAGTTTGGGACGGCTCTGTTTACAAGAACCTCGTTTACGGTACAAGTTCAATATCGCAGAAAGTGAAAAATGGATAAAGAAGTTGTGGTACTTACGTACAATGCAATATCACTCAGCAATGAAATCTATGTCATCAGGCCCGTAGCAGCATAATGAGTGGATTCAGGTATGATGATTCTAACTGAAATAAGTCACACAGAAAAAGAAACATCATAAGATATCACTAATACACGGAATGTAAACTTGGCTACACAGAAACTGGATTACAAAACAGAACAGGGTCTCAAATTTAGGAAACCAACTTATGCTTGCTTAAGGGGAAAGGTGAGTTGGGGTGCTGCCTAAAACCAGAGATTGAAATGAGCACAGATAAAGTTCCTTAAGCCAAATATAGAATAGACAAGAACTACTCCTTGCTCAACGAAATGGACTCAACAGCCCATATTAAACGCCTAAGAATGTACCTGACTAGTAAGAATTTTCAAACCTATGGATTGCTATGTCTCCGAAAGAAAATCAAGCGTGTGTACAGGGGCATAAACGCAGCAGTGATAGGATTGGAGAGGTTCGGTGAGCAAATGAAGACCCTTTGAAGTCATATTGCATGGTACCCATTCCACGGGGCTCAACTCTCCAGGTTTAAGGGATTCTTCCTTCAGGTAAAACATGCACGTGGAACCCAGAGTATGATCAACCGTGTGATCGGGAGACGTGTTCCAATATGTCTCAGTTCTCGTCCCCTGGTACTCGGGTGCAACATTCCAGACGCTTTACTAACACTCTCCGGACTTGGAGAGTCAGTGCCTTTAACCTCCTGTTTGGCCCATTTGCAATTTCTGAGGAAGATGAACAGGAATAGGGAGAACCAATGAGAGACTAGCTGGAGGTGTCTGGACGGGCAAATTTAACTCTCATTTCCCACCAGGAAGAGGAATTAACCAAAGGCTCAGCGTGCCGTGCCGGAACCAGATTAGGGCCTGAAGCAATCCTGCGGTGTTGCGGCCAGCTCACAAGAAAGCGAGTTGAAGAAAGGAGCTCAGGGGCACTGTAATTCACAAACCTGCAGAGTTATAAATGACAGCTATCGTCCAAAAATATACTGAAGTAAGGCTGCCAAGAGGACTTGAAAGCGGGGCAGAATTGCAGGAAACCGATTTCAGGAGGTAGACTGGAATTGCATTTAAAGCATAGGAAAAGAGGCAGAACGTCCACAATGATGCACTTGGCCAAAAAGGGCATATGCGTTTTTTCCTGAATATATTCAGGAAAAAACGCATACGCCCTTTTTGGCCAACCAAGCAAGCTTGCAAAGGAAATCTGCACTACAATGAAGTCTCACTTCCCCCCGGTCAAAAGGGCCATCTGAAAAAAGTGTAAAATCCAGAAAGGCAGGACAGGCCATGGAGAACTGGGAGCCTTGTTATGCTGATGGGCGGGATGTAAATTGCCAACAGCCACTCCGGAGAGGTGTATGGTGTTTCCTGAAACATCTAAAAAACAAAGCAACAGAGCCTAGGGCACTTCCACTTATGGTCCTGTAGCTTGGGAAATTAAAATCAGAAAGACACAGCCACCCCAAAGTTTGGGACGGCTCTGTTTACAAGAACCTCGTTTACGGTACAAGTTCAATATCGCAGAAAGTGAAAAATGGATAAAGAAGTTGTGGTACTTACGTACAATGCAATATCACTCAGCAATGAAATCTATGTCATCAGGCCCATAGCAGCATAATGAGTGGATTCAGGTATGATGATTCTAACTGAAATAAGTCACACAGAAAAAGAAACATCATAAGATATCACTAATACACGGAATGTAAACTTGGCTACACAGGAACTGGATTACAAAACAGAACAGGGTCTCAAATTTAGAAAACCAACTTATGCTTGCTTAAGGGGAAAGGTGAGTTGGGGTGCTGCATAAAACCAGAGATTGAAATGAGCACAGATAAAGTTCCTTAAGCCAAATATGGAATAGACAAGAACTACTCCTTGCTCAACGAAATGGACTCAACAGCCCATATTAAACGCCTAAGAATGTACCTGACTAGTAAGTATCTTAAAACCTATGGATTGCTATGTCTCTGAAAGAGAATCAAGCGTGTGTACAGGGGCATAAACGCAGCAGTGATAGGATTGGAGAGGTTCGGTGAGCAAATGAAGACCCTTTGAAGTCATATTGCATGGTACCCATTCCACGGGGCTCAACTCTCCAGGTTTAAGGGATTCTTCCTTCAGGTAAAACATGCACGTGGAACCCAGAGTATGATCAACCGTGTGATCGGGAGACGTGTTCCAATATGTCTCAGTTCTCGTCCCCTGGTACTCGGGTGCAACATTCCAGACGCTTTACTAACACTCTCCGGACTTGGAGAGTCAGTGCCTTTAACCTCCTGTTTGGCCCATTTGCAATTTCTGAGGAAGATGAACAGGAATAGGGAGAACCAATGAGAGACTAGCTGGAGGTGTCTGGACGGGCAAATTTAACTCTCATTTCCCACCAGGAAGAGGAATTAACCAAAGGCTCAGCGTGCCGTGCCGGAACCAGATTAGGGCCTGAAGCAATCCTGCGGTGTTGCGGCCAGCTCACAAGAAAGCGAGTTGAAGAAAGGAGCTCAGGGGCACTGTAATTCACAAACCTGCAGAGTTATAAATGACAGCTATCGTCCAAAAATATACTGAAGTAAGGCTGCCAAGAGGACTTGAAAGCGGGGCAGAATTGCAGGAAACCGATTTCAGGAGGTAGACTGGAATTGCATTTAAAGCATAGGAAAAGAGGCAGAACGTCCACAATGATGCACTTGGCCAAAAAGGGCATATGCGTTTTTTCCTGAATATATTCAGGAAAAAACGCATACGCCCTTTTTGGCCAACCAAGCAAGCTTGCAAAGGAAATCTGCACTACAATGAAGTCTCACTTCCCCCCGGTCAAAAGGGCCATCTGAAAAAAGTGTAAAATCCAGAAAGGCAGGACAGGCCATGGAGAACTGGGAGCCTTGTTATGCTGATGGGCGGGATGTAAATTGCCAACAGCCACTCCGGAGAGGTGTATGGTGTTTCCTGAAACATCTAAAAAACAAAGCAACAGAGCCTAGGGCACTTCCACTTATGGTCCTGTAGCTTGGGAAATTAAAATCAGAAAGACACAGCCACCCCAAAGTTTGGGACGGCTCTGTTTACAAGAACCTCGTTTACGGTACAAGTTCAATATCGCAGAAAGTGAAAAATGGATAAAGAAGTTGTGGTACTTACGTACAATGCAATATCACTCAGCAATGAAATCTATGTCATCAGGCCCATAGCAGCATAATGAGTGGATTCAGGTATGATGATTCTAACTGAAATAAGTCACACAGAAAAAGAAACATCATAAGATATCACTAATACACGGAATGTAAACTTGGCTACACAGGAACTGGATTACAAAACAGAACAGGGTCTCAAATTTAGAAAACCAACTTATGCTTGCTTAAGGGGAAAGGTGAGTTGGGGTGCTGCATAAAACCAGAGATTGAAATGAGCACAGATAAAGTTCCTTAAGCCAAATATGGAATAGACAAGAACTACTCCTTGCTCAACGAAATGGACTCAACAGCCCATATTAAACGCCTAAGAATGTACCTGACTAGTAAGTATCTTAAAACCTATGGATTGCTATGTCTCTGAAAGAGAATCAAGCGTGTGTACAGGGGCATAAACGCAGCAGTGATAGGATTGGAGAGGTTCGGTGAGCAAATGAAGACCCTTTGAAGTCATATTGCATGGTACCCATTCCACGGGTCTCAACTCTCCAGGTTTAAGGGATTCTTCCTTCAGCTAAAACATGCACGTGGAACCCAGAGTATGATCAACCGTGTGATCGGGAGACGTGTTCCAATATGTCTCAATTCTCGTCCCCTGGTACTCGGGTGTAACATTCCAGACGCTTTACTAACACTCTCCCGACTTGGAGAGTCAGTGCCTTTAACCTCCTGTTTGGCCCATTTGCAATTTCTGCGGAAGATGAACAGAAATAGGGAGAACCAATGAGAGACTAGCTGGAGGTGTCTGGACGGGCAAATTTAACTCTCATTTCCCACCAGGAAGAGGAATTAACCAAAGGCTCAGCGTGCCGTGCCGGAACCAGATTAGGGCCTGAAGCAATCCTGCGGTGTTGCGGCCAGCTCACAAGAAAGCGAGTTGAAGAAAGGAGCTCAGGGGCACTGTAATTCACAAACCTGCAGAGTTATAAATGCCAACTATCGTCCAAAAATATACTGAAGTAAGGCTGCCAAGAGGACTTGAAAGCGGGGCAGAATTGCAGGAAACCGATTTCAGGAGGTAGACTGGAATTGCATTTAAAGCATAGGAAAAGAGGCAGAACGTCCACAATGATGCACTTGGCCAAAAAGGGCGTATGCGTTTTTTCCTGAATATATTCAGGAAAAAACGCATACGCACTTTTTGGCCAACCAAGCAAGCTTGCAAAGGAAATCTGCACTACAATGAAGTCTCACTTCCCCCGGTCAAAAGGGCCATCTGAAAAAAGTGTAAAATCCAGAAAGGCAGGACAGGCCATGGAGAACTGGGAGCCTTGTTATGCTGATGGGCGGGATGTAAATTGCCAACAGCCACTCGGGAGAGGTGTATGGTGTTTCCTGAAACATCTAAAAAACAAAGCAACAGAGCCTAGGGCACTTCCACTTATGGTCCTATAGCTTAGGGAAATTAAAATCAAAAAGACACAGCCACCCCAAAGTTTGGGACGGCTCTGTTTACAAGAACATCGTTTACGGTACAAGTTGAATATCACAGAAAGTGAAAAATGGATAAAGAAGTTGTGGTACTTACGTACAATGCAATATCACTCAGCAATGAAATCTATGTCATCAGGCCCGTAGCAGCATAATGAGTGGATTCAGGTATGATGATTCTAACTGAAATAAGTCACACAGAAAAAGAAACATCATAAGATATCACTAATACACGGAATGTAAACTTGGCTACACAGGAACTGGATTACAAAACAGAACAGGGTCTCAAATTTAGAAAACCAACTTATGCTTGCTTAAGGGGAAAGGTGAGTTGGGGTGCTGCATAAAACCAGAGATTGAAATGAGCACAGATAAAGTTCCTTAAGCCAAATATGGAATAGACAAGAACTACTCCTTGCTCAACGAAATGGACTCAACACCCCATATTAAACGCCTAAGAATGTACCTGACTAGTAAGTATCTTAAAACCTATGGATTGCTATGTCTCTGAAAGAAAATCAAGCGTGTGTACAGGGGCATAAACGCAGCAGTGATAGGATTGGAGAGGTTCGGTGAGCAAATGAAGACCCTTTGAAGTCATATTGCATGGTACCCATTCCACGGGTCTCAACTCTCCAGGTTTAAGGGATTCTTCCTTCAGCTAAAACATGCACGTGGAACCCAGAGTATGATCAACCGTGTGATCGGGAGACGTGTTCCAATATGTCTCAATTCTCGTCCCCTGGTATTCGGGTGTAATATTCCAGACGCTTTACTAACACTCTCCCGACTTGGAGAGTCAGTGCCTTTAACCTCCTGTTTGGCCCATTTGCAATTTCTGAGGAAGATGAACAGGAATAGGGAGAACCAATGAGAGACTAGCTGGAGGTGTCTGGACGGGCAAATTTAACTCTCATTTCCCACCAGGAAGAGGAATTAACCAAAGGCTCAGCGTGCCGTGCCGGAACCAGATTAGGGCCTGAAGCAATCCTGCGGTGTTGCGGCCAGCTCACAAGAAAGCGAGTTGAAGAAAGGAGCTCAGGGGCACTGTAATTCACAAACCTGCAGAGTTATAAATGACAGCTATCGTCCAAAAATATACTGAAGTAAGGCTGCCAAGAGGACTTGAAAGCGGGGCAGAATTGCAGGAAACCTATTTCAGGAGGTAGACTGGAATTGCATTTAAAGCATAGGAAAAGAGGCAGAACGTCCACAATGATGCACTTGGCCAAAAAGGGCGTATGCGTTTTTTCCTGAATATATTCAGGAAAAAACGCATACGCCCTTTTTGGCCAACCAAGCAAGCTTGCAAAGGAAATCTGCACTACAATGAAGTCTCACTTCCCCCCGGTCAAAAGGGCCATCTGAAAAAAGTGTAAAATCCAGAAAGGCAGGACAGGCCATGGAGAACTGGGAGCCTTGTTATGCTGATGGGCGGTATGTTAATTGCCAACAGCCACTTGGGAGAAGTGTATGGTGTTTCCTTAAACATCTAAAAAACAAAGCAACAGAGCCTAGGGCACTTCCACTTATGGTCCTATAGCTTAGGGAAAGTAAAATGAAAAAGACACAGCCACCCCAAAGTTTGGGACGGCTCTGTTTACAAGAAGCTCGTTTACGGTACAAGTTCAATAGCGCAGAAAGTGAAATATGGATAAAGAAGTTGTGGTACTTACGTACAATGCAATATCACTCAGCTATGAAATCTTTGTCATCAGGCCCGTAGCAGTATAATGAATGGATTCAGGTATGATGATTCTAACTGAAATAAGTCACACAGAAAAAGAAACATCATAAGATATCACTAATACACGGAATGTAAACTTGTCTACACAGGAACTGGATTACAAATCAGAACAGTGTCTCAAATTTAGAAAACCAACTTATGCTTGCTTAAGCGAAAAGGTGAGTTGGGGTGCTGCATCAAACCAGAGATTGAAATGAGCACAGATAAAGTTCCTTAAGCCAAATATGGAATAGACAAGAGCTACTCCTTGCTCAACGAAATGGACTCAACACCCCATATTAAACGCCTAAGAATTTACCTGACTAGTAAGTATCTTAAAACCTATGGATTGCTATGTCTCTGAAAGAAAATCAAGCATGTGTACAGGGGCATAAACGCAGCACTGATAGGATTGGAGAGGTTCGGTGAGCAAATGAAGACCCTTTGAAGTCATATTGCATGGTACCCATTCCACGGGTCTCAACTCTCCTGGTTTAAGGGATTCTTCCTTCAGCTAAAACATGCACGTGGAACCCAGAGTATGATCAACCATGGGATCGGGAGACGTGTTCCAATATGCCTCAGTTCTCGTCCCCTGGTACTCGGGTGCAACGTTCCAGACGCTTTACTAACACTCTCCCGACTTGGAGAGTCAGTGCCTTTAACCTCCTGTTTGGCCCAGTTTGCAATTTCTACGGAAGATGAACAGGAATAGGGAGAACCAATGAGAGACTAGCTGGAGGTGTCTGGACGGGCAAATTTAACTTTCATTTCCCACCAGGAAGAGGAATTAACCAAAGGCTCAGCGTGCCGTGCCGGAACCAGATTAGGGCCTGAAGCAATCCTGCGGTGTTGCGGCCAGCTCACAAGAAAGCGAGTTGAAGAAAGGAGCTCAGGGGCACTGTAATTCACAAACCTGCAGAGTTATAAATGACAGCTATCGTCCAAAAATATACTGAAGTAAGGCTGCCAAGAGGACTTGAAAGCGGGGCAGAATTGCAGGAAACCGATTTCAGGAGGTAGACTGGAATTGCATTTAAAGCATAGGAAAAGAGGCAGAACGTCCACAATGATGCACTTGGCCAAAAAGGGCGTATGCGTTGTTTCCTGAATATATTCAGGAAAAAACGCATACGCCCTTTTTGGCCAACCAAGCAAGCTTGCAAAGGAAATCTGCACTACAATGAAGTCTCACTTCCCCCCGGTCAAAAGAGCCATCTGAAAAAAGTGTAAAATCCAGAAAGGCAGGACAGGCCATGGAGAACTGGGAGCCTTGTTATGCTGATGGGCGGGATGTAAATTGCCAGCAGCCACTTGGGAGAAGTGTATGGTGTTTCCTGAAACATCTAAAAAACAAAGCAACAGAACCTAGGGCACTTCCACTTATGGTCCTATAGCTTAGGGAAAAAAAATCAAGAAGACACAGCCACCCCAAAGTTTGGGACGGCTCTGTTTACAAGAACCTCGTTTACGGTACAAGTTCAATAGCGCAGAAAGTGAAATATGGATAAAGAAGTTGTGGTACTTACGTACAATGCAATATCACTCAGCAATGAAATCTATGTCATCAGGCCCGTAGCAGTATAATGAATGGATTCAGGTATGATGATTCTAACTGAAATAAGTCACACAGAAAAAGAAACATCATAAGATATCACTAATACACGGAATGTAAACTTGGCTACACAGGAACTGGATTACAAATCAGAACAGGGTCTCAAATTTAGAAAACCAACTTATGCTTGCTTAAGCGAAAAAGTGAGTTGGGGTGCTGCATCAAACCAGAGATTGAAATGAGCACAGATAAAGTTCCTTAAGCCAAATATGGAATAGACAAGAGCTACTCCTTGCTCAACGAAATGGACTCAACACCCCATATTAAACGCCTAAGAATGTACCTGACTAGTAAGTATCTTAAAACCTATGGATTGCTATGTCTCTGAAAGAAAATCAAGCATGTGTACAGGGGCATAAACGCAGCACTGATAGGATTGGAGAGGTTCGGTGAGCAAATGAAGACCCTTTGAAGTCATATTGTATGGTACCCATTCCACGGGTCTCAACTCTCCTGGTTTAAGGGATTCTTCCTTCAGCTAAAACATGCACGTGGAACCCAGAGTATGATCAACCATGGGATCGGGAGACGTGTTCCAATATGCCTCAGTTCTCGTCCCCTGGTACTCGGGTGCAACATTCCAGACGCTTTACTAACACTCTCCCGACTTGGAGAGTCAGTGCCTTTAACCTCCTGTTTGGCCCATTTGCAATTTCTGCGGAAGATGAACAGGAATAGGGAGAACCAATGAGAGACTAGCTGGAGGTGTCTGGACGGGCAAATTTAACTCTCATTTCCCACCAGGAAGAGGAATTAACCAAAGGCTCAGCGTGCCGTGCCGGAACCAGATTAGGGCCTGAAGCAATCCTGCGGTGTTGCGGCCAGCTCACAAGAAAGCGAGTTGAAGAAAGGAGCTCAGGGGCACTGTAATTCACAAACCTGCAGAGTTATAAATGACAGCTATCGTCCAAAAATATACTGAAGTAAGGCTGCCAAGAGGACTTGAAAGCGGGGCAGAATTGCAGGAAACCGATTTCAGGAGGTAGACTGGAATTGCATTTAAAGCATAGGAAAAGAGGCAGAACGTCCACAATGATGCACTTGGCCAAAAAGGGCGTATGCGTTTTTTCCTGAATATATTCAGGAAAAAACGCATACGCCCTTTATGGCCAACCAAGCAAGCTTGCAAAGGAAATCTGCACTACAATGAAGTCTCACTTCCCCCCGGTCAAAAGGGCCATCTGAAAAAAGTGTAAAATCCAGAAAGGCAGGACAGGCCATGGAGAACTGGGAGCCTTGTTATGCTGATGGGCGGGATGTAAATTGCCAACAGCCACTCGGGAGAGGTGTATGGTGTTTCCTGAAACATCTAAAAAACAAAGCAACAGAGCCTAGGGCACTTCCACTTATGGTCCTATAGCTTAGGGAAATTAAAATCAAAAAGACACAGCCACCCCAAAGTTTGGGACGGCTCTGTTTACAAGAACATCGTTTACGGTACAAGTTGAATATCACAGAAAGTGAAAAATGGATAAAGAAGTTGTGGTACTTACGTACAATGCAATATCACTCAGCAATGAAATCTATGTCATCAGGCCCGTAGCAGCATAATGAGTGGATTCAGGTATGATGATTCTAACTGAAATAAGTCACACAGAAAAAGAAACATCATAAGATATCACTAATACACGGAATGTAAACTTGGCTACACAGGAACTGGATTACAAAACAGAACAGGGTCTCAAATTTAGAAAACCAACTTATGCTTGCTTAAGGGGAAAGGTGAGTTGGGGTGCTGCATAAAACCAGAGATTGAAATGAGCACAGATAAAGTTCCTTAAGCCAAATATGGAATAGACAAGAACTACTCCTTGCTCAACGAAATGGACTCAACACCCCATATTAAACGCCTAAGAATGTACCTGACTAGTAAGTATCTTAAAACCTATGGATTGCTATGTCTCTGAAAGAAAATCAAGCGTGTGTACAGGGGCATAAACGCAGCAGTGATAGGATTGGAGAGGTTCGGTGAGCAAATGAAGACCCTTTGAAGTCATATTGCATGGTACCCATTCCACGGGTCTCAACTCTCCAGGTTTAAGGGATTCTTCCTTCAGCTAAAACATGCACGTGGAACCCAGAGTATGATCAACCGTGTGATCGGGAGACGTGTTCCAATATGTCTCAATTCTCGTCCCCTGGTATTCGGGTGTAATATTCCAGACGCTTTACTAACACTCTCCCGACTTGGAGAGTCAGTGCCTTTAACCTCCTGTTTGGCCCATTTGCAATTTCTGAGGAAGATGAACAGGAATAGGGAGAACCAATGAGAGACTAGCTGGAGGTGTCTGGACGGGCAAATTTAACTCTCATTTCCCACCAGGAAGAGGAATTAACCAAAGGCTCAGCGTGCCGTGCCGGAACCAGATTAGGGCCTGAAGCAATCCTGCGGTGTTGCGGCCAGCTCACAAGAAAGCGAGTTGAAGAAAGGAGCTCAGGGGCACTGTAATTCACAAACCTGCAGAGTTATAAATGACAGCTATCGTCCAAAAATATACTGAAGTAAGGCTGCCAAGAGGACTTGAAAGCGGGGCAGAATTGCAGGAAACCTATTTCAGGAGGTAGACTGGAATTGCATTTAAAGCATAGGAAAAGAGGCAGAACGTCCACAATGATGCACTTGGCCAAAAAGGGCGTATGCGTTTTTTCCTGAATATATTCAGGAAAAAACGCATACGCCCTTTTTGGCCAACCAAGCAAGCTTGCAAAGGAAATCTGCACTACAATGAAGTCTCACTTCCCCCCGGTCAAAAGGGCCATCTGAAAAAAGTGTAAAATCCAGAAAGGCAGGACAGGCCATGGAGAACTGGGAGCCTTGTTATGCTGATGGGCGGTATGTTAATTGCCAACAGCCACTTGGGAGAAGTGTATGGTGTTTCCTTAAACATCTAAAAAACAAAGCAACAGAGCCTAGGGCACTTCCACTTATGGTCCTATAGCTTAGGGAAATTAAAATGAAAAAGACACAGCCACCCCAAAGTTTGGGACGGCTCTGTTTACAAGAAGCTCGTTTACGGTACAAGTTCAATAGCGCAGAAAGTGAAATATGGATAAAGAAGTTGTGGTACTTACGTACAATGCAATATCACTCAGCTATGAAATCTTTGTCATCAGGCCCGTAGCAGTATAATGAATGGATTCAGGTATGATGATTCTAACTGAAATAAGTCACACAGAAAAAGAAACATCATAAGATATCACTAATACACGGAATGTAAACTTGGCTACACAGGAACTGGATTACAAATCAGAACAGTGTCTCAAATTTAGAAAACCAACTTATGCTTGCTTAAGCGAAAAGGTGAGTTGGGGTGCTGCATCAAACCAGAGATTGAAATGAGCACAGATAAAGTTCCTTAAGCCAAATATGGAATAGACAAGAGCTACTCCTTGCTCAACGAAATGGACTCAACACCCCATATTAAACGCCTAAGAATTTACCTGACTAGTAAGTATCTTAAAACCTATGGATTGCTATGTCTCTGAAAGAAAATCAAGCATGTGTACAGGGGCATAAACGCAGCACTGATAGGATTGGAGAGGTTCGGTGAGCAAATGAAGACCCTTTGAAGTCATATTGCATGGTACCCATTCCACGGGTCTCAACTCTCCTGGTTTAAGGGATTCTTCCTTCAGCTAAAACATGCACGTGGAACCCAGAGTATGATCAACCATGGGATCGGGAGACGTGTTCCAATATGCCTCAGTTCTCGTCCCCTGGTACTCGGGTGCAACGTTCCAGATGCTTTACTAACACTCTCCCGACTTGGAGAGTCAGTGCCTTTAACCTCCTGTTTGGCCCAGTTTGCAATTTCTACGGAAGATGAACAGGAATAGGGAGAACCAATGAGAGACTAGCTGGAGGTGTCTGGACGGGCAAATTTAACTTTCATTTCCCACCAGGAAGAGGAATTAACCAAAGGCTCAGCGTGCCGTGCCGGAACCAGATTAGGGCCTGAAGCAATCCTGCGGTGTTGCGGCCAGCTCACAAGAAAGCGAGTTGAAGAAAGGAGCTCAGGGGCAGTGTAACTCACAAACCTGCAGAGTTATAAATGACAGCTATCGTCCAAAAATATACTGAAGTAAGGCTGCCAAGAGGACTTGAAAGCGGGGCAGAATTGCAGGAAACCGATTTCAGGAGGTAGACTGGAATTGCATTTAAAGCATAGGAAAAGAGGCAGAACGTCCACAATGATGCACTTGGCCAAAAAGGGCGTATGCGTTGTTTCCTGAATATATTCAGGAAAAAACGCATACGCCCTTTTTGGCCAACCAAGCAAGCTTGCAAAGGAAATCTGCACTACAATGAAGTCTCACTTCCCCCCGGTCAAAAGAGCCATCTGAAAAAAGTGTAAAATCCAGAAAGGCAGGACAGGCCATGGAGAACTGGGAGCCTTGTTATGCTGATGGGCGGGATGTAAATTGCCAGCAGCCACTTGGGAGAAGTGTATGGTGTTTCCTGAAACATCTAAAAAACAAAGCAACAGAACCTAGGGCACTTCCACTTATGGTCCTATAGCTTAGGGAAAAAAAATCAAGAAGACACAGCCACCCCAAAGTTTGGGACGGCTCTGTTTACAAGAACCTCGTTTACGGTACAAGTTCAATAGCGCAGAAAGTGAAATATGGATAAAGAAGTTGTGGTACTTACGTACAATGCAATATCACTCAGCAATGAAATCTATGTCATCAGGCCCGTAGCAGTATAATGAATGGATTCAGGTATGATGATTCTAACTGAAATAAGTCACACAGAAAAAGAAACATCATAAGATATCACTAATACACGGAATGTAAACTTGGCTACACAGGAACTGGATTACAAATCAGAACAGGGTCTCAAATTTAGAAAACCAACTTATGCTTGCTTAAGCGAAAAAGTGAGTTGGGGTGCTGCATCAAACCAGAGATTGAAATGAGCACAGATAAAGTTCCTTAAGCCAAATATGGAATAGACAAGAGCTACTCCTTGCTCAACGAAATGGACTCAACACCCCATATTAAACGCCTAAGAATGTACCTGACTAGTAAGTATCTTAAAACCTATGGATTGCTATGTCTCTGAAAGAAAATCAAGCATGTGTACAGGGGCATAAACGCAGCACTGATAGGATTGGAGAGGTTCGGTGAGCAAATGAAGACCCTTTGATGTCATATTGTTTGGTACCCATTCCACGGGTCTCAACTCTCCAGGTTTAAGGGATTCTGTCTTCAGGTAAAACATGCACGTGGAACCCAGAGTATGATCAACCGTGTGATCGGGAGACGTGTTCCAATATGTCTCAATTCTCGTCCCCTGGTACTCGGGTGTAACATTCCAGACGCTTTACTAACACTCTCCCGACTTGGAGAGTCAGTGCCTTTAACCTCCTGTTTGGCCCATTTGCAATTTCTGAGGAAGATGAACAGGAATAGGGAGAACCAATGAGAGACTAGCTGGAGGTGTCTGGACGGGCAAATTTAACTCTCATTTCCCACCAGGAAGAGGAATTAACCAAAGGCTCAGCGTGTCGTGCCGGAACCAGATTAGGGCCTGAAGCAATCCTGCGGTGTTGCGGCCAGCTCACAAGAAAGCGAGTTGAAGAAAGGAGCTCAGGGGCACTGTAATTCACAAACCTGCAGAGTTATAAATGACAGCTATCGTCCAAAAATATACTGAAGTAAGGCTGCCAAGAGGACTTGAAAGCGGGGCAGAATTGCAGGAAACCTATTTCAGGAGGTAGACTGGAATTGCATTTAAAGCATAGGAAAAGAGGCAGAACGTCCACAATGATGCACTTGGCCAAAAAGGGCGTATGCGTTTTTTCCTGAATATATTCAGGAAAAAACGCATACGCCCTTTTTGGCCAACCAAGCAAGCTTGCAAAGGAAATCTGCACTACAATGAAGTCTCACTTCCCCCCGGTCAAAAGGGCCATCTGAAAAAAGTGTAAAATCCAGAAAGGCAGGACAGGCCATGGAGAACTGGGAGCCTTGTTATGCTGATGGGCGGGATGTAAATTGCCAACAGCCACTCAGGAGAGGTGTATGGTGTTTCCTGAAACAACTAAAAAACAAAGCAACAGAGCCTAGGGCACTTCCACTTATGGTCCTATAGCTTAGGGAAATTAAAATCAAAAAGACACAGCCACCCCAATGTTTGGGACGGCTCTGTTTACAAGAAACTCGTTTACGGTACAAGTTCAATATCGCAGAGAGTGAAAAATGGATAAAGAAGTTGTGGTACTTACGTACAATGCAATATCACTCAGCAATGAAATCTATGTCATCAGGCCCGTAGCAGCATAATGAGTTGATTCAGGTATGATGATTCTAACTGAAATAAGTCACACAGAAAAAGAAACATCATAAGATATCACTAATACACGGGATGTAAACTTGGCTACACAGGAACTGGATTACAAAACAGAACAGGGTCTCAAATTTAGAAAACCAACTTATGCTTGCTTAAGGGGAAAGGTGAGTTGGGGTGCTGCATAAAACCAGAGATTGAAATGAGCACAGATAAAGTTCCTTAAGCCAAATATAGAATAGACAAGAACTACTCCTTGCTCAACGAAATGGACTCAACACCCCATATTAAACGCCTAAGAATGTACCTGACTAGTAAGAATTTTAAAACCTATGGATTGCTATGTCTCCGAAAGAAAATCAAGCGTGTGTACAGGGGCATAAACGCAGCAGTGATAGGATTGGAGAGGTTCGGTGAGCAAATGAAGACCCTTTGAAGTCATATTGCATGGTACCCATTCCACGGGTCTCAACTCTCCAGGTTTAAGGGATTCTGTCTTCAGGTAAAACATGCACGTGGAACCCAGAGTATGATCAACAGTGTGATCGGGAGACATGTTCCAATATGTCTCAGTTCTCGTCCCCTGGTACTCAGGTGCAACATTCCAGATGCTTTACTAACACTCTCCCGACTTGGAGAGTCAGTGCCTTTAACCTCCTGTTTGGCCCATTTGCAATTTCTGAGGAAGATGAACAGGAATAGGGAGAACCAATGAGAGACTAGCTGGAGGTGTCTGGACGGGCAAATTTAACTCTCATTTCCCACCAGGAAGAGGAATTAACCAAAGGCTCAGCGTGCCGTGCCGGAACCAGATTAGGGCCTGAAGCAATCCTGCAGTGTTGCGGCCAGCTCACAAGAAAGCGAGTTGAAGAAAGGAGCTCATGGGCACTGTAATTCACAAACCTGCAGACTTATAAATGACAGCTATCGTCCAAAAATATACTGAAGTAAGGCTGCCAAGAGGACTTGAAAGCGGGGCAGAATTGCAGGAAACCGATTTCAGGAGGTAGACTGGAATTGCATTTAAAGCATAGGAAAAGAGGCAGAACGTCCACAATGATGCACTTGGCCAAAAAGGGCGTATGCGTTTTTTCCTGAATATATTCAGGAAAAAACGCATACGCCCTTTTTGGCCAACCAAGCAAGCTTGCAAAGGAAATCTGCACTACAATGAAGTCTCACTTACCCCCGGTCAAAAGGGCAATCTGAAAAAAGTGTAAAATCCAGAAAGGCAGGACAGGCCATGGAGAACTGGGAGCCTTGTTATGCTGATGGGCGGGATGTCAATTGCCAACAGCCACTCGGGAGAGGTGTATGGTGTTTCCTGAAACATCTAAAAAACAAAGCAACAGAGCCTAGGGCACTTCCACTTATGGTCCTGTAGCTTGGGAAATTAAAATCAGAAAGACACAGCCACCCCAAAGTTTGGGACGGCTCTGTTTACAAGAACCTCGTTTACGGTACAAGTTCAATATCGCAGAAAGTGAAAAATGGATAAAGAAGTTGTGGTACTTACGTACAATGCAATATCACTCAGCAATGAAATCTATGTCATCAGGCTCATAGCAGCATAATGAGTGGATTCAGGTATGATGATTCTAACTGAAATAAGTCACACAGAAAAAGAAACATCATAAGATATCACTAATACACGGAATGTAAACTTGGCTACACAGGAACTGGATTACAAAACAGAACAGGGTCTCAAATTTAGAAAACCAACTTATGCTTGCTTAAGGGGAAAGGTGAGTTGGGGTGCTGCATAAAACCAGAGATTGAAATGAGCACAGATAAAGTTCCTTAAGCCAAATATGGAATAGACAAGAACTACTCCTTGCTCAACGAAATGGACTCAACACCCCATATTAAACGCCTAAGAATGTACCTGACTAGTAAGTATCTTAAAACCTATGGATTGCTATGTCTCTGAAAGAGAATCAAGCGTGTGTACAGGGGCATAAACGCAGCAGTGATAGGATTGGAGAGGTTCGGTGAGCAAATGAAGACCCTTTGATGTCATATTGTTTGGTACCCATTCCACGGGTCTCAACTCTCCAGGTTTAAGGGATTCTTCCTTCAGGTAAAACATGCACGTGGAACCCAGAGTATGATCAACCGTGTGATCGGGAGACGTGTTCCAATATGTCTCAATTCTCGTCCCCTGGTACTCGGGTGTAACATTCCAGACGCTTTACTAACACTCTCCCGACTTGGAGAGTCAGTGCCTTTAACCTCCTGTTTGGCCCATTTGCAATTTCTGAGGAAGATGAACAGGAATAGGGAGAACCAATGAGAGACTAGCTGGAGGTGTCTGGACGGGCAAATTTAACTCTCATTTCCCACCAGGAAGAGGAATTAACCAAAGGCTCAGCGTGTCGTGCCGGAACCAGATTAGGGCCTGAAGCAATCCTGCGGTGTTGCGGCCAGCTCACAAGAAAGCGAGTTGAAGAAAGGAGCTCAGGGGCACTGTAATTCACAAACCTGCAGAGTTATAAATGACAGCTATCGTCCAAAAATATACTGAAGTAAGGCTGCCAAGAGGACTTGAAAGCGGGGCAGAATTGCAGGAAACCGATTTCAGGAGGTAGACTGGAATTGCATTTAAAGCATAGGAAAAGAGGCAGAACGTCCACAATGATGCACTTGGCCAAAAAGGGCGTATGCGTTTTTTCCTGAATATATTCAGGAAAAAACGCATACGCCCTTTTTGGCCAACCAAGCAAGCTTGCAAAGGAAATCTGCACTACAATGAAGTCTCACTTCCCCCCGCTCAAAAGGGCCATCTGAAAAAAGTGTAAAATCCAGAAAGGCAGGACAGGCCATGGAGAACTGGGAGCCTTGTTATGCTGATGGGCGGGATGTAAATTGCCAACAGCCACTCAGGAGAGGTGTATGGTGTTTCCTGAAACAACTAAAAAACAAAGCAACAGAGCCTAGGGCACTTCCACTTATGGTCCTATAGCTTAGGGAAATTAAAATCAAAAAGACACAGCCACCCCAATGTTTGGGACGGCTCTGTTTACAAGAAACTCGTTTACGGTACAAGTTCAATATCGCAGAAAGTGAAAAATGGATAAAGAAGTTGTGGTACTTACGTACAATGCAATATCACTCAGCAATGAAATCTATGTCATCAGGCCCGTAGCAGCATAATGAGTTGATTCAGGTATGATGATTCTAACTGAAATAAGTCACACAGAAAAAGAAACATCATAAGATATCACTAATACACGGGATGTAAACTTGGCTACACAGGAACTGGATTACAAAACAGAACAGGGTCTCAAATTTAGAAAACCAACTTATGCTTGCTTAAGGGGAAAGGTGAGTTGGGGTGCTGCATAAAACCAGAGATTGAAATGAGCACAGATAAAGTTCCTTAAGCCAAATATAGAATAGACAAGAACTACTCCTTGCTCAACGAAATGGACTCAACACCCCATATTAAACGCCTAAGAATGTACCTGACTAGTAAGAATTTTAAAACCTATGGATTGCTATGTCTCCGAAAGAAAATCAAGCGTGTGTACAGGGGCATAAACGCAGCAGTGATAGGATTGGAGAGGTTCGGTGAGCAAATGAAGACCCTTTGAAGTCATATTGCATGGTACCCATTCCACGGGTCTCAACTCTCCAGGTTTAAGGGATTCTGTCTTCAGGTAAAACATGCACGTGGAACCCAGAGTATGATCAACAGTGTGATCGGGAGACATGTTCCAATATGTTTCAGTTCTCGTCCCCTGGTACTCAGGTGCAACATTCCAGATGCTTTACTAACACTCTCCCGACTTGGAGAGTCAGTGCCTTTAACCTCCTGTTTGGCCCATTTGCAATTTCTGAGGAAGATGAACAGGAATAGGGAGAACCAATGAGAGACTAGCTGGAGGTGTCTGGACGGGCAAATTTAACTCTCATTTCCCACCAGGAAGAGGAATTAACCAAAGGCTCAGCGTGCCGTGCCGGAACCAGATTAGGGCCTGAAGCAATCCTGCAGTGTTGCGGCCAGCTCACAAGAAAGCGAGTTGAAGAAAGGAGCTCATGGGCACTGTAATTCACAAACCTGCAGAGTTATAAATGACAGATATCGTCCAAAAATATACTGAAGTAAGGCTGCCAAGAGGACTTGAAAGCGGGGCAGAATTGCAGGAAACCGATTTCAGGAGGTAGACTGGAATTGCATTTAAAGCATAGGAAAAGAGGCAGAACGTCCACAATGATGCACTTGGCCAAAAAGGGCGTATGCGTTTTTTCCTGAATATATTCAGGAAAAAACGCATACGCCCTTTTTGGCCAACCAAGCAAGCTTGCAAAGGAAATCTGCACTACAATGAAGTCTCACTTCCCCCCGCTCAAAAGGTCCATCTGAAAAAAGTGTAAAATCCAGAAAGGCAGGACAGGCCATGGAGAACTGGGAGCCTTGTTATGCTGATGGGCGGGATGTAAATTGCCAACAGCCACTCTGGAGAGGTGTATAGTGTTTCCTGAAACATCTAAAAAACAAAGCAACAGAGCCTAGGGCACTTCCACTTATGGTCCTATAGCTTAGGGAAATTAAAATCAAAAAGACACAGCCACCCCAATGTTTGGGACGGCTCTGTTTACAAGAACCTCGTTTACGGTACAAGTTCAATATCGCAGAAAGTGAAAAATGGATAAAGAAGTTGTGGTACTTACGTACAATGCAATATCACTCAGCAATTAAATCTATGTCATCAGGCCCGTAGCAGCATAATGAGTGGATTCAGGTATGATGATTCTAACTGAAATAAGTCACACAGAAAAAGAAACATCATAAGATATCACTAATACACGGAATGTAAACTTGGCTACACAGGAACTGGATTACAAAACAGAACAGGGTCTCAAATTTAGAAAACCAACTTATGCTTGCTTAAGGGGAAAGGTGAGTTGGGGTGCTGCATAAAACCAGAGATTGAAATGAGCACAGATAAAGTTCCTTAAGCCAAATATGGAATAGACAAGAACTACTCCTTGCTCAACGAAATGGACTCAACAGCCCATATTAAACGCCTAAGAATGTACCTGACTAGTAAGTATCTTAAAACCTATGGATTGCTATGTCTCTGAAAGAGAATCAAGCGTGTGTACAGGGGCATAAACGCAGCAGTGATAGGATTGGAGAGGTTCGGTGAGCAAATGAAGACCCTTTGATGTCATATTGTTTGGTACCCATTCCACGGGTCTCAACTCTCCAGGTTTAAGGGATTCTTCCTTCAGGTAAAACATGCACGTGGAACCCAGAGTATGATCAACCGTGTGATCGGGAGACGTGTTCCAATATGTCTCAATTCTCGTCCCCTGGTACTCGGGTGTAACATTCCAGACGCTTTACTAACACTCTCCCGACTTGGAGAGTCAGTGCCTTTAACCTCCTGTTTGGCCCATTTGCAATTTCTGAGGAAGATGAACAGGAATAGGGAGAACCAATGAGAGACTAGCTGGAGGTGTCTGGACGGGCAAATTTAACTCTCATTTCCCACCAGGAAGAGGAATTAACCAAAGGCTCAGCGTGTCGTGCCGGAACCAGATTAGGGCCTGAAGCAATCCTGCGGTGTTGCGGCCAGCTCACAAGAAAGCGAGTTGAAGAAAGGAGCTCAGGGGCACTGTAATTCACAAACCTGCAGAGTTATAAATGACAGCTATCGTCCAAAAATATACTGAAGTAAGGCTGCCAAGAGGACTTGAAAGCGGGGCAGAATTGCAGGAAACCTATTTCAGGAGGTAGACTGGAATTGCATTTAAAGCATAGGAAAAGAGGCAGAACGTCCACAATGATGCACTTAGCCAAAAAGGGCGTATGCGTTTTTTCCTGAATATATTCAGGAAAAAACGCATACGCCCTTTTTGGCCAACCAAGCAAGCTTGCAAAGGAAATCTGCACTACAATGAAGTCTCACTTCCCCCCGGTCAAAAGGGCCATCTGAAAAAAGTGTAAAATCCAGAAAGGCAGGACAGGCCATGGAGAACTGGGAGCCTTGTTATGCTGATGGGCGGGATGTAAATTGCCAACAGCCACTCAGGAGAGGTGTATGGTGTTTCCTGAAACAACTAAAAAACAAAGCAACAGAGCCTAGGGCACTTCCACTTATGGTCCTATAGCTTAGGGAAATTAAAATCAAAAAGACACAGCCACCCCAATGTTTGGGACGGCTCTGTTTACAAGAAACTCGTTTACGGTACAAGTTCAATATCGCAGAAAGTGAAAAATGGATAAAGAAGTTGTGGTACTTACGTACAATGCAATATCACTCAGCAATGAAATCTATGTCATCAGGCCCGTAGCAGCATAATGAGTTGATTCAGGTATGATGATTCTAACTGAAATAAGTCACACAGAAAAAGAAACATCATAAGATATCACTAATACACGGGATGTAAACTTGGCTACACAGGAACTGGATTACAAAACAGAACAGGGTCTCAAATTTAGAAAACCAACTTATGCTTGCTTAAGGGGAAAGGTGAGTTGGGGTGCTGCATAAAACCAGAGATTGAAATGAGCACAGATAAAGTTCCTTAAGCCAAATATAGAATAGACAAGAACTACTCCTTGCTCAACGAAATGGACTGAACACCCCATATTAAACGCCTAAGAATGTACCTGACTAGTAAGAATTTTAAAACCTATGGATTGCTATGTCTCCGAAAGAAAATCAAGCGTGTGTACAGGGGCATAAACGCAGCAGTGATAGGATTGGAGAGGTTCGGTGAGCAAATGAAGACCCTTTGAAGTCATATTGCATGGTACCCATTCCACGGGTCTCAACTCTCCAGGTTTAAGGGATTCTGTTTTCAGGTAAAACATGCACGTGGAACCCAGAGTATGATCAACAGTGTGATCGGGAGACATGTTCCAATATGTCTCAGTTCTCGTCCCCTGGTACTCAGGTGCAACATTCCAGATGCTTTACTAACACTCTCCCGACTTGGAGAGTCAGTGCCTTTAACCTCCTGTTTGGCCCATTTGCAATTTCTGAGGAAGATGAACAGGAATAGGGAGAACCAATGAGAGACTAGCTGGAGGTGTCTGGACGGGCAAATTTAACTCTCATTTCCCACCAGGAAGAGGAATTAACCAAAGGCTCAGCGTGCCGTGCCGGAACCAGATTAGGGCCTGAAGCAATCCTGCGGTGTTGCGGCCAGCTCACAAGAAAGCGAGTTGAAGAAAGGAGCTCAGGGGCACTGTAATTCACAAACCTGCAGACTTATAAATGACAGCTATCGTCCAAAAATATACTGAAGTAAGGCTGCCAAGAGTTCTTGAAAGCGGGGCAGAATTGCAGGAAACCGATTTCAGGAGGTAGACTGGAATTGCATTTAAAGCATAGGAAAAGAGGCAGAACGTCCACAATGATGCACTTGGCCAAAAAGGGCGTATGCGTTTTTTCCTGAATATATTCAGGAAAAAACGCATACGCCCTTTTTGGCCAACCAAGCAAGCTTGCAAAGGAAATCTGCACTACAATGAAGTCTCACTTCCCCCCCGGTCAAAAGGGAAATCTGAAAAAAGTGTAAAATCCAGAAAGGCAGGACAGGCCATGGAGAACTGGGAGCCTTGTTATGCTGATGGGCGGGATGTAAATTGCCAACAGCCACTCGGGAGAGGTGTATGGTGTTTCCTGAAACATCTAAAAAACAAAGCAACAGAGCCTAGGGCACTTCCACTTATGGTCCTGTAGCTTGGGAAATTAAAATCAGAAAGACACAGCCACCCGAAAGTTTGGGACAGCTCTGTTTACAAGTACCTCGTTTACGGTACAAGTTCAATATCGCAGAAAGTGAAAAATGGATAAAGAAGTTGTGGTACTTACGTACAATGCAATATCACTCAGCAATGAAATCTATGTCATCTGGCTCATAGCAGCATAATGAGTGGATTCAGGTATGATGATTCTAACTGAAATAAGTCACACAGAAAAAGAAACATCATAAGATATCACTAATACACGGAATGTAAACTTGGCTACACAGGAACTGGATTACAAAACAGAACAGGGTCTCAAATTTAGAAAACCAACTTATGCTTGCTTAAGGGGAAAGGTGAGTTGGGGTGCTGCATAAAACCAGAGATTGAAATGAGCACAGATAAAGTTCCTTAAGCCAAATATGGAATAGACAAGAACTACTCCTTGCTCAACGAAATGGACTCAACAGCCCATATTAAACGCCTAAGAATGTACCTGACTAGTAAGTATCTTAAAACCTATGGATTGCTATGTCTCTGAAAGAGAATCAAGCGTGTGTACAGGGGCATAAACGCAGCAGTGATAGGATTGGAGAGGTTCGGTGAGCAAATGAAGACCCTTTGATGTCATATTGTTTGGTACCCATTCCACGGGTCTCAACTCTCCAGGTTTAAGGGATTCTTCCTTCAGGTAAAACATGCACGTGGAACCCAGAGTATGATCAACCGTGTGATCGGGAGACGTGTTCCAATATGTCTCAATTCTCGTCCCCTGGTACTCGGGTGTAACATTCCAGACGCTTTACTAACACTCTCCCGACTTGGAGAGTCAGTGCCTTTAACCTCCTGTTTGGCCCATTTGCAATTTCTGAGGAAGATGAACAGGAATAGGGAGAACCAATGAGAGACTAGCTGGAGGTGTCTGGACGGGCAAATTTAACTCTCATTTCCCACCAGGAAGAGGAATTAACCAAAGGCTCAGCGTGTCGTGCCGGAACCAGATTAGGGCCTGAAGCAATCCTGCGGTGTTGCGGCCAGCTCACAAGAAAGCGAGTTGAAGAAAGGAGCTCAGGGGCACTGTAATTCACAAACCTGCAGAGTTATAAATGACAGCTATCGTCCAAAAATATACTGAAGTAAGGCTGCCAAGAGGACTTGAAAGCGGGGCAGAATTGCAGGAAACCTATTTCAGGAGGTAGACTGGAATTGCATTTAAAGCATAGGAAAAGAGGCAGAACGTCCACAATGATGCACTTGGCCAAAAAGGGCGTATGCGTTTTTTCCTGAATATATTCAGGAAAAAACGCATACGCCCTTTTTGGCCAACCAAGCAAGCTTGCAAAGGAAATCTGCACTACAATGAAGTCTCACTTCCCCCCGCTCAAAAGGGCCATCTGAAAAAAGTGTAAAATCCAGAAAGGCAGGACAGGCCATGGAGAACTGGGAGCCTTGTTATGCTGATGGGCGGGATGTAAATTGCCAACAGCCACTCAGGAGAGGTGTATGGTGTTTCCTGAAACAACTAAAAAACAAAGCAACAGAGCCTAGGGCACTTCCACTTATGGTCCTATAGCTTAGGGAAATTAAAATCAAAAAGACACAGCCACCCCAATGTTTGGGACGGCTCTGTTTACAAGAAACTCGTTTACGGTACAAGTTCAATATCACAGAAAGTGAAAAATGGATAAAGAAGTTGTGGTACTTACGTACAATGCAATATCACTCAGCAATGAAATCTATGTCATCAGGCCCGTAGCAGCATAATGAGTTGATTCAGGTATGATGATTCTAACTGAAATAAGTCACACAGAAAAAGAAACATCATAAGATATCACTAATACACGGGATGTAAACTTGGCTACACAGGAACTGGATTACAAAACAGAACAGGGTCTCAAATTTAGAAAACCAACTTATGCTTGCTTAAGGGGAAAGGGGAGTTGGGGTGCTGCATAAAACCAGAGATTGAAATGAGCACAGATAAAGTTCCTTAAGCCAAATATAGAATAGACAAGAACTACTCCTTGCTCAACGAAATGGACTCAACACCCCATATTAAACGCCTAAGAATGTACCTGACTAGTAAGAATTTTAAAACCTATGGATTGCTATGTCTCCGAAAGAAAATCAAGCGTGTGTACAGGGGCATAAACGCAGCAGTGATAGGATTGGAGAGGTTCGGTGAGCAAATGAAGACCCTTTGAAGTCATATTGCATGGTACCCATTCCACGGGTCTCAACTCTCCAGGTTTAAGGGATTCTGTCTTCAGGTAAAACATGCACGTGGAACCCAGAGTATGATCAACAGTGTGATCGGGAGACATGTTCCAATATGTCTCAGTTCTCGTCCCCTGGTACTCAGGTGCAACATTCCAGATGCTTTACTAACACTCTCCCGACTTGGAGAGTCAGTGCCTTTAACCTCCTGTTTGGCCCATTTGCAATTTCTGAGGAAGATGAACAGGAATAGGGAGAACCAATGAGAGACTAGCTGGAGGTGTCTGGACGGGCAAATTTAACTCTCATTTCCCACCAGGAAGAGGAATTAACCAAAGGCTCAGCGTGCCGTGCCGGAACCAGATTAGGGCCTGAAGCAATCCTGCAGTGTTGCGGCCAGCTCACAAGAAAGCGAGTTGAAGAAAGGAGCTCATGGGCACTGTAATTCACAAACCTGCAGAGTTATAAATGACAGCTATCGTCCAAAAATATACTGAAGTAAGGCTGCCAAGAGGACTTGAAAGCGGGGCAGAATTGCAGGAAACCGATTTCAGGAGGTAGACTGGAATTGCATTTAAAGCATAGGAAAAGAGGCAGAACGTCCACAATGATGCACTTGGCCAAAAAGTGCGTATGCGTTTTTTCCTGAATATATTCAGGAAAAAACGCATACGCCCTTTTTGGCCAACCAAGCAAGCTTGCAAAGGAAATCTGCACTACAATGAAGTCTCACTTCCCCCCGCTCAAAAGGGCCATCTGAAAAAAGTGTAAAATCCAGAAAGGCAGGACAGGCCATGGAGAACTGGGAGCCTTGTTATGCTGATGGGCGGGATGTAAATTGCCAACAGCCACTCGGGAGAGGTGTATGGTGTTTCCTGAAACATCTAAAAAACAAAGCAACAGAGCCTAGGGCACTTCCACTTATGGTCCTATAGCTTAGGGAAATTAAAATCAAAAAGACACAGCCACCCCAAAGTTTGCGACGGCTCTGTTTACAAGAACCTCATTTACGGTACAAGTTCAATAGCGCAGAAAGTGAAAAATGGATAAAGAAGTTGTGGTACTTACGTACAATGCAATATCACTCAGCAATGAAATCTATGTCATCAGGCCCGTAGCAGCATAATGAGTGGATTCAGGTATGATGATTCTAACTGAAATAAGTCACACAGAAAAAGAAACATCATAAGATATCACTAATACACGGAATGTAAACTTGGCTACACAGGAACTGGATTACAAAACAGAACAGGGTCTCAAATTTAGAAAACCAACTTATGCTTGCTTAAGGGGAAAGGTGAGTTGGGGTGCTGCATAAAACCAGAGATTGAAATGAGCACAGATAAAGTTTCTTAAGCCAAATATGGAATAGACAAGAACTATTCCTTGCTCAGCGAAATGGACTCAACACCCCATATTAAACGCCTAACAATGTACCTGACTAGTAAGTATCTTAAAACCTATGGATTGCTACGTCTCTGAAAGAAAATCAAGCGTGTGTACAGTGGCATAAACGCAGCAGTGATAGGATTGGAGAGGTTCGGTGAGCAAATGAAGACCCTTTGAAGTCATATTGCATGGTACCCATTCCACGGGTCTCAACTCTCCAGGTTTAAGGGATTCTTCCTTCAGCTAAAACATGCACGTGGAACCCAGAGTATGATCAACCGTGTGATCGGGAGACGTGTTCCAATATGTCTCAGTTCTCGTCCCCTGGTACTCGGGTGCAACATTCCAGACGCTTTACTAACACTCTCCCGACTTGGAGAGTCAGTGCCTTTAACCTCCTGTTTGGCCCATTTGCAATTTCTGAGGAAGATGAACAGGAATAGGGAGAACCAATGAGAGACTAGCTGGAGGTGTCTGGACGGGCAAATTTAACTCTCATTTCCCACCAGGAAGAGGAATTAACCAAAGGCTCAGCGTGCCGTGCCGGAACCAGATTAGGGCCTGAAGCAATCCTGCGGTGTTGCGGCCAGCTCACAAGAAAGCGAGTTGAAGAAAGGAGCTCAGGGGCACTGTAATTCACAAACCTGCAGAGTTATAAATGACAGCTATCGTCCAAAAATATACTGAAGTAAGGCTGCCAAGAGGACTTGAAAGCGGGGCAGAATTGCAGGAAACCGATTTCAGGAGGTAGACTGGAATTGCATTTAAAGCATAGGAAAAGAGGCAGAACGTCCACAATGATGCACTTGGCCAAAAAGGGCGTATGCGTTTTTTCCTGAATATATTCAGGAAAAAACGCATACGCCCTTTTTGGCCAACCAAGCAAGCTTGCAAAGGAAATCTGCACTACAATGAAGTCTCACTTCCCCCCAGTCAAAAGGGCCATCTGAAAAAAGTGTAAAATCCAGAAAGGCAAGACAGGCCATGGAGAACTGGGAGCCTTGTTATGCTGATGGGCGGGATGTAAATTGCCAACAGCCACTCGGGAGAGGTGTATGGTGTTTCCTGAAACATCTAAAAAACAAAGCAACAGAGCCTAGGGCACTTCCACTTATGGTCCTGTAGCTTGGGAAATTAAAATCAGAAAGACACAGCCACCCCAAAGTTTGGGACGGCTCTGTTTACAAGAACCTCGTTTACGGTACAAGTTCAATATCGCAGAAAGTGAAAAATGGATAAAGAAGTTGTGGTACTTACGTACAATGCAATATCACTCAGCAATGAAATCTATGTCATCAGGCCCATAGCAGCATAATGAGTGGATTCAGGTATGATGATTCTAACTGAAATAAGTCACACAGAAAAAGAAACATCATAAGATATCACTAATACACGGAATGTAAACTTGGCTACACAGGAACTGGATTACAAAACAGAACAGGGTCTCAAATTTAGGAAACCAACTTATGCTTGCTTAAGGGGAAAGGTGAGTTGGGGTGCTGCATAAAACCAGAGATTGAAATGAGCACAGATAAAGTTCCTTAAGCCAAATATGGAATAGACAAGAACTACTCCTTGCTCAACGAAATGGACTCAACAGCCCATATTAAACGCCTAAGAATGTACCTGACTAGTAAGTATCTTAAAACCTATGGATTGCTATGTCTCTGAAAGAGAATCAAGCGTGTGTACAGGGGCATAAACGCAGCAGTGATAGGATTGGAGAGGTTCGGTGAGCAAATGAAGACCCTTTGAAGTCATATTGCTTGGTACCCATTCCACGGGTCTCAACTCTCCAGGTTTAAGGGATTCTTCCTTCAGGTAAAACATGCACGTGGAACCCAGAGTATGATCAACCGTGTGATCGGGAGACGTGTTCCAATATGTCTCAATTCTCGTCCCCTGGTACTCGGGTGTAACATTCCAGACGCTTTACTAACACTCTCCCGACTTGGAGAGTCAGTGCCTTTAACCTCCTGTTTGGCCCATTTGCAATTTCTGAGGAAGATGAACAGGAATAGGGAGAACCAATGAGAGACTAGCTGGAGGTGTCTGGACGGGCAAATTTAACTCTCATTTCCCACCAGGAAGAGGAATTAACCAAAGGCTCAGCGTGCCGTGCCGGAACCAGATTAGGGCCTGAAGCAATCCTGCGGTGTTGCGGCCAGCTCACAAGAAAGCGAGTTGAAGAAAGGAGCTCAGGGGCACTGTAATTCACAAACCTGCAGACTTATAAATGACAGCTATCGTCCAAAAATATACTGAAGTAAGGCTGCCAAGAGTTCTTGAAAACGGGGCAGAATTGCAGGAAACCGATTTCAGGAGGTAGACTGGAATTGCATTTAAAGCATAGGAAAAGAGGCAGAACGTCCACAATGATGCACTTGGCCAAAAAGGGCGTATGCGTTTTTTCCTGAATATATTCAGGAAAAAACGCATACGCCCTTTTTGGCCAACCAAGCAAGCTTGCAAAGGAAATCTGCACTACAATGAAGTCTCACTTCCCCCCGGTCAAAAGGGCAATCTGAAAAAAGTGTAAAATCCAGAAAGGCAGGACAGGCCATGGAGAACTGGGAGCCTTGTTATGCTGATGGGCGGGATGTAAATTGCCAACAGCCACTCGGGAGAGGTGTATGGTGTTTCCTGAAACATCTAAAAAACAAAGCAACAGAGCCTAGGGCACTTCCACTTATGGTCCTGTAGCTTGGGAAATTAAAATCAGAAAGACACAGCCACCCCAAAGTTTGGGACGGCTCTGTTTACAAGAACCTCGTTTACGGTACAAGTTCAATATCGCAGAAAGTGAAAAATGGATAAAGAAGTTGTGGTACTTACGTACAATGCAATATCACTCAGCAATGAAATCTATGTCATCAGGCTCATAGCAGCATAATGAGTGGATTCAGGTATGATGATTCTAACTGAAATAAGTCACACAGAAAAAGAAACATCATAAGATATCACTAATACACGGAATGTAAACTTGGCTACACAGGAACTGGATTACAAAACAGAATAGGGTCTCAAATTTAGAAAACCAACTTATGCTTGCTTAAGGGGAAAGGTGAGTTGGGGTGCTGCATAAAACCAGAGATTGAAATGAGCACAGATAAAGTTCCTTAAGCCAAATATGGAATAGACAAGAACTACTCCTTGCTCAACGAAATGGACTCAACAGCCCATATTAAACGCCTAAGAATGTACCTGACTAGTAAGTATCTTAAAACCTATGGATTGCTATGTCTCTGAAAGAGAATCAAGTGTGTGTACAGGGGCATAAACGCAGCAGTGATAGGATTGGAGAGGTTCGGTGAGCAAATGAAGACCCTTTGATGTCATATTGTTTGGTACCCATTCCACGGGTCTCAACTCTCCAGGTTTAAGGGATTCTTCCTTCAGGTAAAACATGCACGTGGAACCCAGAGTATGATCAACCGTGTGATCGGGAGACGTGTTCCAATATGTCTCAATTCTCGTCCCCTGGTACTCGGGTGTAACATTCCAGACGCTTTACTAACACTCTCCCGACTTGGAGAGTCAGTGCCTTTAACCTCCTGTTTGGCCCATTTGCAATTTCTGAGGAAGATGAACAGGAATAGGGAGAACCAATGAGAGACTAGCTGGAGGTGTCTGGACGGGCAAATTTAACTCTCATTTCCCACCAGGAAGAGGAATTAACCAAAGGCTCAGCGTGTCGTGCCGGAACCAGATTAGGGCCTGAAGCAATCCTGCGGTGTTGCGGCCAGCTCACAAGAAAGCGAGTTGAAGAAAGGAGCTCAGGGGCACTGTAATTCACAAACCTGCAGAGTTATAAATGACAGCTATCGTCCAAAAATATACTGAAGTAAGGCTGCCAAGAGGACTTGAAAGCGGGGCAGAATTGCAGGAAACCTATTTCAGGAGGTAGACTGGAATTGCATTTAAAGCATAGGAAAAGAGGCAGAACGTCCACAATGATGCACTTGGCCAAAAAGGGCGTATGCGTTTTTTCCTGAATATATTCAGGAAAAAACGCATACGCCCTTTTTGGCCAACCAAGCAAGCTTGCAAAGGAAATCTGCACTACAATGAAGTCTCACTTCCCCCCGGTCAAAAGGGCCATCTGAAAAAAGTGTAAAATCCAGAAAGGCAGGACAGGCCATGGAGAACTGGGAGCCTTGTTATGCTGATGGGCGGGATGTAAATTGCCAACAGCCACTCAGGAGAGGTGTATGGTGTTTCCTGAAACAACTAAAAAACAAAGCAACAGAGCCTAGGGCACTTCCACTTATGGTCCTATAGCTTAGGGAAATTAAAATCAAAAAGACACAGCCACCCCAATGTTTGGGACGGCTCTGTTTACAAGAAACTCGTTTACGGTACAAGTTCAATATCGCAGAGAGTGAAAAATGGATAAAGAAGTTGTGGTACTTACGTACAATGCAATATCACTCAGCAATGAAATCTATGTCATCAGGCCCGTAGCAGCATAATGAGTTGATTCAGGTATGATGATTCTAACTGAAATAAGTCACACAGAAAAAGAAACATCATAAGATATCACTAATACACGGGATGTAAACTTGGCTACACAGGAACTGGATTACAAAACAGAACAGGGTCTCAAATTTAGAAAACCAACTTATGCTTGCTTAAGGGGAAAGGTGAGTTGGGGTGCTGCATAAAACCAGAGATTGAAATGAGCACAGATAAAGTTCCTTAAGCCAAATATAGAATAGACAAGAACTACTCCTTGCTCAACGAAATGGACTCAACACCCCATATTAAACGCCTAAGAATGTACCTGACTAGTAAGAATTTTAAAACCTATGGATTGCTATGTCTCCGAAAGAAAATCAAGCGTGTGTACAGGGGCATAAACGCAGCAGTGATAGGATTGGAGAGGTTCGGTGAGCAAATGAAGACCCTTTGAAGTCATATTGCATGGTACCCATTCCACGGGTCTCAACTCTCCAGGTTTAAGGGATTCTGTCTTCAGGTAAAACATGCACGTGGAACCCAGAGTATGATCAACAGTGTGATCGGGAGACATGTTCCAATATGTCTCAGTTCTCGTCCCCTGGTACTCAGGTGCAACATTCCAGATGCTTTACTAACACTCTCCCGACTTGGAGAGTCAGTGCCTTTAACCTCCTGTTTGGCCCATTTGCAATTTCTGAGGAAGATGAACAGGAATAGGGAGAACCAATGAGAGACTAGCTGGAGGTGTCTGGACGGGCAAATTTAACTCTCATTTCCCACCAGGAAGAGGAATTAACCAAAGGCTCAGCGTGCCGTGCCGGAACCAGATTAGGGCCTGAAGCAATCCTGCAGTGTTGCGGCCAGCTCACAAGAAAGCGAGTTGAAGAAAGGAGCTCATGGGCACTGTAATTCACAAACCTGCAGACTTATAAATGACAGCTATCGTCCAAAAATATACTGAAGTAAGGCTGCCAAGAGGACTTGAAAGCGGGGCAGAATTGCAGGAAACCGATTTCAGGAGGTAGACTGGAATTGCATTTAAAGCATAGGAAAAGAGGCAGAACGTCCACAATGATGCACTTGGCCAAAAAGGGCGTATGCGTTTTTTCCTGAATATATTCAGGAAAAAACGCATACGCCCTTTTTGGCCAACCAAGCAAGCTTGCAAAGGAAATCTGCACTACAATGAAGTCTCACTTACCCCCGGTCAAAAGGGCAATCTGAAAAAAGTGTAAAATCCAGAAAGGCAGGACAGGCCATGGAGAACTGGGAGCCTTGTTATGCTGATGGGCGGGATGTCAATTGCCAACAGCCACTCGGGAGAGGTGTATGGTGTTTCCTGAAACATCTAAAAAACAAAGCAACAGAGCCTAGGGCACTTCCACTTATGGTCCTGTAGCTTGGGAAATTAAAATCAGAAAGACACAGCCACCCCAAAGTTTGGGACGGCTCTGTTTACAAGAACCTCGTTTACGGTACAAGTTCAATATCGCAGAAAGTGAAAAATGGATAAAGAAGTTGTGGTACTTACGTACAATGCAATATCACTCAGCAATGAAATCTATGTCATCAGGCTCATAGCAGCATAATGAGTGGATTCAGGTATGATGATTCTAACTGAAATAAGTCACACAGAAAAAGAAACATCATAAGATATCACTAATACACGGAATGTAAACTTGGCTACACAGGAACTGGATTACAAAACAGAACAGGGTCTCAAATTTAGAAAACCAACTTATGCTTGCTTAAGGGGAAAGGTGAGTTGGGGTGCTGCATAAAACCAGAGATTGAAATGAGCACAGATAAAGTTCCTTAAGCCAAATATGGAATAGACAAGAACTACTCCTTGCTCAACGAAATGGACTCAACACCCCATATTAAACGCCTAAGAATGTACCTGACTAGTAAGTATCTTAAAACCTATGGATTGCTATGTCTCTGAAAGAGAATCAAGCGTGTGTACAGGGGCATAAACGCAGCAGTGATAGGATTGGAGAGGTTCGGTGAGCAAATGAAGACCCTTTGATGTCATATTGTTTGGTACCCATTCCACGGGTCTCAACTCTCCAGGTTTAAGGGATTCTTCCTTCAGGTAAAACATGCACGTGGAACCCAGAGTATGATCAACCGTGTGATCGGGAGACGTGTTCCAATATGTCTCAATTCTCGTCCCCTGGTACTCGGGTGTAACATTCCAGACGCTTTACTAACACTCTCCCGACTTGGAGAGTCAGTGCCTTTAACCTCCTGTTTGGCCCATTTGCAATTTCTGAGGAAGATGAACAGGAATAGGGAGAACCAATGAGAGACTAGCTGGAGGTGTCTGGACGGGCAAATTTAACTCTCATTTCCCACCAGGAAGAGGAATTAACCAAAGGCTCAGCGTGTCGTGCCGGAACCAGATTAGGGCCTGAAGCAATCCTGCGGTGTTGCGGCCAGCTCACAAGAAAGCGAGTTGAAGAAAGGAGCTCAGGGGCACTGTAATTCACAAACCTGCAGAGTTATAAATGACAGCTATCGTCCAAAAATATACTGAAGTAAGGCTGCCAAGAGGACTTGAAAGCGGGGCAGAATTGCAGGAAACCTATTTCAGGAGGTAGACTGGAATTGCATTTAAAGCATAGGAAAAGAGGCAGAACGTCCACAATGATGCACTTGGCCAAAAAGGGCGTATGCGTTTTTTCCTGAATATATTCAGGAAAAAACGCATACGCCCTTTTTGGCCAACCAAGCAAGCTTGCAAAGGAAATCTGCACTACAATGAAGTCTCACTTCCCCCCGCTCAAAAGGGCCATCTGAAAAAAGTGTAAAATCCAGAAAGGCAGGACAGGCCATGGAGAACTGGGAGCCTTGTTATGCTGATGGGCGGGATGTAAATTGCCAACAGCCACTCAGGAGAGGTGTATGGTGTTTCCTGAAACAACTAAAAAACAAAGCAACAGAGCCTAGGGCACTTCCACTTATGGTCCTATAGCTTAGGGAAATTAAAATCAAAAAGACACAGCCACCCCAATGTTTGGGATGGCTCTGTTTACAAGAAACTCGTTTACGGTACAAGTTCAATATCGCAGAAAGTGAAAAATGGATAAAGAAGTTGTGGTACTTACGTACAATGCAATATCACTCAGCAATGAAATCTATGTCATCAGGCCCGTAGCAGCATAATGAGTTGATTCAGGTATGATGATTCTAACTGAAATAAGTCACACAGAAAAAGAAACATCATAAGATATCACTAATACACGGGATGTAAACTTGGCTACACAGGAACTGGATTACAAAACAGAACAGGGTCTCAAATTTAGAAAACCAACTTATGCTTGCTTAAGGGGAAAGGTGAGTTGGGGTGCTGCATAAAACCAGAGATTGAAATGAGCACAGATAAAGTTCCTTAAGCCAAATATAGAATAGACAAGAACTACTCCTTGCTCAACGAAATGGACTCAACACCCCATATTAAACGCCTAAGAATGTACCTGACTAGTAAGAATTTTAAAACCTATGGATTGCTATGTCTCCGAAAGAAAATCAAGCGTGTGTACAGGGGCATAAACGCAGCAGTGATAGGATTGGAGAGGTTCGGTGAGCAAATGAAGACCCTTTGAAGTCATATTGCATGGTACCCATTCCACGGGTCTCAACTCTCCAGGTTTAAGGGATTCTGTCTTCAGGTAAAACATGCACGTGGAACCCAGAGTATGATCAACAGTGTGATCGGGAGACATGTTCCAATATGTCTCAGTTCTCGTCCCCTGGTACTCAGGTGCAACATTCCAGATGCTTTACTAACACTCTCCCGACTTGGAGAGTCAGTGCCTTTAACCTCCTGTTTGGCCCATTTGCAATTTCTGAGGAAGATGAACAGGAATAGGGAGAACCAATGAGAGACTAGCTGGAGGTGTCTGGACGGGCAAATTTAACTCTCATTTCCCACCAGGAAGAGGAATTAACCAAAGGCTCAGCGTGCCGTGCCGGAACCAGATTAGGGCCTGAAGCAATCCTGCAGTGTTGCGGCCAGCTCACAAGAAAGCGAGTTGAAGAAAGGAGCTCATGGGCACTGTAATTCACAAACCTGCAGACTTATAAATGACAGCTATCGTCCAAAAATATACTGAAGTAAGGCTGCCAAGAGGACTTGAAAGCGGGGCAGAATTGCAGGAAACCGATTTCAGGAGGTAGACTGGAATTGCATTTAAAGCATAGGAAAAGAGGCAGAACGTCCACAATGATGCACTTGGCCAAAAAGGGCGTATGCGTTTTTTCCTGAATATATTCAGGAAAAAACGCATACGCCCTTTTTGGCCAACCAAGCAAGCTTGCAAAGGAAATCTGCACTACAATGAAGTCTCACTTCCCCCCGCTCAAAAGGGCCATCTGAAAAAAGTGTAAAATCCAGAAAGGCAGGACAGGCCATGGAGAACTGGGAGCCTTGTTATGCTGATGGGCGGGATGTAAATTGCCAACAGCCACTCGGGAGAGGTGTATGGTGTTTCCTGAAACATCTAAAAAACAAAGCAACAGAGCCTAGGGCACTTCCACTTATGGTCCTATAGCTTAGGGAAATTAAAATCAAAAAGACACAGCCACCCTAAAGTTTGGGACGGCTCTGTTTACAAGAACCTCATTTACAGTACAAGTTCAATAGCGCAGAAAGTGAAAAATGGATAAAGAAGTTGTGGTACTTACGTACAATGCAATATCACTCAGCAATGAAATCTATGTCATCAGGCCCGTAGCAGCATAATGAGTGGATTCAGGTATGATGATTCTAACTGAAATAAGTCACACAGAAAAAGAAACATCATAAGATATCACTAATACACGGAATGTAAACTTGGCTACACAGGAACTGGATTACAAAACAGAACAGGGTCTCAAATTTAGAAAACCAACTTATGCTTGCTTAAGGGGAAAGGTGAGTTGGGGTGCTGCATAAAACCAGAGATTGAAATGAGCACAGATAAAGTTTCTTAAGCCAAATATGGAATAGACAAGAACTATTCCTTGCTCAGCGAAATGGACTCAACACCCCATATTAAACGCCTAAGAATGTACCTGACTAGTAAGTATCTTAAAACCTATGGATTGCTACGTCTCTGAAAGAAAATCAAGCGTGTGTACAGTGGCATAAACGCAGCAGTGATAGGATTGGAGAGGTTCGGTGAGCAAATGAAGACCCTTTGAAGTCATATTGCATGGTACCCATTCCACGGGTCTCAACTCTCCAGGTTTAAGGGATTCTTCCTTCAGCTAAAACATGCACGTGGAACCCAGAGTATGATCAACCGTGTGATCGGGAGACGTGTTCCAATATGTCTCAGTTCTCGTCCCCTGGTACTCGGGTGCAACATTCCAGACGCTTTACTAACACTCTCCCGACTTGGAGAGTCAGTGCCTTTAACCTCCTGTTTGGCCCATTTGCAATTTCTGCGGAAGATGAACAGGAATAGGGAGAACCAATGAGAGACTAGCTGGAGGTGTCTGGACGGGCAAATTTAACTCTCATTTCCCACCAGGAAGAGGAATTAACCAAAGGCTCAGCGTGCCGTGCCGGAACCAGATTAGGGCCTGAAGCAATCCTGCGGTGTTGCGGCCAGCTCACAAGAAAGCGAGTTGAAGAAAGGAGCTCAGGGGCACTGTAATTCACAAACCTGCAGAGTTATAAATGACAGCTATCGTCCAAAAATATACTGAAGTAAGGCTGCCAAGAGGACTTGAAAGCGGGGCAGAATTGCAGGAAACCGATTTCAGGAGGTAGACTGGAATTGCATTTAAAGCATAGGAAAAGAGGCAGAACGTCCACAATGATGCACTTGGCCAAAAAGGGCGTATGCGTTTTTTCCTGAATATATTCAGGAAAAAACGCATACGCCCTTTTTGGCCAACCAAGCAAGCTTGCAAAGGAAATCTGCACTACAATGAAGTCTCACTTCCCCCCAGTCAAAAGGGCCATCTGAAAAAAGTGTAAAATCCAGAAAGGCAAGACAGGCCATGGAGAACTGGGAGCCTTGTTATGCTGATGGGCGGGATGTAAATTGCCAACAGCCACTCGGGAGAGGTGTATGGTGTTTCCTGAAACATCTAAAAAACAAAGCAACAGAGCCTAGGGCACTTCCACTTATGGTCCTGTAGCTTGGGAAATTAAAATCAGAAAGACACAGCCACCCCAAAGTTTGGGACGGCTCTGTTTACAAGAACCTCGTTTACGGTACAAGTTCAATATCGCAGAAAGTGAAAAATGGATAAAGAAGTTGTGGTACTTACGTACAATGCAATATCACTCAGCAATGAAATCTATGTCATCAGGCCCATAGCAGCATAATGAGTGGATTCAGGTATGATGATTCTAACTGAAATAAGTCACACAGAAAAAGAAACATCATAAGATATCACTAATACACGGAATGTAAACTTGGCTACACAGGAACTGGATTACAAAACAGAACAGGGTCTCAAATTTAGGAAACCAACTTATGCTTGCTTAAGGGGAAAGGTGAGTTGGGGTGCTGCATAAAACCAGAGATTGAAATGAGCACAGATAAAGTTCCTTAAGCCAAATATGGAATAGACAAGAACTACTCCTTGCTCAACGAAATGGACTCAACAGCCCATATTAAACGCCTAAGAATGTACCTGACTAGTAAGTATCTTAAAACCTATGGATTGCTATGTCTCTGAAAGAGAATCAAGCGTGTGTACAGGGGCATAAACGCAGCAGTGATAGGATTGGAGAGGTTCGGTGAGCAAATGAAGACCCTTTGAAGTCATATTGCTTGGTACCCATTCCACGGGTCTCAACTCTCCAGGTTTAAGGGATTCTTCCTTCAGGTAAAACATGCACGTGGAACCCAGAGTATGATCAACCGTGTGATCGGGAGACGTGTTCCAATATGTCTCAATTCTCGTCCCCTGGTACTCGGGTGTAACATTCCAGACGCTTTACTAACACTCTCCCGACTTGGAGAGTCAGTGCCTTTAACCTCCTGTTTGGCCCATTTGCAATTTCTGCGGAAGATGAACAGGAATAGGGAGAACCAATGAGAGACTAGCTGGAGGTGTCTGGACGGGCAAATTTAACTCTCATTTCCCACCAGGAAGAGGAATTAACCAAAGGCTCAGCGTGCCGTGCCGGAACCAGATTAGGGCCTGAAGCAATCCTGCGGTGTTGCGGCCAGCTCACAAGAAAGCGAGTTGAAGAAAGGAGTTCAGGGGCACTGTAATTCACAAACCTGCAGAGTTATAAATGACAGCTATCGTCCAAAAATATACTGAAGTAAGGCTGCCAAGAGGACTTGAAAGCGGGGCAGAATTGCAGGAAACCGATTTCAGGAGGTAGACTGGAATTGCATTTAAAGCATAGGAAAAGAGGCAGAACGTCCACAATGATGCACTTGGCCAAAAAGGGCGTATGCGTTTTTTCCTGAATATATTCAGGAAAAAACGCATACGCCCTTTTTCGCCAACCAAGCAAGCTTGCAAAGGAAATCTGCACTACAATGAAGTCTCACTTCCCCCCAGTCAAAAGGGCCATCTGAAAAAAGTGTAAAATCCAGAAAGGCAGGACAGGCCATGGACAACTGGGAGCCTTGTTATGCTGATGGGTGGGATGTAAATTGCCAACAGCCACTCTGGAGAGGTGTATAGTGTTTCCTGAAACATCTAAAAAACAAAGCAACAGAGCCTAGGGCACTTCCACTTATGGTCCTATAGCTTAGGGAAATTAAAATCAAAAAGACACAGCCACCCCAAAGTTTGGGACGGCTCTGTTTACAAGAACCTCGTTTACGGTACAAGTTCAATATCGCAGAAAGTGAAAAATGGATAAAGAAGTTGTGGTACTTACGTACAATGCAATATCACTCAGCAATGAAATCTATGTCATCAGGCCCGTAGCAGCATAATGAGTGGATTCAGGTATGATGATTCTAACTGAAATAAGTCACACAGAAAAAGAAACATCATAAGATATCACTAATACACGGAATGTAAACTTGGCTACACAGGAACTGGATTACAAAACAGAACAGGGTCTCAAATTTAGGAAACCAACTTATGCTTGCTTAAGGGGAAAGGTGAGTTGGGGTGCTGCCTAAAACCAGAGATTGAAATGAGCACAGATAAAGTTCCTTAAGCCAAATATAGAATAGACAAGAACTACTCCTTGCTCAACGAAATGGACTCAACACCCCATATTAAACGCCTAAGAATGTACCTGACTAGTAAGAATTTTCAAACCTATGGATTGCTATGTCTCCGAAAGAAAATCAAGCGTGTGTACAGGGGCATAAACGCAGCAGTGATAGGATTGGAGAGGTTCGGTGAGCAAATGAAGACCCTTTGAAGTCATATTGCATGGTACCCATTCCACGGGGCTCAACTCTCCAGGTTTAAGGGATTCTTCCTTCAGGTAAAACATGCACGTGGAACCCAGAGTATGATCAACCGTGTGATCGGGAGACGTGTTCCAATATATCTCAGTTCTCGTCCCCTGGTACTCGGGTGCAACATTCCAGACGCTTTACTAACACTCTCCGGACTTGGAGAGTCAGTGCCTTTAACCTCCTGTTTGGCCCATTTGCAATTTCTGAGGAAGATGAACAGGAATAGGGAGAACCAATGAGAGACTAGCTGGAGGTGTCTGGACGGGCAAATTTAACTCTCATTTCCCACCAGGAAGAGGAATTAACCAAAGGCTCAGCGTGCCGTGCCGGAACCAGATTAGGGCCTGAAGCAATCCTGCGGTGTTGCGGCCAGCTCACAAGAAAGCGAGTTGAAGAAAGGAGCTCAGGGGCACTGTAATTCACAAACCTGCAGAGTTATAAATGACAGCTATCGTCCAAAAATATACTGAAGTAAGGCTGCCAAGAGGACTTGAAAGCGGGGCAGAATTGCAGGAAACCGATTTCAGGAGGTAGACTGGAATTGCATTTAAAGCATAGGAAAAGAGGCAGAACGTCCACAATGATGCACTTGGCCAAAAAGGGCATATGCGTTTTTTCCTGAATATATTCAGGAAAAAACGCATACGCCCTTTTTGGCCAACCAAGCAAGCTTGCAAAGGAAATCTGCACTACAATGAAGTCTCACTTCCCCCCGGTCAAAAGGGCCATCTGAAAAAAGTGTAAAATCCAGAAAGGCAGGACAGGCCATGGAGAACTGGGAGCCTTGTTATGCTGATGGGCGGGATGTCAATTGCCAACAGCCACTCCGGAGAGGTGTATGGTGTTTCCTGAAACATCTAAAAAACAAAGCAACAGAGCCTAGGGCACTTCCACTTATGGTCCTGTAGCTTGGGAAATTAAAATCAGAAAGACACAGCCACCCCAAAGTTTGGGACGGCTCTGTTTACAAGAACCTCGTTTACGGTACAAGTTCAATATCGCAGAAAGTGAAAAATGGATAAAGAAGTTGTGGTACTTACGTACAATGCAATATCACTCAGCAATGAAATCTATGTCATCAGGCCCATAGCAGCATAATGAGTGGATTCAGGTATGATGATTCTAACTGAAATAAGTCACACAGAAAAAGAAACATCATAAGATATCACTAATACACGGAATGTAAACTTGGCTACACAGGAACTGGATTACAAAACAGAACAGGGTCTCAAATTTAGAAAACCAACTTATGCTTGCTTAAGGGGAAAGGTGAGTTGGGGTGCTGCATAAAACCAGAGATTGAAATGAGCACAGATAAAGTTCCTTAAGCCAAATATGGAATAGACAAGAACTACTCCTTGCTCAACGAAATGGACTCAACAGCCCATATTAAACGCCTAAGAATGTACCTGACTAGTAAGTATCTTAAAACCTATGGATTGCTATGTCTCTGAAAGAGAATCAAGCGTGTGTACAGGGGCATAAACGCAGCAGTGATAGGATTGGAGAGGTTCGGTGAGCAAATGAAGACCCTTTGAAGTCATATTGCATGGTACCCATTCCACGGGGCTCAACTCTCCAGGTTTAAGGGATTCTTCCTTCAGGTAAAACATGCACGTGGAACCCAGAGTATGATCAACCGTGTGATCGGGAGACGTGTTCCAATATGTCTCAGTTCTCGTCCCCTGGTACTCGGGTGCAACATTCCAGACGCTTTACTAACACTCTCCGGACTTGGAGAGTCAGTGCCTTTAACCTCCTGTTTGGCCCATTTGCAATTTCTGAGGAAGATGAACAGGAATAGGGAGAACCAATGAGAGACTAGCTGGAGGTGTCTGGACGGGCAAATTTAACTCTCATTTCCCACCAGGAAGAGGAATTAACCAAAGGCTCAGCGTGCCGTGCCGGAACCAGATTAGGGCCTGAAGCAATCCTGCGGTGTTGCGGCCAGCTCACAAGAAAGCGAGTTGAAGAAAGGAGCTCAGGGGCACTGTAATTCACAAACCTGCAGAGTTATAAATGACAGCTATCGTCCAAAAATATACTGAAGTAAGGCTGCCAAGAGGACTTGAAAGCGGGGCAGAATTGCAGGAAACCGATTTCAGGAGGTAGACTGGAATTGCATTTAAAGCATAGGAAAAGAGGCAGAACGTCCACAATGATGCACTTGGCCAAAAAGGGCATATGCGTTTTTTCCTGAATATATTCAGGAAAAAACGCATACGCCCTTTTTGGCCAACCAAGCAAGCTTGCAAAGGAAATCTGCACTACAATGAAGTCTCACTTCCCCCCGGTCAAAAGGGCCATCTGAAAAAAGTGTAAAATCCAGAAAGGCAGGACAGGCCATGGAGAACTGGGAGCCTTGTTATGCTGATGGGCGGGATGTAAATTGCCAACAGCCACTCCGGAGAGGTGTATGGTGTTTCCTGAAACATCTAAAAAACAAAGCAACAGAGCCTAGGGCACTTCCACTTATGGTCCTGTAGCTTGGGAAATTAAAATCAGAAAGACACAGCCACCCCAAAGTTTGGGACGGCTCTGTTTACAAGAACCTCGTTTACGGTACAAGTTCAATATCGCAGAAAGTGAAAAATGGATAAAGAAGTTGTGGTACTTACGTACAATGCAATATCACTCAGCAATGAAATCTATGTCATCAGGCCCATAGCAGCATAATGAGTGGATTCAGGTATGATGATTCTAACTGAAATAAGTCACACAGAAAAAGAAACATCATAAGATATCACTAATACACGGAATGTAAACTTGGCTACACAGGAACTGGATTACAAAACAGAACAGGGTCTCAAATTTAGAAAACCAACTTATGCTTGCTTAAGGGGAAAGGTGAGTTGGGGTGCTGCATAAAACCAGAGATTGAAATGAGCACAGATAAAGTTCCTTAAGCCAAATATGGAATAGACAAGAACTACTCCTTGCTCAACGAAATGGACTCAACAGCCCATATTAAACGCCTAAGAATGTACCTGACTAGTAAGTATCTTAAAACCTATGGATTGCTATGTCTCTGAAAGAGAATCAAGCGTGTGTACAGGGGCATAAACGCAGCAGTGATAGGATTGGAGAGGTTCGGTGAGCAAATGAAGACCCTTTGAAGTCATATTGCATGGTACCCATTCCACGGGTCTCAACTCTCCAGGTTTAAGGGATTCTTCCTTCAGCTAAAACATGCACGTGGAACCCAGAGTATGATCAACCGTGTGATCGGGAGACGTGTTCCAATATGTCTCAATTCTCGTCCCCTGGTACTCGGGTGTAACATTCCAGACGCTTTACTAACACTCTCCCGACTTGGAGAGTCAGTGCCTTTAACCTCCTGTTTGGCCCATTTGCAATTTCTGCGGAAGATGAACAGAAATAGGGAGAACCAATGAGAGACTAGCTGGAGGTGTCTGGACGGGCAAATTTAACTCTCATTTCCCACCAGGAAGAGGAATTAACCAAAGGCTCAGCGTGCCGTGCCGGAACCAGATTAGGGCCTGAAGCAATCCTGCGGTGTTGCGGCCAGCTCACAAGAAAGCGAGTTGAAGAAAGGAGCTCAGGGGCACTGTAATTCACAAACCTGCAGAGTTATAAATGCCAACTATCGTCCAAAAATATACTGAAGTAAGGCTGCCAAGAGGACTTGAAAGCGGGGCAGAATTGCAGGAAACCGATTTCAGGAGGTAGACTGGAATTGCATTTAAAGCATAGGAAAAGAGGCAGAACGTCCACAATGATGCACTTGGCCAAAAAGGGCGTATGCGTTTTTTCCTGAATATATTCAGGAAAAAACGCATACGCACTTTTTGGCCAACCAAGCAAGCTTGCAAAGGAAATCTGCACTACAATGAAGTCTCACTTCCCCCGGTCAAAAGGGCCATCTGAAAAAAGTGTAAAATCCAGAAAGGCAGGACAGGCCATGGAGAACTGGGAGCCTTGTTATGCTGATGGGCGGGATGTAAATTGCCAACAGCCACTCGGGAGAGGTGTATGGTGTTTCCTGAAACATCTAAAAAACAAAGCAACGGAGCCTAGGGCACTTCCACTTATGGTCCTATAGCTTAGGGAAATTAAAATCAAAAAGACACAGCCACCCCAAAGTTTGGGACGGCTCTGTTTACAAGAACATCGTTTACGGTACAAGTTGAATATCACAGAAAGTGAAAAATGGATAAAGAAGTTGTGGTACTTACGTACAATGCAATATCACTCAGCAATGAAATCTATGTCATCAGGCCCGTAGCAGCATAATGAGTGGATTCAGGTATGATGATTCTAACTGAAATAAGTCACACAGAAAAAGAAACATCATAAGATATCACTAATACACGGAATGTAAACTTGGCTACACAGGAACTGGATTACAAAACAGAACAGGGTCTCAAATTTAGAAAACCAACTTATGCTTGCTTAAGGGGAAAGGTGAGTTGGGGTGCTGCATAAAACCAGAGATTGAAATGAGCACAGATAAAGTTCCTTAAGCCAAATATGGAATAGACAAGAACTACTCCTTGCTCAACGAAATGGACTCAACACCCCATATTAAACGCCTAAGAATGTACCTGACTAGTAAGTATCTTAAAACCTATGGATTGCTATGTCTCTGAAAGAAAATCAAGCGTGTGTACAGGGGCATAAACGCAGCAGTGATAGGATTGGAGAGGTTCGGTGAGCAAATGAAGACCCTTTGAAGTCATATTGCATGGTACCCATTCCACGGGTCTCAACTCTCCAGGTTTAAGGGATTCTTCCTTCAGCTAAAACATGCACGTGGAACCCAGAGTATGATCAACCGTGTGATCGGGAGACGTGTTCCAATATGTCTCAATTCTCGTCCCCTGGTATTCGGGTGTAATATTCCAGACGCTTTACTAACACTCTCCCGACTTGGAGAGTCAGTGCCTTTAACCTCCTGTTTGGCCCATTTGCAATTTCTGAGGAAGATGAACAGGAATAGGGAGAACCAATGAGAGACTAGCTGGAGGTGTCTGGACGGGCAAATTTAACTCTCATTTCCCACCAGGAAGAGGAATTAACCAAAGGCTCAGCGTGCCGTGCCGGAACCAGATTAGGGCCTGAAGCAATCCTGCGGTGTTGCGGCCAGCTCACAAGAAAGCGAGTTGAAGAAAGGAGCTCAGGGGCACTGTAATTCACAAACCTGCAGAGTTATAAATGACAGCTATCGTCCAAAAATATACTGAAGTAAGGCTGCCAAGAGGACTTGAAAGCGGGGCAGAATTGCAGGAAACCTATTTCAGGAGGTAGACTGGAATTGCATTTAAAGCATAGGAAAAGAGGCAGAACGTCCACAATGATGCACTTGGCCAAAAAGGGCGTATGCGTTTTTTCCTGAATATATTCAGGAAAAAACGCATACGCCCTTTTTGGCCAACCAAGCAAGCTTGCAAAGGAAATCTGCACTACAATGAAGTCTCACTTCCCCCCGGTCAAAAGGGCCATCTGAAAAAAGTGTAAAATCCAGAAAGGCAGGACAGGCCATGGAGAACTGGGAGCCTTGTTATGCTGATGGGCGGTATGTTAATTGCCAACAGCCACTTGGGAGAAGTGTATGGTGTTTCCTTAAACATCTAAAAAACAAAGCAACAGAGCCTAGGGCACTTCCACTTATGGTCCTATAGCTTAGGGAAAGTAAAATGAAAAAGACACAGCCACCCCAAACTTTGGGACGGCTCTGTTTACAAGAAGCTCGTTTACGGTACAAGTTCAATAGCGCAGAAAGTGAAATATGGATAAAGAAGTTGTGGTACTTACGTACAATGCAATATCACTCAGCTATGAAATCTTTGTCATCAGGCCCGTAGCAGTATAATGAATGGATTCAGGTATGATGATTCTAACTGAAATAAGTCACACAGAAAAAGAAACATCATAAGATATCACTAATACACGGAATGTAAACTTGTCTACACAGGAACTGGATTACAAATCAGAACAGTGTCTCAAATTTAGAAAACCAACTTATGCTTGCTTAAGCGAAAAGGTGAGTTGGGGTGCTGCATCAAACCAGAGATTGAAATGAGCACAGATAAAGTTCCTTAAGCCAAATATGGAATAGACAAGAGCTACTCCTTGCTCAACGAAATGGACTCAACACCCCATATTAAACGCCTAAGAATTTACCTGACTAGTAAGTATCTTAAAACCTATGGATTGCTATGTCTCTGAAAGAAAATCAAGCATGTGTACAGGGGCATAAACGCAGCACTGATAGGATTGGAGAGGTTCGGTGAGCAAATGAAGACCCTTTGAAGTCATATTGCATGGTACCCATTCCACGGGTCTCAACTCTCCTGGTTTAAGGGATTCTTCCTTCAGCTAAAACATGCACGTGGAACCCAGAGTATGATCAACCATGGGATCGGGAGACGTGTTCCAATATGCCTCAGTTCTCGTCCCCTGGTACTCGGGTGCAACGTTCCAGACGCTTTACTAACACTCTCCCGACTTGGAGAGTCAGTGCCTTTAACCTCCTGTTTGGCCCAGTTTGCAATTTCTACGGAAGATGAACAGGAATAGGGAGAACCAATGAGAGACTAGCTGGAGGTGTCTGGACGGGCAAATTTAACTTTCATTTCCCACCAGGAAGAGGAATTAACCAAAGGCTCAGCGTGCCGTGCCGGAACCAGATTAGGGCCTGAAGCAATCCTGCGGTGTTGCGGCCAGCTCACAAGAAAGCGAGTTGAAGAAAGGAGCTCAGGGGCACTGTAATTCACAAACCTGCAGAGTTATAAATGACAGCTATCGTCCAAAAATATACTGAAGTAAGGCTGCCAAGAGGACTTGAAAGCGGGGCAGAATTGCAGGAAACCGATTTCAGGAGGTAGACTGGAATTGCATTTAAAGCATAGGAAAAGAGGCAGAACGTCCACAATGATGCACTTGGCCAAAAAGGGCGTATGCGTTGTTTCCTGAATATATTCAGGAAAAAACGCATACGCCCTTTTTGGCCAACCAAGCAAGCTTGCAAAGGAAATCTGCACTACAATGAAGTCTCACTTCCCCCCGGTCAAAAGAGCCATCTGAAAAAAGTGTAAAATCCAGAAAGGCAGGACAGGCCATGGAGAACTGGGAGCCTTGTTATGCTGATGGGCGGGATGTAAATTGCCAGCAGCCACTTGGGAGAAGTGTATGGTGTTTCCTGAAACATCTAAAAAACAAAGCAACAGAACCTAGGGCACTTCCACTTATGGTCCTATAGCTTAGGGAAAAAAAATCAAGAAGACACAGCCACCCCAAAGTTTGGGACGGCTCTGTTTACAAGAACCTCGTTTACGGTACAAGTTCAATAGCGCAGAAAGTGAAATATGGATAAAGAAGTTGTGGTACTTACGTACAATGCAATATCACTCAGCAATGAAATCTATGTCATCAGGCCCGTAGCAGTATAATGAATGGATTCAGGTATGATGATTCTAACTGAAATAAGTCACACAGAAAAAGAAACATCATAAGATATCACTAATACACGGAATGTAAACTTGGCTACACAGGAACTGGATTACAAATCAGAACAGGGTCTCAAATTTAGAAAACCAACTTATGCTTGCTTAAGCGAAAAAGTGAGTTGGGGTGCTGCATCAAACCAGAGATTGAAATGAGCACAGATAAAGTTCCTTAAGCCAAATATGGAATAGACAAGAGCTACTCCTTGCTCAACGAAATGGACTCAACACCCCATATTAAACGCCTAAGAATGTACCTGACTAGTAAGTATCTTAAAACCTATGGATTGCTATGTCTCTGAAAGAAAATCAAGCATGTGTACAGGGGCATAAACGCAGCACTGATAGGATTGGAGAGGTTCGGTGAGCAAATGAAGACCCTTTGAAGTCATATTGTATGGTACCCATTCCACGGGTCTCAACTCTCCTGGTTTAAGGGATTCTTCCTTCAGCTAAAACATGCACGTGGAACCCAGAGTATGATCAACCATGGGATCGGGAGACGTGTTCCAATATGCCTCAGTTCTCGTCCCCTGGTACTCGGGTGCAACATTCCAGACGCTTTACTAACACTCTCCCGACTTGGAGAGTCAGTGCCTTTAACCTCCTGTTTGGCCCATTTGCAATTTCTGCGGAAGATGAACAGGAATAGGGAGAACCAATGAGAGACTAGCTGGAGGTGTCTGGACGGGCAAATTTAACTCTCATTTCCCACCAGGAAGAGGAATTAACCAAAGGCTCAGCGTGCCGTGCCGGAACCAGATTAGGGCCTGAAGCAATCCTGCGGTGTTGCGGCCAGCTCACAAGAAAGCGAGTTGAAGAAAGGAGCTCAGGGGCACTGTAATTCACAAACCTACAGAGTTATAAATGACAGCTATCGTCCAAAAATATACTGAAGTAAGGCTGCCAAGAGGACTTGAAAGCGGGGCAGAATTGCAGGAAACCGATTTCAGGAGGTAGACTGGAATTGCATTTAAAGCATAGGAAAAGAGGCAGAACGTCCACAATGATGCACTTGGCCAAAAAGGGCGTATGCGTTTTTTCCTGAATATATTCAGGAAAAAACGCATACGCCCTTTATGGCCAACCAAGCAAGCTTGCAAAGGAAATCTGCACTACAATGAAGTCTCACTTCCCCCCGGTCAAAAGGGCCATCTGAAAAAAGTGTAAAATCCAGAAAGGCAGGACAGGCCATGGAGAACTGGGAGCCTTGTTATGCTGATGGGCGGGATGTAAATTGCCAACAGCCACTCGGGAGAGGTGTATGGTGTTTCCTGAAACATCTAAAAAACAAAGCAACAGAGCCTAGGGCACTTCCACTTATGGTCCTATAGCTTAGGGAAATTAAAATCAAAAAGACACAGCCACCCCAAAGTTTGGGACGGCTCTGTTTACAAGAACATCGTTTACGGTACAAGTTGAATATCACAGAAAGTGAAAAATGGATAAAGAAGTTGTGGTACTTACGTACAATGCAATATCACTCAGCAATGAAATCTATGTCATCAGGCCCGTAGCAGCATAATGAGTGGATTCAGGTATGATGATTCTAACTGAAATAAGTCACACAGAAAAAGAAACATCATAAGATATCACTAATACATGGAATGTAAACTTGGCTACACAGGAACTGGATTACAAAACAGAACAGGGTCTCAAATTTAGAAAACCAACTTATGCTTGCTTAAGGGGAAAGGTGAGTTGGGGTGCTGCATAAAACCAGAGATTGAAATGAGCACAGATAAAGTTCCTTAAGCCAAATATGGAATAGACAAGAACTACTCCTTGCTCAACGAAATGGACTCAACACCCCATATTAAACGCCTAAGAATGTACCTGACTAGTAAGTATCTTAAAACCTATGGATTGCTATGTCTCTGAAAGAAAATCAAGCGTGTGTACAGGGGCATAAACGCAGCAGTGATAGGATTGGAGAGGTTCGGTGAGCAAATGAAGACCCTTTGAAGTCATATTGCATGGTACCCATTCCACGGGTCTCAACTCTCCAGGTTTAAGGGATTCTTCCTTCAGCTAAAACATGCACGTGGAACCCAGAGTATGATCAACCGTGTGATCGGGAGACGTGTTCCAATATGTCTCAATTCTCGTCCCCTGGTATTCGGGTGTAATATTCCAGACGCTTTACTAACACTCTCCCGACTTGGAGAGTCAGTGCCTTTAACCTCCTGTTTGGCCCATTTGCAATTTCTGAGGAAGATGAACAGGAATAGGGAGAACCAATGAGAGACTAGCTGGAGGTGTCTGGACGGGCAAATTTAACTCTCATTTCCCACCAGGAAGAGGAATTAACCAAAGGCTCAGCGTGCCGTGCCGGAACCAGATTAGGGCCTGAAGCAATCCTGCGGTGTTGCGGCCAGCTCACAAGAAAGCGAGTTGAAGAAAGGAGCTCAGGGGCACTGTAATTCACAAACCTGCAGAGTTATAAATGACAGCTATCGTCCAAAAATATACTGAAGTAAGGCTGCCAAGAGGACTTGAAAGCGGGGCAGAATTGCAGGAAACCTATTTCAGGAGGTAGACTGGAATTGCATTTAAAGCATAGGAAAAGAGGCAGAACGTCCACAATGATGCACTTGGCCAAAAAGGGCGTATGCGTTTTTTCCTGAATATATTCAGGAAAAAACGCATACGCCCTTTTTGGCCAACCAAGCAAGCTTGCAAAGGAAATCTGCACTACAATGAAGTCTCACTTCCCCCCGGTCAAAAGGGCCATCTGAAAAAAGTGTAAAATCCAGAAAGGCAGGACAGGCCATGGAGAACTGGGAGCCTTGTTATGCTGATGGGCGGTATGTTAATTGCCAACAGCCACTTGGGAGAAGTGTATGGTGTTTCCTTAAACATCTAAAAAACAAAGCAACAGAGCCTAGGGCACTTCCACTTATGGTCCTATAGCTTAGGGAAATTAAAATGAAAAAGACACAGCCACCCCAAAGTTTGGGACGGCTCTGTTTACAAGAAGCTCGTTTACGGTACAAGTTCAATAGCGCAGAAAGTGAAATATGGATAAAGAAGTTGTGGTACTTACGTACAATGCAATATCACTCAGCTATGAAATCTTTGTCATCAGGCCCGTAGCAGTATAATGAATGGATTCAGGTATGATGATTCTAACTGAAATAAGTCACACAGAAAAAGAAACATCATAAGATATCACTAATACACGGAATGTAAACTTGGCTACACAGGAACTGGATTACAAATCAGAACAGTGTCTCAAATTTAGAAAACCAACTTATGCTTGCTTAAGCGAAAAGGTGAGTTGGGGTGCTGCATCAAACCAGAGATTGAAATGAGCACAGATAAAGTTCCTTAAGCCAAATATGGAATAGACAAGAGCTACTCCTTGCTCAACGAAATGGACTCAACACCCCATATTAAACGCCTAAGAATGTACCTGACTAGTAAGAATTTTCAAACCTATGGATTGCTATGTCTCCGAAAGAAAATCAAGCGTGTGTACAGGGGCATAAACGCAGCAGTGATAGGATTGGAGAGGTTCGGTGAGCAAATGAAGACCCTTTGAAGTCATATTGCATGGTACCCATTCCACGGGGCTCAACTCTCCAGGTTTAAGGGATTCTTCCTTCAGGTAAAACATGCACGTGGAACCCAGAGTATGATCAACCATGGGATCGGGAGACGTGTTCCAATATGCCTCAGTTCTCGTCCCCTGGTACTCGGGTGCAACGTTCCAGACGCTTTACTAACACTCTCCCGACTTGGAGAGTCAGTGCCTTTAACCTCCTGTTTGGCCCAGTTTGCAATTTCTACGGAAGATGAACAGGAATAGGGAGAACCAATGAGAGACTAGCTGGAGGTGTCTGGACGGGCAAATTTAACTTTCATTTCCCACCAGGAAGAGGAATTAACCAAAGGCTCAGCGTGCCGTGCCGGAACCAGATTAGGGCCTGAAGCAATCCTGCGGTGTTGCGGCCAGCTCACAAGAAAGCGAGTTGAAGAAAGGAGCTCAGGGGCAGTGTAATTCACAAACCTGCAGAGTTATAAATGACAGCTATCGTCCAAAAATATACTGAAGTAAGGCTGCCAAGAGGACTTGAAAGCGGGGCAGAATTGCAGGAAACCGATTTCAGGAGGTAGACTGGAATTGCATTTAAAGCATAGGAAAAGAGGCAGAACGTCCACAATGATGCACTTGGCCAAAAAGGGCGTATGCGTTGTTTCCTGAATATATTCAGGAAAAAACGCATACGCCCTTTTTGGCCAACCAAGCAAGCTTGCAAAGGAAATCTGCACTACAATGAAGTCTCACTTCCCCCCGGTCAAAAGAGCCATCTGAAAAAAGTGTAAAATCCAGAAAGGCAGGACAGGCCATGGAGAACTGGGAGCCTTGTTATGCTGATGGGCGGGATGTAAATTGCCAGCAGCCACTTGGGAGAAGTGTATGGTGTTTCCTGAAACATCTAAAAAACAAAGCAACAGAACCTAGGGCACTTCCACTTATGGTCCTATAGCTTAGGGAAAAAAAATCAAGAAGACACAGCCACCCCAAAGTTTGGGACGGCTCTGTTTACAAGAACCTCGTTTACGGTACAAGTTCAATAGCGCAGAAAGTGAAATATGGATAAAGAAGTTGTGGTACTTACGTACAATGCAATATCACTCAGCAATGAAATCTATGTCATCAGGCCCGTAGCAGTATAATGAATGGATTCAGGTATGATGATTCTAACTGAAATAAGTCACACAGAAAAAGAAACATCATAAGATATCACTAATACACGGAATGTAAACTTGGCTACACAGGAACTGGATTACAAATCAGAACAGGGTCTCAAATTTAGAAAACCAACTTATGCTTGCTTAAGCGAAAAAGTGAGTTGGGGTGCTGCATCAAACCAGAGATTGAAATGAGCACAGATAAAGTTCCTTAAGCCAAATATGGAATAGACAAGAGCTACTCCTTGCTCAACGAAATGGACTCAACACCCCATATTAAACGCCTAAGAATGTACCTGACTAGTAAGTATCTTAAAACCTATGGATTGCTATGTCTCTGAAAGAAAATCAAGCATGTGTACAGGGGCATAAACGCAGCACTGATAGGATTGGAGAGGTTCGGTGAGCAAATGAAGACCCTTTGAAGTCATATTGTATGGTACCCATTCCACGGGTCTCAACTCTCCTGGTTTAAGGGATTCTTCCTTCAGCTAAAACATGCACGTGGAACCCAGAGTATGATCAACCATGGGATCGGGAGACGTGTTCCAATATGCCTCAGTTCTCGTCCCCTGGTACTCGGGTGCAACATTCCAGACGCTTTACTAACACTCTCCCGACTTGGAGAGTCAGTGCCTTTAACCTCCTGTTTGGCCCATTTGCAATTTCTGCGGAAGATGAACAGGAATAGGGAGAACCAATGAGAGACTAGCTGGAGGTGTCTGGACGGGCAAATTTAACTCTCATTTCCCACCAGGAAGAGGAATTAACCAAAGGCTCAGCGTGCCGTGCCGGAACCAGATTAGGGCCTGAAGCAATCCTGCGGTGTTGCGGCCAGCTCACAAGAAAGCGAGTTGAAGAAAGGAGCTCAGGGGCACTGTAATTCACAAACCTGCAGAGTTATAAATGACAGCTATCGTCCAAAAATATACTGAAGTAAGGCTGCCAAGAGGACTTGAAAGCGGGGCAGAATTGCAGGAAACCGATTTCAGGAGGTAGACTGGAATTGCATTTAAAGCATAGGAAAAGAGGCAGAACGTCCACAATGATGCACTTGGCCAAAAAGGGCGTATGCGTTTTTTCCTGAATATATTCAGGAAAAAACGCATACGCCCTTTATGGCCAACCAAGCAAGCTTGCAAAGGAAATCTGCACTACAATGAAGTCTCACTTCCCCCCGGTCAAAAGGGCCATCTGAAAAAAGTGTAAAATCCAGAAAGGCAGGACAGGCCATGGAGAACTGGGAGCCTTGTTATGCTGATGGGCGGGATGTAAATTGCCAACAGCCACTCGGGAGAGGTGTATGGTGTTTCCTGAAACATCTAAAAAACAAAGCAACAGAGCCTAGGGCACTTCCACTTATGGTCCTATAGCTTAGGGAAATTCAAATCAAAAAGACACAGCCACCCCAAAGTTTGGGACGGCTCTGTTTACAAGAACCTCGTTTACGGTACAAGTTCAATGGCGCAGAAAGTGAAAAATGGATAAAGAAGTTGTGGTACTTACGTACAATGCAATATCACTCAGCAATGAAATCTATGTCATCAGGCCCGTAGCAGCATAATGAGTGGATTCAGGTATGATGATTCTAACTGAAATAAGTCACACAGAAAAAGAAACATCATAAGATATCATTAATACACGGGATGTAAACTTGGCTACACAGGAACTGGATTACAAAACAGAACAGGGTCTCAAATTTAGAAAACCAACTTATGCTTGCTTAAGGGGAAAGGTGAGTTGGGGTGCTGCATAAAACCAGAGATTGAAATGAGCACAGATAAAGTTCCTTAAGCCAAATATAGAATAGACAAGAACTACTCCTTGCTCAACGAAATGGACTCAACACCCCATATTAAACGCCTAAGAATGTACCTGACTAGTAAGAATTTTCAAACCTATGGATTGCTATGTCTCCGAAAGAAAATCAAGCGTGTGTACAGGGGCATAAACGCAGCAGTGATAGGATTGGAGAGGTTCGGTGAGCAAATGAAGACCCTTTGAAGTCATATTGCATGGTACCCATTCCACGGGTCTCAACTCTCCAGGTTTAAGGGATTCTTCCTTCAGCTAAAACATGCACGTGGAACCCAGAGTATGATCAACCGTGTGATCGGGAGACGTGTTCCAATATGTCTCAATTCTCGTCCCCTGGTACTCGGGTGTAACATTCCAGACGCTTTACTAACACTCTCCCGACTTGGAGAGTCAGTGCCTTTAACCTCCTGTTTGGCCCATTTGCAATTTCTGCGGAAGATGAACAGGAATAGGGAGAACCAATGAGAGACTAGCTGGAGGTGTCTGGACGGGCAAATTTAACTCTCATTTCCCACCAGGAAGAGGAATTAACCAAAGGCTCAGCGTGCCGTGCCGGAACCAGATTAGGGCCTGAAGCAATCCTGCGGTGTTGCGGCCAGCTCACAAGAAAGCGAGTTGAAGAAAGGAGCTCAGGGGCACTGTAATTCACAAACCTGCAGAGTTATAAATGACAGCTATCGTCCAAAAATATACTGAAGTAAGGCTGCCAAGAGGACTTGAAAGCGGGGCAGAATTGCAGGAAACCGATTTCAGGAGGTAGACTGGAATTGCATTTAAAGCATAGGAAAAGAGGCAGAACGTCCACAATGATGCACTTGGCCAAAAAGGGCGTATGCGTTTTTTCCTGAATATATTCAGGAAAAAACGCATACGCCCTTTTTGGCCAACCAAGCAAGCTTGCAAAGGAAATCTGCACTACAATGAAGTCTCACTTCCCCCCGGTCAAAAGGGCCATCTGAAAAAAGTGTAAAATCCAGAAAGGCAGGACAGGCCATGGAGAACTGGGAGCCTTGTTATGCTGATGGGCGGGATGTAAATTGCCAACAGCCACTCTGGAGAGGTGTATAGTGTTTCCTGAAACATCTAAAAAACAAAGCAACAGAGCCTAGGGCACTTCCACTTATGGTCCTATAGCTTAGGGAAATTAAAATCAAAAAGACACAGCCACCCCAAAGTTTGGGACGGCTCTGTTTACAAGAAACTCGTTTACGGTACAAGTTCAATATCGCAGAAAGTGAAAAATGGATAAAGAAGTTGTGGTACTTACGTACAATGCAATATCACTCAGCAATAAAATCTATGTCATCAGGCCCATAGCAGCATAATGAGTGGATTCAGGTATGATGATTCTAACTGAAATAAGTCACACAGAAAAAGAAACATCATAAGATATCACTAATACACGGAATGTAAACTTGGCTACACAGGAACTGGATTACAAAACAGAACAGGGTCTCAAATTTAGGAAACCAACTTATGCTTGCTTAAGGGGAAAGGTGAGTTGGGGTGCTGCATAAAACCAGAGATTGAAATGAGCACAGATAAAGTTCCTTAAGCCAAATATGGAATAGACAAGAACTACTCCTTGCTCAACGAAATGGACTCAACAGCCCATATTAAACGCCTAAGAATGTACCTGACTAGTAAGTATCTTAAAACCTATGGATTGCTATGTCTCTGAAAGAGAATCAAGCGTGTGTACAGGGGCATAAACGCAGCAGTGATAGGATTGGAGAGGTTCGGTGAGCAAATGAAGACCCTTTGAAGTCATATTGCTTGGTACCCATTCCACGGGTCTCAACTCTCCAGGTTTAAGGGATTCTTCCTTCAGCTAAAACATGCACGTGGAACCCAGAGTATGATCAACCATGGGATCGGGAGACGTGTTCCAATATGTCTCAGTTCTCGTCCCCTGGTACTCGGGTGCAACATTCCAGACGCTTTACTAACACTCTCCCGACTTGGAGAGTCAGTGCCTTTAACCTCCTGTTTGGCCCAGTTTGCAATTTCTACGGAAGATGAACAGGAATAGGGAGAACCAATGAGAGACTAGCTGGAGGTGTCTGGACGGGCAAATTTAACTTTCATTTCCCACCAGGAAGAGGAATTAACCAAAGGCTCAGCGTGCCGTGCCGGAACCAGATTAGGGCCTGAAGCAATCCTGCGGTGTTGCGGCCAGCTCCCAAGAAAGCGAGTTGAAGAAAGGAGCTCAGGGGCAGTGTAATTCACAAACCTGCAGAGTTATAAATGACAGCTATCGTCCAAAAATATACTGAAGTAAGGCTGCCAAGAGGACTTGAAAGCGGGGCAGAATTGCAGGAAACCGATTTCAGGAGGTAGACTGGAATTGCATTTAAAGCATAGGAAAAGAGGCAGAACGTCCACAATGATGCACTTGGCCAAAAAGGGCGTATGCGTTGTTTCCTGAATATATTCAGGAAAAAACGCATACGCCCTTTTTGGCCAACCAAGCAAGCTTGCAAAGGAAATCTGCACTACAATGAAGTCTCACTTCCCCCCGGTCAAAAGAGCCATCTGAAAAAAGTGTAAAATCCAGAAAGGCAGGACAGGCCATGGAGAACTGGGAGCCTTGTTATGCTGATGGGCGGGATGTAAATTGCCAGCAGCCACTTGGGAGAAGTGTATGGTGTTTCCTGAAACATCTAAAAAACAAAGCAAGAGAACCTAGGGCACTTCCACTTATGGTCCTATAGCTTAGGGAAAAAAAATTAAGAAGACACAGCCACCCCAAAGTTTGGGACGGCTCTGTTTACAAGAACCTCGTTTACGGTACAAGTTCAATAGCGCAGAAAGTGAAATATGGATAAAGAAGTTGTGGTACTTACGTACAATGCAATATCACTCAGCAATGAAATCTATGTCATCAGGCCCGTAGCAGTATAATGAATGGATTCAGGTATGATGATTCTAACTGAAATAAGTCACACAGAAAAAGAAACATCATAAGATATCACTAATACACGGAATGTAAACTTGGCTACACAGGAACTGGATTACAAATCAGAACAGGGTCTCAAATTTAGAAAACCAACTTATGCTTGCTTAAGCGAAAAAGTGAGTTGGGGTGCTGCATCAAACCAGAGATTGAAATGAGCACAGATAAAGTTCCTTAAGCCAAATATGGAATAGACAAGAACTACTCCTTGCTCAACGAAATGGACTCAACAGCCCATATTAAACGCCTAAGAATGTACCTGACTAGTAAGTATCTTAAAACCTATGGATTGCTATGTCTCTGAAAGAGAATCAAGCGTGTGTACAGGGGCATAAACGCAGCAGTGATAGGATTGGAGAGGTTCGGTGAGCAAATGAAGACCCTTTGAAGTCATATTGCATGGTACCCATTCCACGGGTCTCAACTCTCCAGGTTTAAGGGATTTTTCCTTCAGCTAAAACATGCACGTGGAACCCAGAGTATGATCAACCGTGTGATCGGGAGACGTGTTCCAATATGTCTCAATTCTCGTCCCCTGGTACTCGGGTGTAACATTCCAGATGCTTTACTAACACTCTCCCAACTTGGAGAGTCAGTGCCTTTAACCTCCTGTTTGGCCCATTTGCAATTTCTGCGGAAGATGAACAGGAATAGGGAGAACCAATGAGAGACTAGCTGGAGGTGTCTGGACGGGCAAATTTAACTCTCATTTCCCACCAGGAAGAGGAATTAACCAAAGGCTCAGCGTGCCGTGCCGGAACCAGATTAGGGCCTGAAGCAATCCTGCGGTGTTGCGGCCAGCTCACAAGAAAGCGAGTTGAAGAAAGGAGCTCAGGGGCACTGTAATTCACAAACCTGCAGAGTTATAAATGACAGCTATCGTCCAAAAATATACTGAAGTAAGGCTGCCAAGAGGACTTGAAAGCGGGGCAGAATTGCAGGAAACCGATTTCAGGAGGTAGACTGGAATTGCATTTAAAGCATAGGAAAAGAGGCAGAACGTCCACAATGATGCACTTGGCCAAAAAGGGCGTATGCGTTTTTTCCTGAATATATTCAGGAAAAAACGCATACGCCCTTTTTGGCAAACCAAGCAAGCTTGCAAAGGAAATCTGCACTACAATGAAGTCTCACTTCCCCCCGGTCAAAAGGGCCATCTGAAAAAAGTGTAAAATCCAGAAAGGCAGGACAGGCCATGGAGAACTGGGAGCCTTGTTATGCTGATGGGCGGGATGTAAATTGCCAGCAGCCACTTGGGAGAAGTGTATGGTGTTTCCTGAAACATCTAAAAAACAAAGCAACAGAACCTAGGGCACTTCCATTTATGGTCCTATAGCTTAGGGAAAAAAAATGAAGAAGACACAGCCACCCCAAAGTTTGGGATGCCTCTGTTTACAAGAACCTCGTTTACGGTACAAGTTCAATAGCGCAGAAAGTGAAATATGGATAAAGAAGTTGTGGTACTTACGTACAATGCAATATCACTCAGCAATGAAATCTATGTCATCAGGCCCGTAGCAGTATAATGAATGGATTCAGGTATGATGATTCTAACTGAAATAAGTCACACAGAAAAAGAAACATCATAAGATATCACTAATACACGGAATGTAAACTTGGCTACACAGGAACTGGATTACAAATCAGAACAGGGTCTCAAATTTAGAAAACCAACTTATGCTTGCTTAAGCGAAAAAGTGAGTTGGGGTGCTGCATCAAACCAGAGATTGAAATGAGCACAGATAAAGTTCCTTAAGCCAAATATGGAATAGACAAGAGCTACTCCTTGCTCAATGAAATGGACTCAATACCCCATATTAAACGCCTAAGAATGTACCTGACTAGTAAGTATCTTAAAACCTATGGATTGCTATGTCTCTGAAAGAAAATCAAGCATGTGTACAGGGGCATAAACGCAGCACTGATAGGATTGGAGAGGTTCGGTGAGCAAATGAAGACCCTTTGAAGTCATATTGCATGGTACCCATTCCACGGGTCTCAACTCTCCTGGTTTAAGGGATTCTTCCTTCAGCTAAAACATGCACGTGGAACCCAGAGTATGATCAACCATGGGATCGGGAGACGTGTTCCAATATGCCTCAGTTCTCGTCCCCTGGTACTCGGGTGCAACATTCCAGACGCTTTACTAACACTCTCCCGACTTGGAGAGTCAGTGCCTTTAACCTCCTGTTTGGCCCATTTGCAATTTCTGCGGAAGATGAACAGGAATAGGGAGAACCAATGAGAGACTAGCTGGAGGTGTCTGGACGGGCAAATTTAACTCTCATTTCCCACCAGGAAGAGGAATTAACCAAAGGCTCAGCGTGCCGTCCCGGAACCAGATTAGGGCCTGAAGCAATCCTGCGGTGTTGCGGCCAGCTCACAAGAAAGCAAGTTGAAGAAAGGAGCTCAGGGGCACTGTAATTCACAAACCTGCAGAGTTATAAATGACAGCTATCGTCCAAAAATATACTGAAGTAAGGCTGCCAAGAGGACTTGAAAGCGGGGCAGAATTGCAGGAAACCGATTTCAGGAGGTAGACTGGAATTGCATTTAAAGCATAGGAAAAGAGGCAGAACGTCCACAATGATGCACTTGGCCAAAAAGGGCGTATGCGTTTTTTCCTGAATATATTCAGGAAAAAACGCATACGCACTTTTTGGCCAACCAAGCAAGCTTGCAAAGGAAATCTGCACTACAATGAAGTCTCACTTCCCCCCGCTCAAAAGGGCCATCTGAAAAAAGTGTAAAATCCAGAAAGGCAGGACAGGCCATGGAGAACTGGGAGCCTTGTTATGCTGATGGGCGGGATGTAAATTGCCAACAGCCACTCGGGAGAGGTGTATGGTGTTTCCTGAAACATCTAAAAAACAAAGCAACAGAGCCTAGGGCACTTCCACTTATGGTCCTATAGCTTAGGGAAATTAAAATCAAAAAGACACAGCCACCCCAATGTTTGGGACGGCTCTGTTTACAATAACCTCGTTTACGGTACAAGTTCAATAGCGCAGAAAGTGAAAAATGGATAAAGAAGTTGTGGTACTTACGTACAATGCAATATCACTCAGCAATGAAATCTATGTCATCAGGCCCGTAGCAGCATAATGAGTGGATTCAGGTATGATGATTCTAACTGAAATAAGTCACACAGAAAAAGAAACATCATAAGATATCACTAATACACGGGATGTAAACTTGGCTACACAGGAACTGGATTACAAAACAGAACAGGGTCTCAAATTTAGAAAACCAACTTATGCTTGCTTAAGGGGAAAGGTGAGTTGGGGTGCTGCATAAAACCAGAGATTGAAATGAGCACAGATAAAGTTCCTTAAGCCAAATATGGAATAGACAAGAACTACTCCTTGCTCAACGAAATGGACTCAACAGCCCATATTAAACGCCTAAGAATGTACCTGACTAGTAAGTATCTTAAAACCTATGGATTGCTATGTCTCTGAAAGAGAATCAAGCGTGTGTACAGGGGCATAAACGCAGCAGTGATAGGATTGGAGAGGTTCGGTGAGCAAATGAAGACCCTTTGAAGTCATATTGCATGGTACCCATTCCACGGGTCTCAACTCTCCAGGTTTAAGGGATTTTTCCTTCAGCTAAAACATGCACGTGGAACCCAGAGTATGATCAACCGTGTGATCGGGAGACGTGTTCCAATATGTCTCAATTCTCGTCCCCTGGTACTCGGGTGTAACATTCCAGATGCTTTACTAACACTCTCCCGACTTGGAGAGTCAGTGCCTTTAACCTCCTGTTTGGCCCATTTGCAATTTCTGCGGAAGATGAACAGGAATAGGGAGAACCAATGAGAGACTAGCTGGAGGTGTCTGGACGGGCAAATTTAACTCTCATTTCCCACCAGGAAGAGGAATTAACCAAAGGCTCAGCGTGCCGTGCCGGAACCAGATTAGGGCCTGAAGCAATCCTGCGGTGTTGCGGCCAGCTCACAAGAAAGCGAGTTGAAGAAAGGAGCTCAGGGGCACTGTAATTCACAAACCTGCAGAGTTATAAATGACAGCTATCGTCCAAAAATATACTGAAGTAAGGCTGCCAAGAGGACTTGAAAGCGGGGCAGAATTGCAGGAAACCGATTTCAGGAGGTAGACTGGAATTGCATTTAAAGCATAGGAAAAGAGGCAGAACGTCCACAATGATGCACTTGGCCAAAAAGGGCGTATGCGTTTTTTCCTGAATATATTCAGGAAAAAACGCATACGCACTTTTTGGCCAACCAAGCAAGCTTGCAAAGGAAATCTGCACTACAATGAAGTCTCACTTCCCCCCGGTCAAAAGGGCCATCTGAAAAAAGTGCAAAATCCAGAAAGGCAGGACAGGCCATGGAGAACTGGGAGCCTTGTTATGCTGATGGGCGGGATGTTAATTGCCAACAGGCACTTGGGAGAAGTGTATGGTGTTTCCTTAAACATCTAAAAAACAAAGGAACAGAACCTAGGGCACTTCCACTTATGGTCCTATAGCTTAGGGAAATTAAAATGAAAAAGACACAGCCACCCCAAAGTTTGGGACGGCTCTGTTTACAAGAAGCTCGTTTACGGTACAAGTTCAATAGCGCAGAAAGTGAAATATGGATAAAGAAGTTGTGGTACTTACGTACAATGCAATATCACTCAGCAATGAAATCTATGTCATCAGGCCCGTAGCAGTATAATGAATGGATTCAGGTATGATGATTCTAACTGAAATAAGTCACACAGAAAAAGAAACATCATAAGATATCACTAATACACGGAATGTAAACTTGGCTACACAGGAACTGGATTACAAATCAGAACAGGGTCTCAAATTTAGAAAACCAACTTATGCTTGCTTAAGCGAAAAAGTGAGTTGGGGTGCTGCATCAAACCAGAGATTGAAATGAGCACAGATAAAGTTCCTTAAGCCAAATATGGAATAGACAAGAGCTACTCCTTGCTCAACGAAATGGACTCAACAGCCCATATTAAACGCCTAAGAATGTACCTGACTAGTAAGTATCTTAAAACCTATGGATTGCTATGTCTCTGAAAGAAAATCAAGCATGTGTACAGGGGCATAAACGCAGAACTGATAGGATTGGAGAGGTTCGGTGAGCAAATGAAGACCCTTTGAAGTCATATTGCATGGTACCCATTCCACGGGTCTCAACTCTCCTGGTTTAAGGGATTCTTCCTTCAGCTAAAACATGCACGTGGAACCCAGAGTATGATCAACCATGGGATCGGGAGACGTGTTCCAATATGCCTCAGTTCTCGTCCCCTGGTACTCGGGTGCAACATTCCAGACGCTTTACTAACACTCTCCCGACTTGGAGAGTCAGTGCCTTTAACCTCCTGTTTGGCCCATTTGCAATTTCTGCGGAAGATGAACAGGAATAGGGAGAACCAATGAGAGACTAGCTGGAGGTGTCTGGACGGGCAAATTTAACTCTCATTTCCCACCAGGAAGAGGAATTAACCAAAGGCTCAGCGTGCCGTGCCGGAACCAGATTAGGGCCTGAAGCAATCCTGCGGTGTTGCGGCCAGCTCACAAGAAAGCGAGTTGAAGAAAGGAGCTCAGGGGCACTGTAATTCACAAACCTGCAGAGTTATAAATGACAGCTATCGTCCAAAAATATACTGAAGTAAGGCTGCCAAGAGGACTTGAAAGCGGGGCAGAATTGCAGGAAACCGATTTCAGGAGGTAGACTGGAATTGCATTTAAAGCATAGGAAAAGAGGCAGAACGTCCACAATGATGCACTTGGCCAAAAAGGGCGTATGCGTTTTTTCCTGAATATATTCAGGAAAAAACGCATACGCCCTTTTTGGCCAACCAAGCAAGCTTGCAAAGGAAATCTGCACTACAATGAAGTCTCACTTCCCCCCGGTCAAAAGGGCCATCTGAAAAAAGTGTAAAATCCAGAAAGGCAGGACAGGCCATGGAGAACTGGGAGCCTTGTTATGCTGATGGGCGGGATGTAAATTGCCAACAGCCACTCTGGAGAGGTGTATGGTGTTTCCTGAAACATCTAAAAAACAAAGCAACAGAGCCTAGGGCACTTCCACTTATGGTCCTATAGCTTAGGGAAATTAAAATCAAAAAGACACAGCCACCCCACAGTTTGGGACGGCTCTGTTTACAAGAAACTCGTTTACGGTACAAGTTCAATATCGCAGAAAGTGAAAAATGGATAAAGAAGTTGTGGTACTTACGTACAATGCAATATCACTCAGCAATGAAATCTATGTCATCAGGCCCATAGCAGCATAATGAGTGGATTCAGGTATGATGATTCTAACTGAAATAAGTCACACAGAAAAAGAAACATCATAAGATATCACTAATACACGGAATGTAAACTTGGCTACACAGGAACTGGATTACAAAACAGAACAGGGTCTCAAATTTAGAAAACCAACTTATGCTTGCTTAAGGGGAAAGGTGAGTTGGGGTGCTGCATAAAACCAGAGATTTAAATGAGCACAGATAAAGTTCCTTAAGCCAAATATGGAATAGACAAGAACTACTCCTTGCTCAACGAAATGGACTCAACAGCCCATATTAAACGCCTAAGAATGTACCTGACTAGTAAGTATCTTAAAACCTATGGATTGCTATGTCTCTGAAAGAGAATCAAGCGTGTGTACAGGGGCATAAACGCAGCAGTGATAGGATTGGAGAGGTTCGGTGAGCAAATGAAGACCCTTTGAAGTCATATTGCATGGTACCCATTCCACGGGTCTCAACTCTCCAGGTTTAAGGGATTCTTCCTTCAGCTAAAACATGCACGTGGAACCCAGAGTATGATCAACCGTGTGATCGGGAGACGTGTTCCAATATGTTTCAATTCTCGTCCCCTGGTACTCGGGTGTAACATTCCAGACGCTTTACTAACACTCTCCCGACTTGGAGAGTCAGTGCCTTTAACCTCCTGTTTGGCCCATTTGCAATTTCTGAGGAAGATGAACAGGAATAGGGAGAACCAATGAGAGACTAGCTGGAGGTGTCTGGACGGGCAAATTTAACTCTCATTTCCCACCAGGAAGAGGAATTAACCAAAGGCTCAGCGTGCCGTGCCGGAACCAGATTAGGGCCTGAAGCAATCCTGCGGTGTTGCGGCCAGCTCACAAGAAAGCGAGTTGAAGAAAGGAGCTCAGGGGCACTGTAATTCACAAACCTGCAGAGTTATAAATGACAGCTATCGTCCAAAAATATACTGAAGTAAGGCTGCCAAGAGGACTTGAAAGCGGGGCAGAATTGCAGGAAACCGATTTCAGGAGGTAGACTGGAATTGCATTTAAAGCATAGGAAAAGAGGCAGAACGTCCACAATGATGCACTTGGCCAAAAAGGGCGTATGCGTTTTTTCCTGAATATATTCAGGAAAAAACGCATACGCCCTTTATGGCCAACCAAGCAAGCTTGCAAAGGAAATCTGCACTACAGTGAAGTCTCACTTCCCCCCGGTCAAAAGGGCCATCTGAAAAAAGTGTAAAATCCAGAAAGGCAGGACAGGCCATGGAGAACTGGGAGCCTTGTTATGCTGATGGGCGGGATGTAAATTGCCAACAGCCACTAGGGAGAGGTGTATGGTGTTTCCTGAAACATCTAAAAAACAAAGCAACAGAGCCTAGGGCACTTCCACTTATGGTCCTATAGCTTAGGGAAATTAAAATCAAAAAGACACAGCCACCCCAAAGTTTGGGACGGCTCTGTTTACAAGAAACTCGTTTACGGTACAAGTTCAATATCACAGAAAGTGAAAAATGGATAAAGAAGTTGTGGTACTTACGTACAATGCAATATCACTCAGCAATGAAATCTATGTCATCAGGCCCGTAGCAGCATAATGAGTGGATTCAGGTATGATGATTCTAACTGAAATAAGTCACACAGAAAAAGAAACATCATAAGATATCATTAATACACGGGATGTAAACTTGGCTACACAGGAACTGGATTACAAAACAGAACAGGGTCTCAAATTTAGAAAACCAACTTATGCTTGCTTAAGGGGAAAGGTGAGTTGGGGTGCTGCATAAAACCAGAGATTGAAATGAGCACAGATAAAGTTCCTTAAGCCAAATATAGAATAGACAAGAACTACTCCTTGCTCAACGAAATGGACTCAACACCCCATATTAAACGCCTAAGAATGTACCTGACTAGTAAGAATTTTCAAACCTATGGATTGCTATGTCTCCGAAAGAAAATCAAGCGTGTGTACAGGGGCATAAACGCAGCAGTGATAGGATTGGAGAGGTTCGGTGAGCAAATGAAGACCCTTTGAAGTCATATTGCATGGTACCCATTCCACGGGTCTCAACTCTCCAGGTTTAAGGGATTCTTCCTTCAGCTAAAACATGCACGTGGAACCCAGAGTATGATCAACCGTGTGATCGGGAGACGTGTTCCAATATGTCTCAATTCTCGTCCCCTGGTACTCGGGTGTAACATTCCAGACGCTTTACTAACACTCTCCCGACTTGGAGAGTCAGTGCCTTTAACCTCCTGTTTGGCCCATTTGCAATTTCTGCGGAAGATGAACAGGAATAGGGAGAACCAATGAGAGACTAGCTGGAGGTGTCTGGACGGGCAAATTTAACTCTCATTTCCCACCAGGAAGAGGAATTAACCAAAGGCTCAGCGTGCCGTGCCGGAACCAGATTAGGGCCTGAAGCAATCCTGCGGTGTTGCGGCCAGCTCACAAGAAAGCGAGTTGAAGAAAGGAGCTCAGGGGCACTGTAATTCACAAACCTGCAGAGTTATAAATGACAGCTATCGTCCAAAAATATACTGAAGTAAGGCTGCCAAGAGGACTTGAAAGCGGGGCAGAATTGCAGGAAACCGATTTCAGGAGGTAGACTGGAATTGCATTTAAAGCATAGGAAAAGAGGCAGAACGTCCACAATGATGCACTTGGCCAAAAAGGGCGTATGCGTTTTTTCCTGAATATATTCAGGAAAAAACGCATACGCCCTTTATGGCCAACCAAGCAAGCTTGCAAAGGAAATCTGCACTACAATGAAGTCTCACTTCCCCCCGGTCAAAAGGGCCATCTGAAAAAAGTGTAAAATCCAGAAAGGCAGGACAGGCCATGGAGAACTGGGAGCCTTGTTATGCTGATGGGCGGGATGTAAATTGCCAACAGCCACTCTGGAGAGGTGTATAGTGTTTCCTGAAACATCTAAAAAACAAAGCAACAGAGCCTAGGGCACTTCCACTTATGGTCCTATAGCTTAGGGAAATTAAAATCAAAAAGACACAGCCACCCCAAAGTTTGGGACGGCTCTGTTTACAAGAAACTCGTTTACAGTACAAGTTCAATATCGCAGAAAGTGAAAAATGGATAAAGAAGTTGTGGTACTTACGTACAATGCAATATCACTCAGCAATGAAATCTATGTCATCAGGCCCGTAGCAGCATAATGAGTGGATTCAGGTATGATGATTCTAACTGAAATAAGTCACACAGAAAAAGAAACATCATAAGATATCATTAATACACGGGATGTAAACTTGGCTACACAGGAACTGGATTACAAAACAGAACAGGGTCTCAAATTTAGAAAACCAACTTATGCTTGCTTAAGTGGAAAGGTGAGTTGGGGTGCTGCATAAAACCAGAGATTGAAATGAGCACAGATAAAGTTCCTTAAGCCAAATATAGAATAGACAAGAACTACTCCTTGCTCAACGAAATGGACTCAACACCCCATATTAAACGCCTAAGGATGTACCTGACTAGTAAGAATTTTCAAACCTATGGATTGCTATGTCTCCGAAAGAAAATCAAGCGTGTGTACAGGGGCATAAACGCAGCAGTGATAGGATTGGAGAGGTTCGGTGAGCAAATGAAGACCCTTTGAAGTCATATTGCATGGTACCCATTCCACGGGTCTCAACTCTCCAGGTTTAAGGGATTCTTCCTTCAGCTAAAACATGCACGTGGAACCCAGAGTATGATCAACCGTGTGATCGGGAGACGTGTTCCAATATGTCTCAATTCTCGTCCCCTGGTACTCGGGTGTAACATTCCAGACGCTTTACTAACACTCTCCCGACTTGGAGAGTCAGTGCCTTTAACCTCCTGTTTGGCCCATTTGCAATTTCTGCGGAAGATGAACAGGAATAGGGAGAACCAATGAGAGACTAGCTGGAGGTGTCTGGACGGGCAAATTTAACTCTCATTTCCCACCAGGAAGAGGAATTAACCAAAGGCTCAGCGTGCCGTGCCGGAACCAGATTAGGGCCTGAAGCAATCCTGCGGTGTTGCGGCCAGCTCACAAGAAAGCGAGTTGAAGAAAGGAGCTCAGGGGCACTGTAATTCACAAACCTGCAGAGTTATAAATGACAGCTATCGTCCAAAAATATACTGAAGTAAGGCTGCCAAGAGGACTTGAAAGCGGGGCAGAATTGCAGGAAACCGATTTCAGGAGGTAGACTGGAATTGCATTTAAAGCATAGGAAAAGAGGCAGAACGTCCACAATGATGCACTTGGCCAAAAAGGGCGTATGCGTTTTTTCCTGAATATATTCAGGAAAAAACGCATACGCCCTTTTTGGCCAACCAAGCAAGCTTGCAAAGGAAATCTGCACTACAATGAAGTCTCACTTCCCCCCGGTCAAAAGGGCCATCTGAAAAAAGTGTAAAATCCAGAAAGGCAGGACAGGCCATGGAGAACTGGGAGCCTTGTTATGCTGATGGGCGGGTTGTAAATTGCCAACAGCCACACTGGAGAGGTGTATAGTGTTTCCTGAAACATCTAAAAAACAAAGCAACAGAGCCTAGGGCACTTCCACTTATGGTCCTATAGCTTAGGGAAATTAAAATCAAAAAGACACAGCCACCCCAAAGTTTGGGACGGCTCTGTTTACAAGAACCTCGTTTACGGTACAAGTTCAATATCGCAGAAAGTGAAAAATGGATAAAGAAGTTGTGGTACTTACGTACAATGCAATATCACTCAGCAATGAAATCTATGTCATCAGGCCCATAGCAGCATAATGAGTGGATTCAGGTATGATGATTCTAACTGAAATAAGTCACACAGAAAAAGAAACATCATAAGATATCACTAATACACGGAATGTAAACTTGGCTACACAGGAACTGGATTACAAAACAGAACAGGGTCTCCAATTTAGAAAACCAACTTATGCTTGCTTAAGGGGAAAGGTGAGTTGGGGTGCTGCATAAAACCAGAGATTGAAATGAGCACAGATAAAGTTCCTTAAGCCAAATATGGAATAGACAAGAACTACTCCTTGCTCAACGAAATGGACTCAACAGCCCATATTAAACGCCTAAGAATGTACCTGACTAGTAAGTATCTTAAAACCTATGGATTGCTATGTCTCTGAAAGAGAATCAAGCGTGTGTACAGGGGCATAAACGCAGCAGTGATAGGATTGGAGAGGTTCGGTGAGCAAATGAAGACCCTTTGAAGTCATATTGCATGGTACCCATTTCACGGGTCTCAACTCTCCAGGTTTAAGGGATTTTTCCTTCAGCTAAAACATGCACGTGGAACCCAGAGTATGATCAACCGTGTGATCGGGAGACGTGTTCCAATATGTTTCAATTCTCGTCCCCTGGTACTCGGGTGTAACATTCCAGACACTTTACTAACACTCTCCCGACTTGGAGAGTCAGTGCCTTTAACCTCCTGTTTGGCCCATTTGCAATTTCTGAGGAAGATGAACAGGAATAGGGAGAACCAATGAGAGACTAGCTGGAGGTGTCTGGACGGGCAAATTTAACTCTCATTTCCCACCAGGAAGAGGAATTAACCAAAGGCTCAGCGTGCCGTGCCGGAACCAGATTAGGGCCTGAAGCAATCCTGCGGTGTTGCGGCCAGCTCACAAGAAAGCGAGTTGAAGAAAGGAGCTCAGGGGCACTGTAATTCACAAACCTGCAGAGTTATAAATGACAGCTATCGTCCAAAAATATACTGAAGTAAGGCTGCCAAGAGGACTTGAAAGCGGGGCAGAATTGCAGGAAACCGATTTCAGGAGGTAGACTGGAATTGCATTTAAAGCATAGGAAAAGAGGCAGAACGTCCACAATGATGCACTTGGCCAAAAAGGGCGTATGCGTTTTTTCCTGAATATATTCAGGAAAAAACGCATACGCCCTTTATGGCCAACCAAGCAAGCTTGCAAAGGAAATCTGCACTACAATGAAGTCTCACTTCCCCCCGGTCAAAAGGGCCATCTGAAAAAAGTGTAAAATCCAGAAAGGCAGGACAGGCCATGGAGAACTGGGAGCCTTGTTATGCTGATGGGCGGGATGTAAATTGCCAACAGCCACTCTGGAGAGGTGTATAGTGTTTCCTGAAACATCTAAAAAACAAAGCAACAGAGCCTAGGGCACTTCCACTTATGGTCCTATAGCTTAGGGAAATTAAAATCAAAAAGACACAGCCACCCCAAAGTTTGGGACGGCTCTGTTTACAAGAAACTCGTTTACGGTACAAGTTCAATATCGCAGAAAGTGAAAAATGGATAAAGAAGTTGTGGTACTTACGTACAATGCAATATCACTCAGCAATGAAATCTATGTCATCAGGCCCATAGCAGCATAATGAGTGGATTCAGGTATGATGATTCTAACTGAAATAAGTCACACAGAAAAAGAAACATCATAAGATATCACTAATACACGGAATGTAAACTTGGCTACACAGGAACTGGATTACAAAACAGAACAGGGTCTCCAATTTAGAAAACCAACTTATGCTTGCTTAAGGGGAAAGGTGAGTTGGGGTGCTGCATAAAACCAGAGATTGAAATGAGCACAGATAAAGTTCCTTAAGCCAAATATGGAATAGACAAGAACTACTCCTTGCTCAACGAAATGGACTCAACAGCCCATATTAAACGCCTAAGAATGTACCTGACTAGTAAGTATCTTAAAACCTATGGATTGCTATGTCTCTGAAAGAGAATCAAGCGTGTGTACAGGGGCATAAACGCAGCAGTGATAGGATTGGAGAGGTTCGGTGAGCAAATGAAGACCCTTTGAAGTCATATTGCATGGTACCCATTCCACGGGTCTCAACTCTCCAGGTTTAAGGGATTTTTCCTTCAGCTAAAACATGCACGTGGAACCCAGAGTATGATCAACCGTGTGATCGGGAGACGTGTTCCAATATGTCTCAATTCTCGTCCCCTGGTACTCGGGTGTAACATTCCAGACGCTTTACTAACACTCTCCCGACTTGGAGAGTCAGTGCCTTTAACCTCCTGTTTGGCCCATTTGCAATTTCTGAGGAAGATGAACAGGAATAGGGAGAACCAATGAGAGACTAGCTGGAGGTGTCTGGACGGGCAAATTTAACTCTCATTTCCCACCAGGAAGAGGAATTAACCAAAGGCTCAGCGTGCCGTGCCGGAACCAGATTAGGGCCTGAAGCAATCCTGCGGTGTTGCGGCCAGCTCACAAGAAAGCGAGTTGAAGAAAGGAGCTCAGGGGCACTGTAATTCACAAACCTGCAGAGTTATAAATGACAGCTATCGTCCAAAAATATACTGAAGTAAGGCTGCCAAGAGGACTTGAAAGCGGGGCAGAATTGCAGGAAACCGATTTCAGGAGGTAGACTGGAATTGCATTTAAAGCATAGGAAAAGAGGCAGAACGTCCACAATGATGCACTTGGCCAAAAAGGGCGTATGCGTTTTTTCCTGAATATATTCAGGAAAAAACGCATACGCCCTTTATGGCCAACCAAGCAAGCTTGCAAAGGAAATCTGCACTACAATGAAGTCTCACTTCCCCCCGGTCAAAAGGGCCATCTGAAAAAAGTGTAAAATCCAGAAAGGCAGGACAGGCCATGGAGAACTGGGAGCCTTGTTATGCTGATGGGCGGGATGTAAATTGCCAACAGCCACTCGGGAGAGGTGTATGGTGTTTCCTGAAACATCTAAAAAACAAAGCAACAGAGCCTAGGGCACTTCCACTTATGGTCCTATAGCTTAGGGAAATTAAAATCAAAATGACACAGCCACCCCAAAGTTTGGGACGGCTCTGTTTACAAGAAACTCGTTTACGGTACAAGTTCAATATCGCAGAAAGTGAAAAATGGATAAAGAAGTTGTGGTACTTACGTACAATGCAATATCACTCAGCAATGAAATCTATGTCATCAGGCCCATAGCAGCATAATGAGTGGATTCAGGTATGATGATTCTAACTGAAATAAGTCACACAGAAAAAGAAACATCATAAGATATCACTAATACACGGAATGTAAACTTGGCTACACAGGAACTGGATTACAAAACAGAACAGGGTCTCAAATTTAGGAAACCAACTTATGCTTGCTTAAGGGGAAAGGTGAGTTGGGGTGCTGCATAAAACCAGAGATTGAAATGAGCACAGATAAAGTTCCTTAAGCCAAATATAGAATAGACAAGAACTACTCCTTGCTCAACGAAATGGACTCAACACCCCATATTAAACGCCTAAGAATGTACCTGACTAGTAAGAATTTTCAAACCTATGGATTGCTATGTCTCCGAAAGAAAATCAAGCGTGTGTACAGGGGCATAAACGCAGCAGTGATAGGATTGGAGAGGTTCGGTGAGCAAATGAAGACCCTTTGAAGTCATATTGCATGGTACCCATTCCACGGGTCTCAACTCTCCAGGTTTAAGGGATTCTTCCTTCAGCTAAAACATGCACGTGGAACCCAGAGTATGATCAACCGTGTGATCGGGAGACGTGTTCCAATATGTCTCAATTCTCGTCCCCTGGTACTCGGGTGTAACATTCCAGACGCTTTACTAACACTCTCCCGACTTGGAGAGTCAGTGCCTTTAACCTCCTGTTTGGCCCATTTGCAATTTCTGCGGAAGATGAACAGGAATAGGGAGAACCAATGAGAGACTAGCTGGAGGTGTCTGGACGGGCAAATTTAACTCTCATTTCCCACCAGGAAGAGGAATTAACCAAAGGCTCAGCGTGCCGTGCCGGAACCAGATTAGGGCCTGAAGCAATCCTGCGGTGTTGCGGCCAGCTCACAAGAAAGCGAGTTGAAGAAAGGAGCTCAGGGGCACTGTAATTCACAAACCTGCAGAGTTATAAATGACAGCTATCGTCCAAAAATATACTGAAGTAAGGCTGCCAAGAGGACTTGAAAGCGGGGCAGAATTGCAGGAAACCGATTTCAGGAGGTAGACTGGAATTGCATTTAAAGCATAGGAAAAGAGGCAGAACGTCCACAATGATGCACTTGGCCAAAAAGGGCGTATGCGTTTTTTCCTGAATATATTCAGGAAAAAACGCATACGCCCTTTTTGGCCAACCAAGCAAGCTTGCAAAGGAAATCTGCACTACAATGAAGTCTCACTTCCCCCCGGTCAAAAGGGCCATCTGAAAAAAGTGTAAAATCCAGAAAGGCAGGACAGGCCATGGAGAACTGGGAGCCTTGTTATGCTGATGGGCGGGATGTAAATTGCCAACAGCCACTCTGGAGAGGTGTATAGTGTTTCCTGAAACATCTAAAAAACAAAGCAACAGAGCCTAGGGCACTTCCACTTATGGTCCTATAGCTTAGGGAAATTAAAATCAAAAAGACACAGCCACCCCAAAGTTTGGGACGGCTCTGTTTACAAGAAACTCGTTTACGGTACAAGTTCAATATCGCAGAAAGTGAAAAATGGATAAAGAAGTTGTGGTACTTACGTACAATGCAATATCACTCAGCAATGAAATCTATGTCATCAGGCCCATAGCAGCATAATGAGTGGATTCAGGTATGATGATTCTAACTGAAATAAGTCACACAGAAAAAGAAACATCATAAGATATCACTAATACACGGAATGTAAACTTGGCTACACAGGAACTGGATTACAAAACAGAACAGGGTCTCAAATTTAGGAAACCAACTTATGCTTGCTTAAGGGGAAAGGTGAGTTGGGGTGCTGCATAAAACCAGAGATTGAAATGAGCACAGATAAAGTTCCTTAAGCCAAATATAGAATAGACAAGAACTACTCCTTGCTCAACGAAATGGACTCAACACCCCATATTAAACGCCTAAGAATGTACCTGACTAGTAATAATTTTCAAACCTATGGATTGCTATGTCTCCAAAAGAAAATCAAGCGTGTGTACAGGGGCATAAACGCAGCAGTGATAGGATTGGAGAGGTTCGGTGAGCAAATGAAGACCCTTTGAAGTCATATTGCATGGTACCCATTCCACGGGTCTCAACTCTCCAGGTTTAAGGGATTCTTCCTTCAGCTAAAACATGCACGTGGAACCCAGAGTATGATCAACCGTGTGATCGGGAGACGTGTTCCAAAATGTCTCAGTTCTCGTCCCCTGGTACTCGGGTGCAACATTCCAGACGCTTTACTAACACTCTCCCGACTTGGAGAGTCAGTGCCTTTAACCTCCTGTTTGGCCCATTTGCAATTTCTGAGGAAGATGAACAGGAATAGGGAGAACCAATGAGAGACTAGCTGGAGGTGTCTGGACGGGCAAATTTAACTCTCATTTCCCACCAGGAAGAGGAATTAACCAAAGGCTCAGCGTGCTGTGCCGGAACCAGATTAGGGCCTGAAGCAATCCTGCGGTGTTGCGGCCAGCTCACAAGAAAGCGAGTTGAAGAAAGGCGCTCAGGGGCACTGTAATTCACAAACCTGCAGAGTTATAAATGACAGCTATCGTCCAAAAATATACTGAAGTAAGGCTGCCAAGAGGACTTGAAAGCGGGGCAGAATTGCAGGAAACCGATTTCAGGAGGTAGACTGGAATTGCATTTAAAGCATAGGAAAAGAGGCAGAACGTCCACAATGATGCACTTGGCCAAAAAGGGCGTATGCGTTTTTTCCTGAATATATTCAGGAAAAAACGCATACGCCCTTTTTGGCCAACCAAGCAAGCTTGCAAAGGAAATCTGCACTACAATGAAGTCTCACTTCCCCCCGGTCAAAAGGGCCATCTGAAAAAAGTGTAAAATCCAGAAAGGCAGGACAGGCCATGGAGAACTGGGAGCCTTGTTATGCTGATGGGCGGGATGTAAATTGCCAACAGCCACTCGGGAGAGGTGTATGGTGTTTCCTGAAACATCTAAAAAACAAAGCAACAGAGCCTAGGGCACTTCCACTTATGGTCCTATAGCTTAGGGAAATTAAAATCAAAAAGATACAGCCACCCCAATGTTTGGGACGGCTCTGTTTACAAGAAACTCGTTTACGGTACAAGTTCAATATCGCAGAAAGTGAAAAATGGATAAAGAAGTTGTGGTACTTACGTACAATGCAATATCACTCAGCAATGAAATCTATGTCATCAGGCCCGTAGCAGCATAATGAGTGGATTCAGGTATGATGATTCTAACTGAAATAAGTCACACAGAAAAAGAAACATCATAAGATATCATTAATACACGGGATGTAAACTTGGCTACACAGGAACTGGATTACAAAACAGAACAGGGTCTCAAATTTAGAAAACCAACTTATGCTTGCTTAAGGGGAAAGGTGAGTTGGGGTGCTGCATAAAACCAGAGATTGAAATGAGCACAGATAAAGTTCCTTAAGCCAAATATAGAATAGACAAGAACTACTCCTTGCTCAACGAAATGGACTCAACACCCCATATTAAACGCCTAAGAATGTACCTGACTAGTAAGAATTTTCAAACCTATGGATTGCTATGTCTCCGAAAGAAAATCAAGCGTGTGTACAGGGGCATAAACGCAGCAGTGATAGGATTGGAGAGGTTCGGTGAGCAAATGAAGACCCTTTGAAGTCATATTGCATGGTACCCATTCCACGGGTCTCAACTCTCCAGGTTTAAGGGATTCTTCCTTCAGCTAAAACATGCACGTGGAACCCAGAGTATGATCAACCGTGTGATCGGGAGACGTGTTCCAATATGTCTCAGTTCTCGTACCCTGGTACTCGGGTGCAACATTCCAGACGCTTTACTAACACTCTCCGGACTTGGAGAGTCAGTGCCTTTAACCTCCTGTTTGGCCCATTTGCAATTTCTGAGGAAGATGAACAGGAATAGATAGAACCAATGAGAGACTAGCTGGAGGTGTCTGGACGGGCAAATTTAACTCTCATTTCCCACCAGGAAGAGGAATTAACCAAAGGCTCAGCGTGCCGTGCCGGAACCAGATTAGGGCCTGAAGCAATCCTGCGGTGTTGCGGCCAGCTCCCAAGAAAGCGAGTTGAAGAAAGGAGCTCAGGGGCACTGTAATTCACAAACCTGCAGAGTTATAAAGGACAGCTATCGTCCAAAAATATACTGAAGTAAGGCTGCCAAGAGGACTTGAAAGCGGGGCAGAATTGCAGGAAACCGATTTCAGGAGGTAGACTGGAATTGCATTTAAAGCATAGGAAAAGAGGCAGAACGTCCACAATGATGCACTTGGCCAAAAAGGGCGTATGCGTTTTTTCCTGCATATATTCAGGAAAAAACGCATACGCCCTTTTTGGCCAACCAAGCAAGCTTGCAAAGGAAATCTGCACTACAATGAAGTCTCACTTCCCCCTGGTCAAAAGGGCCATCTGAAAAAAGTGTAAAATCCAGAAAGGCAGGACAGGCCATGGAGAACTGGGAGCCTTGTTATGCTGATGGGAGGGATGTAAATTGCCAACAGCCACTCGGGAGAGGTGTATGGTGTTTCCTGAAACATCTAAAAAACAAAGCAACAGAGCCTAGGGCACTTCCACTTATGGTCCTGTAGCTTGGGAAATTAAAATCAGAAAGACACAGCCACCCCAAAGTTTGGGACGGCTCTGTTTACAAGAACCTCGTTTACGGTACAAGTTCAATATCGCAGAAAGTGAAAAATGGATAAAGAAGTTGTGGTACTTACGTACAATGCAATATCACTCAGCAATGAAATCTATGTCATCAGGCCCATAGCAGCATAATGAGTGGATTCAGGTATGATGATTCTAACTGAAATAAGTCACACAGAAAAAGAAACATCATAAGATATCACTAATACACGGAATGTAAACTTGGCTACACAGGAACTGGATTACAAAACAGAACAGGGTCTCAAATTTAGAAAACCAACTTATGCTTGCTTAAGGGGAAAGGTGAGTTGGGGTGCTGCATAAAACCAGAGATTGAAATGAGCACAGATAAAGTTCCTTAAGCCAAATATAGAATAGACAAGAACTACTCCTTGCTCAACGAAATGGACTCAACACCCCATATTAAACGCCTAAGAATGTACCTGACTAGTAAGAATTTTCAAACCTATGGATTGCTATGTCTCCGAAAGAAAATCAAGCGTGTGTACAGGGGCATAAACGCAGCAGTGATAGGATTGGAGAGGTTCGGTGAGCAAATGAAGACCCTTTGAAGTCATATTGCATGGTACCCATTCCACGGGTCTCAACTCTCCAGGTTTAAGGGATTCTTCCTTCAGCTAAAACATGCACGTGGAACCCAGAGTATGATCAACCGTGTGATCGGGAGACGTGTTCCAATATGTCTCAGTTCTCGTCCCCTGGTACTCGGGTGCAACATTGCAGACGCTTTACTAACACTCTCCCGACTTGGAGAGTCAGTGCCTTTAACCTCCTGTTTGGCCCATTTGCAATTTCTGAGGAAGATGAACAGGAATAGGGAGAACCAATGAGAGACTAGCTGGAGGTGTCTGGACGGGCAAATTTAACTCTCATTTCCCACCAGGAAGAGGAATTAACCAAAGGCTCAGCGTGCTGTGCCGGAACCAGATTAGGGCCTGAAGCAATCCTGCGGTGTTGCGGCCAGCTCACAAGAAAGCGAGTTGAAGAAAGGAGCTCAGGGGCACTGTAATTCACAAACCTGCAGAGTTATAAATGACAGCTATCGTCCAAAAATATACTGAAGTAAGGCTGCCAAGAGGACTTGAAAGCGGGGCAGAATTGCAGGAAACCGATTTCAGGAGGTAGACTGGAATTGCATTTAAAGCATAGGAAAAGAGGCAGAACGTCCACAATGATGCACTTGGCCAAAAAGGGCGTATGCGTTTTTTCCTGAATATATTCAGGAAAAAACGCATACGCCCTTTTTGGCCAACCAAGCAAGCTTGCAAAGGAAATCTGCACTACAATGAAGTCTCACTTCCCCCCGGTCAAAAGGGCCATCTGAAAAAAGTGTAAAATCCAGAAAGGCAGGACAGGCCATGGAGAACTGGGAGCCTTGTTATGCTGATGGGCGGGATGTAAATTGCCAACAGCCACTCGGGAGAGGTGTATGGTGTTTCCTGAAACATCTAAAAAACAAAGCAACAGAGCCTTGGGCACTTCCACTTATGGTCCTATAGCTTAGGGAAATTAAAATCAAAAAGACACAGCCACCCCAATGTTTGGGACGGCTCTGTTTACAAGAAACTCGTTTACGGTACAAGTTCAATATCGCAGAAAGTGAAAAATGGATAAAGAAGTTGTGGTACTTACGTACAATGCAATATCACTCAGCAATGAAATCTATGTCATCAGGCCCGTAGCAGCATAATGAGTGGATTCAGGTATGATGATTCTAACTGAAATAAGTCACACAGAAAAAGAAACATCATAAGATATCATTAATACACGGGATGTAAACTTGGCTACACAGGAACTGGATTACAAAACAGAACAGGGTCTCAAATTTAGAAAACCAACTTATGCTTGCTTAAGGGGAAAGGTGAGTTGGGGTGCTGCATAAAACCAGAGATTGAAATGAGCACAGATAAAGTTCCTTAAGCCAAATATAGAATAGACAAGAACTACTCCTTGCTCAACGAAATGGACTCAACACCCCATTTAAACGCCTAAGAATGTACCTGACTAGTAAGAATTTTCAAACCTATGGATTGCTATGTCTCCGAAAGAAAATCAAGCGTGTGTACAGGGGCATAAACGCAGCAGTGATAGGATTGGAGAGGTTCGGTGAGCAAATGAAGACCCTTTGAAGTCATATTGCATGGTATCCATTCCACGGGTCTCAACTCTCCAGGTTTAAGGGATTCTTCCTTCAGCTGAAACATGCACGTGGAACCCAGAGTATGATCAACCGTGTGATCGGGAGACGTGTTCCAATATGTCTCAATTCTCGTCCCCTGGTACTCGGGTGTAACATTCCAGACGCTTTACTAACACTCTCCCGACTTGGAGAGTCAGTGCCTTTAACCTCCTGTTTGGCCCATTTGCAATTTCTGCGGAAGATGAACAGGAATAGGGAGAACCAATGAGAGACTAGCTGGAGGTGTCTGGACGGGCAAATTTAACTCTCATTTCCCACCAGGAAGAGGAATTAACCAAAGGCTCAGCATGCTGTGCCGGAACCAGATTAGGGCCTGAAGCAATCCTGCGGTGTTGCGGCCAGCTCACAAGAAAGCGAGTTGAAGAAAGGAGCTCAGGGGCACTGTAATTCACAAACCTGCAGAGTTATAAATGACAGCTATCATCCAAAAATATACTGAAGTAAGGCTGCCAAGAGGACTTGAAAGCGGGGCAGAATTGCAGGCAACCGATTTCAGGAGGTAGACTGGAATTGCATTTAAAGCATAAGAAAAGAGGCAGAACGTCCACAATGATGCACTTGGCCAAAAAGGGCGTATGCGTTTTATCCAGAATATATTCAGGAAAAAACGCATACGCCCTTTTTGGCCAACCAAGCAAGCTTGTAAAGGAAATCTGCACTACAATGAAGTCTCACTTCCCCCCGGTCAAAAGGGCCATCTGAAAAAAGTGTAAAATCCAGAAAGGCAGGACAGGCCATGGAGAACTGGGAGCCTTGTTATGCTGATGGGCGGGATGTAAATTGCCAACAGCCACTCGGGAGAGGTGTATGGTGTTTCCTGAAACATCTAAAAAACAAAGCAACAGAGCCTAGGGCACTTCCACTTATGGTCCTATAGCTTAGGGAAATTAAAATAAAAAAGACACAGCCACCCCAAAGTTTGGGACGGCTCTGTTTACAAGAACCTCGTTTACGGTACAAGTTCAATAGCGCAGAAAGTGAAAAATGGATAAAGAAGTTGTGGTACTTACGTACAATGCAATATCACTCAGCAATGAAATCTATGTCATCAGGCCCGTAGCAGCATAATGAGCAGATTCAGGTATGATGATTCTAACTGAAATAAGTCACACAGAAAAAGAAACATCATAAGAAAGCACTAATACACGGGATGTAAACTTGGCTACACAGGAACTGGATTACAAAACAGAACAGGGTCTCAAATTTAGAAAACCAACTTATGCTTGCTTAAGGGGAAAGGTGAGTTGGGGTACTGCATCAAACCAGAGATTGAAATGAGCACAGATAAAGTTCCTTAAGCCAAATATAGAATAGACAAGAACTACTCCTTGCTCAACGAAATGGACTCAACACCCCATATTAAACGCCTAAGAATGTACCTGACTAGTAAGTATCTTAAAACCTATGGATTGCTATGTCTCTGAAAGAAAATCAAGCGTGTGTACAGGGGCATAAACGCAGCAGTGATAGGATTGGAGAGGTTCGGTGAGCAAATGAAGACCCTTTGAAGTCATATTGCATGGTACCCATTCCACGGGTCTCAACTCTCCAGGTTTAAGGGACTCTGCCTTCAGGTAAAACATGCACGTGGAACCCAGAGTATGATCAACCGTGTGATCGGGAGACGTGTTCCAATATATCTCAGTTCTCATCCCCTGGTACTTGGGTGCAACTTTCCAGACGCTTTACTAACACTCTCCCGACTTGGAGAGTCAGTGCCTTTAACCTCCTGTTTGGCCCAGTTTGCAATTTCTGCGGAAGATGAACAGGAATAGGGAGAACCAATGAGAAACTAGCTGGAGGTGTCTGGACGGGCAAATTTAACTCTCATTTCCCACCAGGAAGAGGAATTAACCAAAGGCTCAGCGTGCCGTGCCGGAACCAGATTAGGGCCTGAAGCAATGCTGCGGTGTTCCGGCCAGCTCCCAAGAAAGCGAGTTGAAGAAAGGAGCTCAGGGGCACTGTAATTCACAAACCTGCAGAGTTATAAATGACAGCTATCGTCCAAAAATATACTGAAGTAAGGCTGCCAAGAGGACTTGAAAGCGGGGCAGAATTGCAGGCAACCGATTTCAGGAGGTAGACTGGAATTGCATTTAAAGCATAAGAAAAGAGGCAGAACGTCCACAATGATGCACTTGGCCAAAAAGGGCGTATGCGTTTTATCCAGAATATATTCAGGAAAAAACGCATACGCCCTTTTTGGCCAACCAAGCAAGCTTGCAAAGGAAATCTGCACTACAATGAAGTCTCACTTCCCCCCGGTCAAAAGGGCCATCTGAAAAAAGTGTAAAATCCAGAAAGGCAGGACAGGCCATGGAGAACTGGGAACCTTGTTATGCTGATGGGCGGGATGTAAATTGCCAAGAGCCACTCGGGAGAGGTGTATGGTGTTTCCTGAAACATCTAAAAAACAAAGCAACAGAGCCTAGGGCACTTCCACTTATGGTCCTATAACTTAGGGAAATTAAAATCAAAAAGACACAGCCACCCCAAAATTTGGGACGGCTCTGTTTACAAGAACCTGGTTTACGCTACAAGTTCAATATCGCAGAAAGCGAAAAATGGATAAAGATGTTGAGGTACTTACGTACAATGCATTATCATTCAGCAATGAAATCTAGGTCTTCAGGCCCATAGCAGCATAAAGAGTGGATTCAGGTATGATGATTCTAACTGAAATAAGTATCACAGAAAAAGAAACATCATAAGATATCACTAATACAAGGAATGTAAACTTGGCTACACAGGAACTGGATTACAAAACAGAACAGGGCCTTAAATTTAAAAAAACTACTTATGCTTGCTTAAGGGGAAAGGTGAGTTGGGGTGCTGCCTAAAACCAGAGATTGAAATGAGCACAGATAAAGTTCCTTAAGCCAAATATGGAATAGACAAGAACTACTCCTTGCTCAACGAAATGGACTCAACACCCCATATTAAACGCCTAAGAATGTACCTGACTAGTAAGAATTTTCAAACCTATGGATTGCTATGTCTCCGAAAGAGAATCAAGCTTGTGTACAGGGGCAAAAAGGCAGCAGTGATAGGATTGGAGAGGTTCGGTGAGCAAATGAAGACCCTTTGAAGTCATATTGCATGGTACCCATTCCACGGGTCTCAACTCTCCAGGTTTAAGGGATTCTTCCTTCAGCTAAAACATGCATGTGGAACCCAGAGTATGATAAACCGTATGATCGGGAGACGTGTTCCAATATGTCTCAGTTCTCGTCCCCTGGTACTCGGGTGCAACATTCCAGACGCTTTACTAACACTCTCCCGACTTGGAGAGTCAGTGCCTTTAACCTCCTGTTTGGCCCATTTGCAATTTCTGCGGAAGATGAACAGGAATAGGGAGAACCAATGAGAGACTAGCTGGAGGTGTCTGGACGGGCAAATTTAACTCTCATTTCCCACCAGGAAGAGGAATTAACCAAAGGCTCAGCGTGCCGTGCCGGAACCAGATTAGGGCCTGAAACAATCCTGCGGTGTTGCGGCCAGCTCACAAGAAAGCGAGTTGAAGAAAGGAGCTCAGGGGCACTGTAATTCACAAACCTGCAGAGTTATAAATGACAGCTATCGTCCAAAAATATACTGAAGTAAGGCTGCCAAGAGGACTTGAAAGCGGGGCAGAATTGCAGGAAACCGATTTCAGGAGGTAGACTGGAATTGCATTTAAAGCATAGGAAAAGAGGCAGAACGTCAACAATGATGCACTTGGCCAAAAGGGCGTATGCGTTTTTTCCTGAATATATTCAGGAAAAAACGCATACGCCCTTTTTGGCCAACCAAGCAAGCTTGCAAAGGAAATCTGCACTACAATGAAGTCTCACTTCCCCCCGGTCAAAAGGGCCATCTGAAAAAAGTGTAAAATCCAGAAAGGCAGGAAAGGCCATGGAGAACTGGGAGCCTTGTTATGCTGATGGGCGGGATGTAAATTGGCAACAGCCACTCGGGAGAAGTGTATGCTGTTTCCTGAAACATCTAAAAAACAAAGCAACAGAACCTAGGGCACTTCCACTTATGGTCCTATAGCTTAGGGAAATTAAAATCAAAAAGACACAGCCACCCCAAAGTTTGGGACGGCTCTGTTTACAAGAAACTCGTTTACGGTACAAGTTCAATATAGCAGAAAGCGAAAAATGGATAAAGAAGTTGTGGTACTTACGTACAATGCATTATCACTCAGCAATGAAATCTATGTCTTCAGGCCCATAGCAACATAAAGAGTGGATTCAGGTATGATGATTCTAACTGAAATAAGTATCACAGAAAAAGAAACATCATAAGATATCACTAATACACGGAATGTAAACTTGGCTACACAGGAACTGGATTACAAAACAGAACAGGGTCTCAAATTTAGAAAAACAACTTATGCTTGCTTAAGGGGAAAGGTGAGTTGGGGTGCTGCCTAAAACCAGAGATTGAAATGAGAACAGATAAAGTTCCTTAAGCCAAATATGGAATAGACAAGAACTACTCCTTGCTCAACGAAATGGACTCAACACCCCATATTAAGCGCCTAAGAATGTACCTGACTAGTAAGTATCTTAAAACCTATGGATTGCTATGTCTCTGAAAGAAAATCAAGCATGTGTACAGGGGCATAAACGCAGCAGTGATAGGATTGGAGAGGTTCGGTGAGCAAATGAAGACCCTTTGAAGTCATATTGCATGGTACCCATTCCACGGGTCTCAACTCTCCAGGTTTAAGGGATTCTGCCTTCAGGTAAAACATGCACGTGGAACCCAGAGTATGATCAACCGTGTGATCGGGAGACGTGTTCCAATATGTCTCAATTCTCGTCCCCTGGTACTCGGGTGTAACATTCCAGACGCTTTACTAACACTCTCCCGACTTGGAGAGTCAGTGCCTTTAACCTCCTGTTTGGCTCATTTGCAATTTCTGAGGAAGATGAACAGGAATAGGGAGAACCAATGAGAGACTAGGTGGAGGTGCCTGGACGGGCAAATTTAACTCTCATTTCCCACCAGGAAGAGGAATTAACCAAAGGCTCAGCGTGCCGTGCCGGAACCAGATTAGGGCCTGAAGCAATCCTGCAGTGTTGCGGCCAGCTCCCAAGAAAGCGAGTTGAAGAAAGGAGCTCAGGGGCACTGTAATTCACAAACCTGCAGAGTTATAAATGACAGCTATCGTCCAAAAATATACTGAAGTAAGGCTGCCAAGAGGACTTGAAAGCGGGGCAGAATTGCAGGAAACCGATTTCAGGAGGTAGACTGGAATTGCATTTAAAGCATAGGAAAAGAGGCAGAACGTCCACAATGATGCACTTGGCCAAAAAGGGCGTATGCGTTTTTTCCTGAATATATTCAGGAAAAAACGCATACGCCCTTTTTGGCCAACCAAGCAAGCTTGCAAAGGAAATCTGCACTACAATGAAGTCTCACTTCCCCCCAGTCAAAAGGGCCATCTGAAAAAAGTGTAAAATCCAGAAAGGCAGGACAGGCCATGGAGAACTGGGAGCCTTGTTATGCTGATGGGCGGGATGTAAATTGCCAACAGCCACTCGGGAGAGGTGTATGGTGTTTCCTGAAACATCTAATAAACAAAGCAACAGAGCCTAGGGCACTTACACTTATGGTCCTATAGCTTAGGGAAATTAAAATCAAAAAGACACAGCCACCCCAAAGTTTGGGAAGGCTCTGTTTACAAGAACCTCGTTTACGGTACAAGTTCAATATCACAGAAAGTGAAAAATGGATAAAGAAGTTGTGGTACATACGTTCAATGCAATATCACTCAGCAATGAAATCTATGTCATCAGGCCCGTAGCAGCATAATGAGTGGATTCAGGTATGATGATTCTAACTGAAATAAGTCACAGAGAAAAAGAAACATCATAAGATATCACTAATACACGGAATGTAAACTTGGCTACACAGGAACTGGATTACAAAACAGAACAGGGTCTCAAATTTAGAAAACCAACTTATGCTTGCTTAAGTGGAAAGGTGAGTTGGGGTGCTACATAAAACCAGAGATTGAAATGAGCACAGATAAAGTTTCTTAAGCCAAATATGGAATAGACAAGAACTACTCCTTGCTCAGCGAAATGGACTCAACACCCCATATTAAACGCCTAAGAATGTACCTGACTAGTAAGTATCTTAAAACCTATGGATTGCTACGTCTCTGAAAGAAAATCAAGCGTGTGTACAGGGGCATAAACGCAGCAGTGATAGGATTGGAGAGGTTCGGTGAGCAAATGAAGACCCTTTGAAGTCATATTGCATGGTACCCATTCCACGGGTCTCAACTCTCCAGGTTTAAGGGACTCTGCCTTCAGTTAAAACATGCACCTGGAACCCATAGTATGATCAACCGTGTGATCGGGAGACGTGTTCCAATATGTCTCAGTTCTCATCCCCTGGTACTCGGGTGCAACTTTCCAGACGCTTTACTAACACTCTCCCGACTTGGAGAGTCAGTGCCTTTAACCTCCTGTTTGGCCCAGTTTGCAATTTCTGCGGAAGATGAACAGGAATAGGGAGAACCAAAGAGAAACTAGCTGGAGGTGTCTGGACGGGCAAATTTAACTCTCATTTCCCACCAGGAAGAAGAATTAACCAAAGGCTCAGCGTGCCGTGCCGGAACCAGATTAGGGCCTGAAGCAATGCTGCGGTGTTCCGGCCAGCTCCCAAGAAAGCGAGTTGAAGAAAGGAGCTCAGGGGCACTGTAATTCACAAACCTGCAGAGTTATAAATGACAGCTATCGTCCAAAAATATACTGAAGTAAGGCTGCCAAGAGGACTTGAAAGCGGGGCAGAATTGCAGGCAACCGATTTCAGGAGGTAGACTGGAATTGCATTTAAAGCATAAGAAAAGAGGCAGAACGTCCACAATGATGCACTTGGCCAAAAAGGGCGTATGCGTTTTATCCTGAATATATTCAGGAAAAAACGCATACGCCCTTTTTGGCCAACCAAGCAAGCTTGCAAAGGAAATCTGCACTACAATGAAGTCTCACTTCCCCCCGGTCAAAAGGGCCATCTGAAAAAAGTGTAAAATCCAGAAAGGCAGGACAGGCCATGGAGAACTGGGAACCTTGTTATGCTGATGGGCGGGATGTAAATTGCCAAGAGCCACTCGGGAGAGGTGTATGGTGTTTCCTGAAACATCTAAAAAACAAAGCAACAGAGCCTAGGGCACTTCCACTTATGGTCCTATAACTTAGGGAAATTAAAATCAAAAAGACACAGCCACCCCAAAATTTGGGACGGCTCTGTTTACAAGAACCTGGTTTACGCTACAAGTTCAATATCGCAGAAAGCGAAAAATGGATAAAGATGTTGAGGTACTTACGTACAATGCATTATCATTCAGCAATGAAATCTAGGTCTTCAGGCCCATAGCAGCATAAAGAGTGGATTCAGGTATGATGATTCTAACTGAAATAAGTATCACAGAAAAAGAAACATCATAAGATATCACTACTACAAGGAATGTAAACTTGGCTACACAGGAACTGGATTACAAAACAGAACAGGGCCTTAAATTTAAAAAAACTACTTATGCTTGCTTAAGGGGAAAGGTGAGTTGGGGTGCTGCCTAAAACCAGAGATTGAAATGAGCACAGATAAAGTTCCTTAAGCCAAATATGGAATAGACAAGAACTACTCCTTGCTCAACGAAATGGACTCAACACCCCATATTAAACGCCTAAGAATGTACCTGACTAGTAAGAATTTTCAAACCTATGGATTGCTATGTCTCCGAAAGAGAATCAAGCTTGTGTAAAGGGACAAAAAGGCAGCAGTGATAGGATTGGAGAGGTTCGGTGAGCAAATGAAGACCCTTTGAAGTCATATTGCATGGTACCCATTCCACGGGTCTCAACTCTCCAGGTTTAAGGGATTCTTCCTTCAGCTAAAACATGCATGTGGAACCCAGAGTATGATAAACCGTATGATCGGGAGACGTGTTCCAATATGTCTCAGTTCTCGTCCCCTGGTACTCGGGTGCAACATTCCAGACGCTTTACTAACACTCTCCCGACTTGGAGAGTCAGTGCCTTTAACCTCCTGTTTGGCCCATTTGCAATTTCTGCGGAAGATGAACAGGAATAGGGAGAACCAATGAGAGACTAGCTGGAGGTGTCTGGACGGGCAAATTTAACTCTCATTTCCCACCAGGAAGAGGAATTAACCAAAGGCTCAGCGTGCCGTGCCGGAACCAGATTAGGGCCTGAAGCAATCCTGCGGTGTTGCGGCCAGCTCACAAGAAAGCGAGTTGAAGAAAGGAGCTCAGGGGCACTGTAATTCACAAACCTGCAGAGTTATAAATGACAGCTATCGTCCAAAAATATACTGAAGTAAGGCTGCCAAGAGGACTTGAAAGCGGGGCAGAATTGCAGGAAACCGATTTCAGGAGGTAGACTGGAATTGCATTTAAAGCATAGGAAAAGAGGCAGAACGTCAACAATGATGCACTTGGCCAAAAGGGCGTATGCGTTTTTTCCTGAATATATTCAGGAAAAAACGCATACGCCCTTTTTGGCCAACCAAGCAAGCTTGCAAAGGAAATCTGCACTACAATGAAGTCTCACTTCCCCCCGGTCAAAAGGGCCATCTGAAAAAAGTGTAAAATCCAGAAAGGCAGGAAAGGCCATGGAGAACTGGGAGCCTTGTTATGCTGATGGGCGGGATGTAAATTGGCAACAGCCACTCGGGAGAAGTGTATGCTGTTTCCTGAAACATCTAAAAAACAAAGCAACAGAGCCTAGGGCACTTCCACTTATGGTCCTATAGCTTAGGGAAATTAAAATCAAAAAGACACAGCCACCCCAAAGTTTGGGACGGCTCTGTTTACAAGAACCTCGTTTACGGTACAAGTTCAATAGCGCAGAAAGTGAAAAATGGATAAAGAAGTTGTGGTACTTACGTACAATGCAATATCACTCAGCAATGAAATCTATGTCATCAGGCCCGTAGCAGCATAATGAGCGGATTCAGGTATGATGATTCTAACTGAAATAAGTCACACAGAAAAAGAAACATCATAAGAAAGCACTAATACACGGGATGTAAACTTGGCTACACAGGAACTGGATTACAAAACAGAACAGGGTCTCAAATTTAGAAAACCAACTTATGCTTGCTTAAGGGGAAAGGTGAGTTGGGGTACTGCATCAAACCAGAGATTGAAATGAGCACAGATAAAGTTCCTTAAGCCAAATATAGAATAGACAAGAACTACTCCTTGCTCAACGAAATGGACTCAACACCCCATATTAAACGCCTAAGAATGTACCTGACTAGTAAGTATCTTAAAACCTATGGATTGCTATGTCTCTGAAAGAAAATCAAGCGTGTGTACAGGGGCATAAACGCAGCAGTGATAGGATTGGAGAGGTTCGGTGAGCAAATGAAGACCCTTTGAAGTCATATTGCATGGTACCCATTCCACGGGTCTCAACTCTCCAGGTTTAAGGGACTCTGCCTTCAGTTAAAACATGCACGTGGAACCCAGAGTATGATCAACCGTGTGATCGGGAGACGTGTTCCAAAATGTCTCAGTTCTCGTCCCCTGGTACTCGGGTGCAACTTTCCAGACGCTTTACTAACACTCTCCCGACTTGGAGAGTCAGTGCCTTTAACCTCCTGTTTGGCCCATTTGCAATTTCTGCGGAAGATGAACAGGAATAGGGAGAACCAATGAGAGACTAGCTGGAGGTGTCTGGACGGGCAAATTTAACTCTCATTTCCCACCAGGAAGAGGAATTAACCAAAGGCTCAGCGTGCCGTGCCGGAACCAGATTAGGGCCTGAAACAATCCTGCGGTGTTGCGGCCAGCTCCCAAGAAAGCGAGTTGAAGAAAGGAGCTCAGGGGCACTGTAATTCACAAACCTGCAGAGTTATAAATGACAGCTATCGTCCAAAAATATACTGAAGTAAGGCTGCCAAGAGGACTTGAAAGCGGGGCAGAATTGCAGGCAACCGATTTCAGGAGGTAGACTGGAATTGCATTTAAAGCATAAGAAAAGAGGCAGAACGTCCACAATGATGCACTTGGCCAAAAAGGGCGTATGCGTTTTATCCTGAATATATTCAGGAAAAAACGCATACGCCCTTTTTGGCCAACCAAGCAAGCTTGCAAAGGAAATCTGCACTACAATGAAGTCTCACTTCCCCCCGGTCAAAAGGGCCATCTGAAAAAAGTGTAAAATCCAGAAAGGTAGGACAGGCCATGGAGAACTGGGAACCTTGTTATGCTGATGGGCGGGATGTAAATTGCCAAGAGCCACTCGGGAGAGGTGTATGGTGTTTCCTGAAACATCTAAAAAACAAAGCAACAGAGCCTAGGGCACTTCCACTTATGGTCCTATAACTTAGGGAAATTAAAATCAAAAAGACACAGCCACCCCAAAATTTGGGACGGCTCTGTTTACAAGAACCTGGTTTACGCTACAAGTTCAATATCGCAGAAAGCGAAAAATGGATAAAGATGTTGAGGTACTTACGTACAATGCATTATCATTCAGCAATGAAATCTAGGTCTTCAGGCCCATAGCAGCATAAAGAGTGGATTCAGGTATGATGATTCTAACTGAAATAAGTATCACAGAAAAAGAAACATCATAAGATATCACTAATACAAGGAATGTAAACTTGGCTACACAGGAACTGGATTACAAAACAGAACAGGGCCTTAAATTTAAAAAAACTACTTATGCTTGCTTAAGGGGAAAGGTGAGTTGGGGTGCTGCCTAAAACCAGAGATTGAAATGAGCACAGATAAAGTTCCTTAAGCCAAATATGGAATAGACAAGAACTACTCCTTGCTCAACGAAATGGACTCAACACCCCATATTAAACGCCTAAGAATGTACCTGACTAGTAAGAATTTTCAAACCTATGGATTGCTATGTCTCCGAAAGAGAATCAAGCTTGTGTACAGGGGCAAAAAGGCAGCAGTGATAGGATTGGAGAGGTTCGGTGAGCAAATGAAGACCCTTTGAAGTCATATTGCATGGTACCCATTCCACGGGTCTCAACTCTCCAGGTTTAAGGGATTCTTCCTTCAGCTAAAACATGCATGTGGAACCCAGAGTATGATAAACCGTATGATCGGGAGACGTGTTCCAATATGTCTCAGTTCTCGTCCCCTGGTACTCGGGTGCAACATTCCAGACGCTTTACTAACACTCTCCCGACTTGGAGAGTCAGTGCCTTTAACCTCCTGTTTGGCCCATTTGCAATTTCTGCGGAAGATGAACAGGAATAGGGAGAACCAATGAGAGACTAGCTGGAGGTGTCTGGACGGGCAAATTTAACTCTCATTTCCCACCAGGAAGAGGAATTAACCAAAGGCTCAGCGTGCCGTGCCGGAACCAGATTAGGGCCTGAAACAATCCTGCGGTGTTGCGGCCAGCTCACAAGAAAGCGAGTTGAAGAAAGGAGCTCAGGGGCACTGTAATTCACAAACCTGCAGAGTTATAAATGACAGCTATCGTCCAAAAATATACTGAAGTAAGGCTGCCAAGAGGACTTGAAAGCGGGGCAGAATTGCAGGAAACCGATTTCAGGAGGTAGACTGGAATTGCATTTAAAGCATAGGAAAAGAGGCAGAACGTCAACAATGATGCACTTGGCCAAAAGGGCGTATGCGTTTTTTCCTGAATATATTCAGGAAAAAACGCATACGCCCTTTTTGGCCAACCAAGCAAGCTTGCAAAGGAAATCTGCACTACAATGAAGTCTCACTTCCCCCCGGTCAAAAGGGCCATCTGAAAAAAGTGTAAAATCCAGAAAGGCAGGAAAGGCCATGGAGAACTGGGAGCCTTGTTATGCTGATGGGCGGGATGTAAATTGGCAACAGCCACTCGGGAGAAGTGTATGCTGTTTCCTGAAACATCTAAAAAACAAAGCAACAGAACCTAGGGCACTTCCACTTATGGTCCTATAGCTTAGGGAAATTAAAATCAAAAAGACACAGCCAACCCAAAGTTTGGGACGGCTCTGTTTACAAGAAACTCGTTTACGGTACAAGTTCAATATCGCAGAAAGCGAAAAATGGATAAAGAAGTTGTGGTACTTACGTACAATGCATTATCACTCAGCAATGAAATCTATGTCTTCAGGCCCATAGCAACATAAAGAGTGGATTCAGGTATGATGATTCTAACTGAAATAAGTATCACAGAAAAAGAAACATCATAAGATATCACTAATACACGGAATGTAAACTTGGCTACACAGGAACTGGATTACAAAACAGAACAGGGTCTCAAATTTAGAAAAACAACTTATGCTTGCTTAAGGGGAAAGGTGAGTTGGGGTGCTGCCTAAAACCAGAGATTGAAATGAGAACAGATAAAGTTCCTTAAGCCAAATATGGAATAGACAAGAACTACTCCTTGCTCAACGAAATGGACTCAACACCCCATATTAAGCGCCTAAGAATGTACCTGACTAGTAAGTATCTTAAAACCTATGGATTGCTATGTCTCTGAAAGAAAATCAAGCATGTGTACAGGGGCATAAACGCAGCAGTGATAGGATTGGAGAGGTTCGGTGAGCAAATGAAGACCCTTTGAAGTCATATTGCATGGTACCCATTCCACGGGTCTCAACTCTCCAGGTTTAAGGGATTCTGCCTTCAGGTAAAACATGCACGTGGAACCCAGAGTATGATCAACCGTGTGATCGGGAGACGTGTTCCAATATGTCTCAATTCTCGTCCCCTGGTACTCGGGTGTAACATTCCAGACGCTTTACTAACACTCTCCCGACTTGGAGAGTCAGTGCCTTTAACCTCCTGTTTGGCTCATTTGCAATTTCTGAGGAAGATGAACAGGAATAGGGAGAACCAATGAGAGACTAGGTGGAGGTGCCTGGACGGGCAAATTTAACTCTCATTTCCCACCAGGAAGAGGAATTAACCAAAGGCTCAGCGTGCCGTGCCGGAACCAGATTAGGGCCTGAAGCAATCCTGCAGTGTTGCGGCCAGCTCCCAAGAAAGCGAGTTGAAGAAAGGAGCTCAGGGGCACTGTAATTCACAAACCTGCAGAGTTATAAATGACAGCTATCGTCCAAAAATATACTGAAGTAAGGCTGCCAAGAGGACTTGAAAGCGGGGCAGAATTGCAGGAAACCGATTTCAGGAGGTAGACTGGAATTGCATTTAAAGCATAGGAAAAGAGGCAGAACGTCCACAATGATGCACTTGGCCAAAAAGGGCGTATGCGTTTTTTCCTGAATATATTCAGGAAAAAACGCATACGCCCTTTTTGGCCAACCAAGCAAGCTTGCAAAGGAAATCTGCACTACAATGAAGTCTCACTTCCCCCCAGTCAAAAGGGCCATCTGAAAAAAGTGTAAAATCCAGAAAGGCAGGACAGGCCATGGAGAACTGGGAGCCTTGTTATGCTGATGGGCGGGATGTAAATTGCCAACAGCCACTCGGGAGAGGTGTATGGTGTTTCCTGAAACATCTAAAAAACAAAGCAACAGAGCCTAGGGCACTTACACTTATGGTCCTATAGCTTAGGGAAATTAAAATCAAAAAGACACAGCCACCCCAAAGTTTGGGAAGGCTCTGTTTACAAGAACCTCATTTACGGTACAAGTTCAATATCACAGAAAGTGAAAAATGGATAAAGAAGTTGTGGTACATACGTTCAATGCAATATCACTCAGCAATGAAATCTATGTCATCAGGCCCGTAGCAGCAAAATGAGTGGATTCAGGTATGATGATTCTAACTGAAATAAGTCACAGAGAAAAACAAACATCATAAGATATCACTAATACACGGAATGTAAACTTGGCTACACAGGAACTGGATTACAAAACAGAACAGGGTCTCAAATTTAGAAAACCAACTTATGCTTGCTTAAGTGGAAAGGTGAGTTGGGGTGCTGCATAAAACCAGAGATTGAAATGAGCACAGATAAAGTTTCTTAAGCCAAATATGGAATAGACAAGAACTACTCCTTGCTCAGCGAAATGGACTCAACACCCCATATTAAACGCCTAAGAATGTACCTGACTAGTAAGTATCTTAAAACCTATGGATTGCTACGTCTCTGAAAGAAAATCAAGCGTGTGTACAGGGGCATAAACGCAGCAGTGATAGGATTGGAGAGGTTCGGTGAGCAAATGAAGACCCTTTGAAGTCATATTGCATGGTACCCATTCCACGGGTCTCAACTCTCCAGGTTTAAGGGATTCTGTCTTTAGGTAAAACATGCACGTGGAACCCAGAGTATGATCAACAGTGTGATCGGGAGACATGTTCCAATATGTCTCAGTTCTCGTCCCCTGGTACTCAGGTGCAACATTGCAGACGCTTTACTATCACTCTCCCGACTTGGAGAGTCAGTGCCTTTAACCTCCTGTTTGGCCCATTTGCAATTTCTGAGGAAGATGAACAGGAATAGGGAGAACCAATGAGAGACTAGCTGGAGGTGTCTGGACGGGCAAATTTAACTCTCATTTCCCACCAGGAAGAGGAATTAACCAAAGGCTAAGCGTGCCGTGCCGGAACCAGATTAGGGCCTGAAGCAATCCTGTGGTGTTGCGGCCAGCTCACAAGAAAGCGAGTTGAAGAAAGGAGCTCAGGGGCACTGTAATTCACAAACCTGCAGAGTTATAAATGACAGCTATCGTCCAAAAATATACTGAAGTAAGGCTGCCAAGAGGACTTGAAAGCGGGACAGAATTGCAGGAAACCGATTTCAGGAGGTAGACTGGAATTGCATTTAAAGCATAGGAAAAGAGGCAGAACGTCCACAATGATGCACTTGGCCAAAAAGGGCGTATGCGTTTTTTCCTGAATATATTCAGGAAAAAATGCATACGCCCTTTTTGGCCAACCAAGCAAGCTTGCAAAGGAAATCTGCACTACAATGAAGTCTCACTTCCCCCCGGTCAAAAGGGCCACCTGAAAAAAGTGTAAAATCCAGAAAGGCAGGACAGGCCATGGAGAACTGGGAGCCTTGTTATGCTGATGGGCGGGATGTAAATTGCCAACAGCCACTCGGGAGAGGTGTATGGTGTTTCCTGAAACATCTAAAAAACAAAGCAACAGAGCCTAGGGCACTTCCACTTATGGTCCTATAGCTTAGGGAAATTAAAATCAAAAAGACACAGCCACCCCAAAGTTTGGGATAGCTCTGTTTACAAGACCCTCGTTTACGGTACAAGTTCAATATCGCAGATAGTGAAAAATGGATAAAGAAGTTGTGGTACTTACGTACAATGCAATATCACTCAGCAATGAAATCTATGTCATCAGGCCCGTAGCAGCATAATGAGTGGATTCAGGTATGATGATTCTAACTGAAATAAGTCACACAGAAAAAGAAACATCATAAGATATCACTAATACACGGAATGTAAACTTGGCTACACAGGAACTGGATTACAAAACAGAACAGGGTCTCAAATTTAGAAAACCTACTTATGCTTGCTTAAGGGGAAAGGTGAGTTGGGGTGCTGCATAAAACCTGAGATTGAAATGAGCACAGATAAAGTTCCTTAAGCCAAATATGGAATAGACAAGAGCTACTCCTTGCTCAACGAAATGGACTCAACACCCCATATTAAACGCCTAAGAATGTACCTGACTAGTAAGTATCTTAAAACCTATGGATTGCTATGTCTCTGAAAGAAAATCAAGCGTGTGTACAGGGGCATAAACGCAGCAATGATAGGATTGGAGAGGTTCGGTGAGCAAATGAAGACCCTTTGAAGTCATATTGCATGGTACCCATTCCACGGGTCTCAACTCTCCGGGTTTAAGGGATTCTTCCTTCAGCTAAAACATGTATGTGGAACCCAGAGTATGATCAACCGTGTGATCGGGAGACGTGTTCCAATATGTCTCAGTTCTCGTCCCCTGGTACGCGGGTGCAACATTCCAGACGCTTTACTAACACTCTCCCGACTTGGAGAGTCAGTGCCTTTAACCTCCTGTTTGGCCCAGTTTGCAATTTCTGCGGAAGATGAACAGGAATAGGGAGAACCAATGAGAGACTAGGTGGAGGTGTGTGGACGGGCAAATTTAACTCTCATTTTCCACCAGGAAGAGGAATTAACCAAAGTCTCAGAGTGCCGTGCTGGAACCAGATTAGGGCCTGAAGCAATCCTGCGGTGTTGCGGCCAGCTCACAAGAAAGCGAGTTGAAGAAAGGAGCTCAGGGGCACTGTAATTCACAAACCTGCAGAGTTATAAATGACAGCTATCGTCCAAAAATATACTGAAGTAAGGCTGCCAAGAGGACTTGAAAGCCTGTAGAATTGCAGGAAAACGATTTCAGGAGGTAGACTGGAATTGCATTTAAAGCATAGGAAAAGAGGCAGAACGTCCACAATGATGCACTTGGCCAAAAAGGGCGTATGCGTTTTTTCCTGAATATATTCAGGAAAAAACGCATACGCCCTTTTTGGCCAACCAAGCAAGCTTGCAAAGGAAATCTGCACTACAATGAAGTCTCACTTCCCCCGGTCAAAAGGGCCATCTGAAAAAAGTGTAAAATCCAGAAAGGCAAGACAGGCCATGGAGAACTGGGAGCCTTGTTATGCTGATGGGCGGGATGTAAATTGCCAACAGCCACTCGGGAGAGGTGTATGGTGTTCCCTGAAACATCTAAAAAACAAAGCAACAGAGCCTAGGGCACTTCCACTTATGGTCCTATAGCTTAGGGAAATTAAAATCAAAAAGACACAGCCACCCCAAAGTTTGGGACGGCTCTGTTTACAAGAACCTCTTTTACGGTACAAGTTCAATATCGCAGAAAGTGAAAAATGGATAAAGAATTTGTGGTACTTACGTACAATGCAATATCACTCAGCAATGAAATCTATGTCATCAGGCCCGTAGCAGCATAATGAGTGGATTCAGGTATGATGATTCTAACTGAAATAAGTCACACAGAAAAAGAAACATCATAAGATATCACTAATACACGGAATGTAAACTTGGCTACACAGGAACTGGATTACAAAACAGAACAGGGTCTCAAATTTAGAAAACCAACTTATGCTTGCTTAAGGGGAAAGGTGAGTTGGGGTGCTGCATAAAACCAGAGATTGAAATGAGCACAGATAAAGTTCCTTAAGCCAAATATGGAATAGACAAGAACTACTCCTTGTTCAACGAAATGGACTCAACACCCCATATTAAACGCCTAAGAATGTACCTGACTAGTAAGTATCTTAAAACCTCTGGATAGCTATGTCTCCGAAAGAGAATCAAGCTTGTGTACAGGGGCATAAACGCAGCAGTGATAGGATTGGAGAGGTTCGGTGAGCAAATGAAGACCCTTTGAAGTCATATTGCATGGTACCCATTCCACGGGTCTCAACTCTCCAGGTTTAGGGGATTGTTCCTTCAGCTAAAACATGCATGTGGAACCCAGAGTATGATCAACCGTGTGATCGGGAGACGTGTTCCAATATGTCTCAGTTCTCGTCCCCTGGTACTCGGGTGTAACATTCCAGACGCTTTACTAACACTCTCCCGACTTGGAGAGTCAGTGCCTTTAACATCCTGTCTGTCCCATTTGCAATTTCTGCGGAAGATGAACAGGAATACGGAGAACCAATGAGAGACTAGCTGGAGGTGTCTGGACGGGCAAATTTAACTCTCATTTCCCACCAGGAAGAGGAATTAACCAAAGGCTCAGCGTGCCGTGCCGGAACCAGATTAGGGCCTGAAGCAATCCTGCGGTGTTGCGGCCAGCTCACAAGAAAGCGAGTTGAAGAAAGGAGCTCAGGGGCACTGTAATTCACAAACCTGCAGAGTTATAAATGACAGCTATCGTCCAAAAATATATTGAACTAAGGCTGCCAAGAGGACTTGAAAGCGGGGCAGAATTGCAGGAAACCGATTTCAGGAGGTAGACTGGAATTGCATTTAAAGCATAGGAAAAGAGGCAGAACGTCCACAATGATGCACTTGGCCAAAAAGGGCGTATGCGTTTTTTCCTGAATATATTCAGGAAAAAACGCATATGCCCTTTTTGGCCAACCAAGCAAGCTTGCAAAGGAAATCTGCACTACAATGAAGTCTCACTTCCCCCCAGTCAAAAGGGCCATCTGAAAAAAGTGTAAAATCCAGAAAGGCAGGACAGGCCATGGAGAACTGGGAGCCTTGTTATGCTGATGGGCGGGATGTAAATTGCCAACAGCCACTCGGGAGAGGTGTATGGTGTTTCCTGAAACATCTAAAAAACAAAGCAACAGAGCCTAGGGCACTTACACTTATGGTCCTATAGCTTAGGGAAATTAAAATCAAAAAGACACAGCCACCCCAAAGTTTGGGAAGGCTCTGTTTACAAGAACCTCGTTTACGGTACAAGTTCAATATCACAGAAAGTGAAAAATGGATAAAGAAGTTGTGGTACATACGTTCAATGCAATATCACTCAGCAATGAAATCTATGTCATCAGGCCCGTAGCAGCATAATGAGTGGATTCAGGTATGATGATTCTAACTGAAATAAGTCACAGAGAAAAAGAAACATCATAAGATATCACTAATACACGGAATGTAAACTTGGCTACAGAGGAACTGGATTACAAAACAGAACAGGGTCTCAAATTTAGAAAACCAACTTATGCTTGCTTAAGTGGAAAGGTGAGTTGGGGTGCTGCATAAAACCAGAGATTGAAATGAGCACAGATAAAGTTTCTTAAGCCAAATATGGAATAGACAAGAACTACTCCTTGCTCAGCGAAATGGACTCAACACCCCATATTAAACGCCTAAGAATGTACCTGACTAGTAAGTATCTTAAAACCTATGGATTGCTACGTCTCTGAAAGAAAATCAAGCGTGTGTACAGGGGCATAAACGCAGCAGTGATAGGATTGGAGAGGTTCGGTGAGCAAATGAAGACCCTTTGAAGTCATATTGCATGGTACCCATTCCACGGGTCTCAACTCTCCAGGTTTAAGGGATTCTGTCTTTAGGTAAAACATGCACGTGGAACCCAGAGTATGATCAACAGTGTGATCGGGAGACATGTTCCAATATGTCTCAGTTCTCGTCCCCTGGTACTCAGGTGCAACATTCCAGACGCTTTACTATCACTCTCCCGACTTGGAGAGTCAGTGCCTTTAACCTCCTGTTTGGCCCATTTGCAATTTCTGAGGAAGATGAACAGGAATAGGGAGAACCAATGAGAGACTAGGTGGAGGTGTCTGGACGGGCAAATTTAACTCTCATTTCCCACCAGGAAGAGGAATTAACCAAAGGCTCAGCGTGCCATGCCGGAACCAGATTAGGGCCTGAAGCAATCCTGTGGTGTTGCGGCCAGCTCACAAGAAAGCGAGTTGAAGAAAGGAGCTCAGGGGCACTGTAATTCACAAACCTGCAGAGTTATAAATGACAGCTATCGTCCAAAAATATACTGAAGTAAGGCTGCCAAGAGGACTTGAAAGCGGGGCAGAATTGCAGGAAACCGATTTCAGGAGGTAGACTGGAATTGCATTTAAAGCATAGGAAAAGAGGCAGAACGTCCACAATGATGCACTTGGCCAAAAAGGGCGTATGCGTTTTTTCCTGAATATATTCAGGAAAAAATGCATACGCCCTTTTTGGCCAACCAAGCAAGCTTGCAAAGGAAATCTGCACTACAATGAAGTCTCACTTCCCCCCGGTCAAAAGGGCCACCTGAAAAAAGTGTAAAATCCAGAAAGGCAGGACAGGCCATGGAGAACTGGGAGCCTTGTTATGCTGATGGGCGGGATGTAAATTGCCAACAGCCACTCGGGAGAGGTGTATGGTGTTTCCTGAAACATCTCAAAAACAAAGCAACAGAGCCTAGGGCACTTCCACTTATGGTCCTATAGCTTAGGGAAATTAAAATCAAAAAGACACAGCCACCCCAAAGTTTGGGACAGCTCTGTTTACAAGACCCTCGTTTACGGTACAAGTTCAATATCGCAGATAGTGAAAAATGGATAAAGAAGTTGTGGTACTTACGTACAATGCAATATCACTCAGCAATGAAATCTATGTCATCAGGCCCGTAGCAGCATAATGAGTGGATTCAGGTATGATGATTCTAACTGAAATAAGTCACACAGAAAAAGAAACATCATAAGATATCACTAATACACGGAATGTAAACTTGGCTACACAGGAACTGGATTACAAAACAGAACAGGGTCTCAAATTTAGAAAACCTACTTATGCTTGCTTAAGGGGAAAGGTGAGTTGGGGTGCTGCATAAAACCTGAGATTGAAATGAGCACAGATAAAGTTCCTTAAGCCAAATATGGAATAGACAAGAGCTACTCCTTGCTCAACGAAATGGACTCAACACCCCATATTAAACGCCTAAGAATGTACCTGACTAGTAAGTATCTTAAAACCTATGGATTGCTATGTGTCTGAAAGAAAATCAAGCGTGTGTACAGGGGCATAAACGCAGCAGTGATAGGATTGGAGAGGTTTGGTGAGCAAATGAAGACCCTTTGAAGTCATATTGCATGGTACCCATTCCACGGGTCTCAACTCTCCGGGTTTAAGGGATTCTTCCTTCAGCTAAAACATGTATGTGGAACCCAGAGTATGATCAACCGTGTGATCGGGAGACGTGTTCCAATATGTCTCAGTTCTCGTCCCCTGGTACGCGGGTGCAACATTCCAGACGCTTTACTAACACTCTCCCGACTTGGAGAGTCAGTGCCTTTAACCTCCTGTTTGGCTCAGTTTGCAATTTCTGCGGAAGATGAACAGGAATAGGGAGAAGCAATGAGAGACTAGCTGGAGGTGTCTGGACGGGCAAATTTAACTCTCATTTTCCACCAGGAAGAGGAATTAACCAAAGTCTCAGAGTGCCGTGCTGGAACCAGATTAGGGCCTGAAGCAATCCTGCGATGTTGCGGCCAGCTCACAAGAAAGCGAGTTGAAGAAAGGAGCTCAGGGGCACTGTAATTCACAAACCTGCAGAGTTATAAATGACAGCTATCGTCCAAAAATATACTGAAGTAAGGCTGCCAAGAGGACTTGAAAGCGGGGCAGAATTGCAGGAAACCGATTTCAGGAGGTAGACTGGAATTGCATTTAAAGCATAGGAAAAGAGGCAGAACGTCCACAATGATGCACTTGGCCAAAAAGTGCGTATGCGTTTTTTCCTGAATATATTCAGGAAAAAACGCATACGCCCTTTTTGGCCAACCAAGCAAGCTTGCAAAGGAAATCTGCACTACAATGAAGTCTCACTTCCCCCGGTCAAAAGGGCCATCTGAAAAAAGTGTAAAATCCAGAAAGGCAAGACAGGCCATGGAGAACTGGGAGCCTTGTTATGCTGATGGGCGGGATGTAAATTGCCAACAGCCACTCCGGAGAGGTGTATGGTGTTCCCTGAAACATCTAAAAAACAAAGCAACAGAGCCTAGGGCAATTCCACTTATGGTCCTATAGCTTAGGGAAATTAAAATCAAAAAGACACAGCCACCCCAAAGTTTGGGACGGCTCTGTTTACAAGAACCTCGTTTACGGTACAAGTTCAATATCGCAGAAAGTGAAAAATGGATAAAGAAGTTGTGGTACTTACGTACAATGCAATATCACTCAGCAATGAAATCTATGTCATCAGGCCCATAGCAGCATAATGAGTGGATTCAGGTATGATGATTCTAACTGAAATAAGTCACACAGAAAAAGAAACATCATAAGATATCACTAATACACGGAATGTAAACTTGGCTACACAGGAACTGGATTACAAAACAGAACAGGGTCTCAAATTTAGAAAACCAACTTATGCTTGCTTAAGGGGAAAGGTGAGTTGGGGTGCTGCATAAAACCAGAGATTGAAATGAGCACAGATAAAGTTCCTTAAGCCAAATATGGAATAGACAAGAACTACTCCTTGTTCAACGAAATGGACTCAACACCCCATATTAAACGCCTAAGAATGTACCTGACTAGTAAGTATCTTAAAACCTCTGGATAGCTATGTCTCCGAAAGAGAATCAAGCTTGTGTACAGGGGCATAAACGCAGCAGTGATAGGATTGGAGAGGTTCGGTGAGCAAATGAAGACCCTTTGAAGTCATATTGCATGGTACCCATTCCACGGGTCTCAACTCTCCAGGTTTAAGGGATTCTTCCTTCAGCTAAAACATGCATGTTGAACCCAGAGTATGATCAACCGTGTGATCGGGAGACGTGTTCCAATATGTCTCAGTTCTCGTCCCCTGGTACTCGGGTGCAACATTCCAGACGCTTTACTAACACTCTCCCGACTTGGAGAGTCAGTGCCTTTAACCTCCTGTCTGTCCCATTTGCAATTTCTGCGGAAGATGAACAGGAATACGGAGAACCAATGATAGACTAGCTGGAGGTGTCTGGACGGGCAAATTTAACTCTCATTTCCCACCAGGAAGAGGAATTAACCAAAGGCTCAGCGTGCCGTGCCGGAACCAGATTAGGGCCTGAAGCAATCCTGCGGTGTTGCGGCCAGCTCACAAGAAAGCGAGTTGAAGAAAGGAGCTCAGGGGCACTGTAATTCACAAACCTGCAGAGTTATAAATGACAGCTATCGTCCAAAAATATATTGAACTAAGGCTGCCAAGAGGACTTGAAAGCGGGGCAGAATTGCAGGAAACCGATTTCAGGAGGTAGACTGGAATTGCATTTAAAGCATAGGAAAAGAGGCAGAACGTCCACAATGATGCACTTGGCCAAAAAGGGCGTATGCGTTTTTTACTGAATATATTTAGGAAAAAACGCATACGCCCTTTTTGGCCAACCAAGCAAGCTTGCAAAGGAAATCTGCACTACAATGAAGTCTCACTTCCCCCCGGTCAAAAGGGCCATCTGAAAAAAGTGTAAAATCCAGAAAGGCAGGACAGGCCATGGAGAACTGGGAGCCTTGTTATGCTGATGGGCGGGATGTAAATTGCCAACAGCCACTTGGGAGAAGTGTATGGTGTTTCCTTAAACATCTAAAAAACAAAGCAACAGAGCCTAGGGCACTTCCACTTATGGTCCTATAGCTTAGGGAAATTAAAATCAAAAAGACACAGCCACCCCAAAGTTTGGGACGGCTCTGTTTACAAGAACCTCGTTTACGGTACAAGTTCAATATCGCAGAAAGTGAAAAATGGATAAAGAAGTTGTGGTACTTACGTACAATGCAATATCACTCAGCAATGAAATCTATGTCATCAGGCCCATAGCAGCATAATGAGAGGATTCAGGTATGATGATTCTAACTGAAATAAGTCACACAGAAAAAGAAACATCATAAGATATCACTAATACACGGGATGTAAACTTGGCTACACAGGAACTGGATTACAAAACAGAACAGGGTCTCAAATTTAGAAAACCAACTTATGCTTGCTTAAGGGGAAAGGTGAGTTGGGGTGCTGCATAAAACCAGAGATTGAAATGAGCACAGATAAAGTTCCTTAAGCCAAATATGGAATAGACAAGAACTACACCTTGTTCAACGAAATGGACTCAACACCCCATATTAAACGCCTAAGAATGTACCTGACTAGTAAGTATCTTAAAACCTCTGGATAGCTATGCCTCTGAAAGAAAATCAAGCGTGTGTACAGGGGCATAAACGCAGCAGTGATAGGATTGGAGAGGTTCGGTGAGCAAATGAAGACCCTTTGAAGTCATATTGCATGGTACCCATTCCACGGGTCTCCGCTCTCCAGTTTTAAGGGATTCTTCCTTCAGCTAAAACATGCACGTGGAACCCAGAGTATGATCAACCATGGGATCGGGAGACGTGTTCCAATATGTCTCAGTTCTCGTCCCCTGGTACTCGGGTGCAACATTCCAGACGCTTTACTAACACTCTCCCTACTTGGAGAGTCAGTGCCTTTAACCTCCTGTTTGGCCCATTTGCAATTTCTGCGGAAGATGAACAGGAATAGGGAGAACCAATGAGAGACTAGGTGGAGGTTTCTGGACGGGCAAATTTAACTCTCATTTCCCACCAGGAAGAGGAATTAACCAAAGGCTCAGCGTGTCGTGCCGGAACCAGATTAGGGCCTGAAGCAATCCTGCGGTGTTGCGGCCAGCTCACAAGAAAGCGAGTTGAAGAAAGGAGCTCAGGGGCACTGTAATTCACAAACCTGCAGAGTTATAAATGACAGCTATCGTCCAAAAATATACTGAAGTAAGGCTGCCAAGAGGACTTGAAAGCGGGGCAGAATTGCAGGAAACCGATTTCAGGAGGTAGACTGGTATTGCATTTAAAGCATAGGAAAAGAGGCAGATCGTCCACAATGATGCACTTGGCCAAAAAGGGCGTATGCGTTTTTTACTGAATATATTTAGGAAAAAACGCATACGCACTTTTTGGCCAACCAAGCAAGCTTGCAAAGGAAATCTGCACTACAATGTAGTCTCACTTCCCCCCGGTCAAAAGGGCCATCTGAAAAAAGTGTAAAATCCAGAAAGGCAGGACAGGCCATGGAGAACTGGGAGCCTTTTTATGCAGATGGGCGGGATGTAAATTGCCAACAGACACTCGGGAGAGGTGTATGGTGTTTCCTGAAACATCTAAAAAACAAAGCAACAGAGTCTAGGGCACTTCCACTTATGGTCCTATAGCTTAGGGAAATTAAAATCAAAAAGACACAGCCACCCCAAAGTTTGGGACGGCTCTGTTTACAAGAACCTCATTACGGTACAAGTTCAATATCGCAGAAAGTGAAAAATGGATAAAGAAGTTGTGGTACTTACGTACAATGCAATATCACTCAGCAATGAAATCTATGTCATCAGGCCCGTAGCAGCATAATGAGTGGATTCAGGTATGATGATTCTAACTGAAATAAGTCACACAGAAAAAGAAACATCATAAGATATCACTAATACACGGAATGTAAACTTGGCTACACAGGAACTGGATTACAAAACAGAACAGGGTCTCAAATTTAGAAAACCAACTTATGCTTGCTTAAGGGGAAAGGTGAGTTGGGGTGCTGCATAAAACCAGAGATTGAAATGAGCACAGATAAAGTTCCTTAAGCCAAATATGGAATAGACAAGAACTACTCCTTGCTCAACGAAATGGACTCAACACCCCATATTAAACGCCTAAGAATGTACATGACTAGTAAGAATTTTCAAACCTATGGATTGCTATGTCTCCGAAAGAGAATCAAGCTTGTGTACAGGGGCATAAACGCAGCAGTGATAGGATTGGAGAGGTTCGGTGAGCAAATGAAGACCCTTTGAAGTCATATTGCATGGTACCCATTCCACGGGTCTCAACTCTCCAGGTTTAAGGGATTCTTCCTTCAGCTAAAACATGCACGTGGAACCCAGAGTATGATAAACCGTATGATCGGGAGACGTGTTCCAATATGTCTCAGTTCTCGTCCCCTTGTACTCGGGTGCAACATTCCAGACGCTTTACTAACACTCTCCCGACTTGGAGAGTCAGTGCCTTTAACCTCCTGTTTGGCCCATTTGCAATTTCTGCGGAAGATGAACAGGAATAGGGAGAACCAATGAGAGACTAGCTGGAGGTGTCTGGACGGGCAAATTTAACTCTCATTTCCCACCAGGAAGAGGAATTAACCAAAGGCTCAGCGTGCCGTGCCGGAACCAGATTAGGGCCTGAAGCAATCCTGCGGTGTTGCGGCCAGCTCACAAGAAAGCGAGTTGAAGAAAGGAGCTCAGGGGCACTGTAATTCACAAACCTGCAGAGTTATAAATGACAGCTATCGTCTAAAAATATACTGAAGTAAGGCTGCCAAGAGGACTTGAAAGCGGGGCAGAATTGCAGGAAACCGATTTCAGGAGGTAGACTGGAATTGCATTTAAAGCATAGGAAAAGAGGCAGAACGTCCACAATGATGCACTTGGCCAAAAAGGGCGTATGCGTTTTTTCCTGAATATATTCAGGAAAACACGCATACGCCCTTTTTGGCCAACCAAGCAAGCTTGCAAAGGAAATCTGCACTACAATGAAGTCTCACTTCCCCCGGTCAAAAGGGCCATCTGAAAAAAGTGTAAAATCCAGAAAGGCAGGACAGGCCATGGAGAACTGGGAGCCTTGTTATGCTGATGGGCGGGACGTAAATTGCCAACAGCCACTCGGGAGAGGTGTATGGTGTTTCCTGAAACATCTAAAAAACAAGCAACAGAGCCTAGGGCACTTCCACTTATGGTGCTGTAGCTTAGGCAAAGTAAAATCAAAAAGACACAACCACCCCAAAGTTTGGGACAGCTCTCTTAACAGGAACCTCATTTACGGTACAAGTTCAATATCGCAGAAAGTGAAAAATGGATAAAGAAGTTGTGGTACTTACGTACAATGCAATATCACTCAGCAATGAAATCTATGTCATCAAGCCCGTAGCAGCATAATGAGTTGGTTCAGGTCTGATGATTCTAACTGAAATAAGTCACACAGAAAAAGAAACATCATAAGATATCACTAATACACGGAATGTGAACTTGGCTACACATGAACTGAATTATAAAACAGAACAGGGTCTCAAGTTTAGAAAAGCAACTTATGCTTTTTTAAGGGGGAAGGTGAGTTGGGGTGCTGCATAAAACCAGAGTTTGACATTAGCACAGATACTGTTCCATAAGCCAAATGTGTAATAGACAAGACCTACCCCTTGCTCAACAAAATGGACTCAACAATGAGGTATCACCTCACACCTGATAGAATGGGCATCATCAGAAAATCTACAAACAATAAATGCTGGAAAGGGTGTAGAGAAAAGGAACCCTCTTCCACTATTGTTGGGAATATAAATTGTTACATTCACTATGGAGAACAATATGGAGTTTCTTAAGAAACTAACAATAGAATTACCATATGATACAGCAATCCCAGTACTGGACATATACCCAGACAAAACCATAAATCAAAAAGAGACATTCACCGCAATGTTCATTGCATCACTATTTACAATATCGAGGTAATGGAAGCAACCTAAATGCCCACAGACAGACGAATGCATAAAGCTGTGGTACGTATATAAAATGGAATATTACTAAGCCATGAAAAGGAATGAAATTGGGTCATTTGTAGAGACGTCGATGGATCTAGAGACTGTCATACAGAGTGAAGTAAGTCAGAAAGAGAAAAACAAATCTTGTATATTCATGCATATATGTGGAACCTAGAAAAACCGTACAGATTAACCATTTTGCAAGGCATAAATAGAGCAACAGATGTAGACAACAAATGTATGGACAACAAGGGGGGAAAGCTGTTGGGGGGGTGGTGGTGGGAGGAGTTGAGAGACTGGGATTGGCATGTATACATTTATATGTATAAAATAGATAACCAATAAGAACCTGCTGTATAAAAATATAAAATAAAATTCACAATTGAAAAGAAATAAAATTTAAAAAATAAAACAGAAAAAACAATTATTCCCTTCACATACATGTATTTATATGAATAAATTATTTCCATGCTTCTATCTGTAAATACAAAAAAGAGGAATAAAATCTACCTTGAACCAAAAACGAAAAAGAGAAAAAAAACACAGAACCCACCAGTTCCACAGAGGAAAACCGTATCAGGGCACTTGCTCCAGTTGTAAACAATTCTGAAGTTGGTCAGTGGTGGGGAATCATCTCCCATTCAGCCAGCAGCCCCCACGCAACAAGCGTCCTCATTGCAAAGCTGGGGCACCGTGCCGAGGCATCTGTGAGTAAACGTGAGCTGAGCCCCAGGCCAGTTGCTGCTGAACTATTCCCACCCGTCCCAGGTAAAACACCTGAATATATACAAGGACTTGAAAGCCTAGAGGAAGGGCCATAGAGCCACACGAGTGACAGCATGCCGGCCGACTTGGTGCCTGCAGGCCAGCCAGGATGGTCCTGGCCCTGGGTGCTCTTCTGGAAGATTTCCATTTCCCTGCCTGAGATACCCGTCCTGTCCCTGCCCCCACTGCTTTTTTCCTTCCTCACCTCTGCCCAGGGAGAAATTCCAGCAGCAGGTATGGGTGACACATCCTCTTCTTCAGCAGGTGGCAGCCTGGCACCTGCTGCAGAAAGTCCAGCAGAGCCCCACTCACACTGGGCCACCCACAAAGCCGTGGCCTCTCACTCCCTCCCACCAGCCCAGCCCCGAGACTGCTGACAGGGCAGAGAAAATGGCGTCAGGCACGGCTGCAGGGGCTCTTGCTGCCTGGAGTGGTATTTATATTGATCTCAACCCAGGCACACCTGGGGAGGGCTGGCCGGCACGGTTAGGCTGCCCAGCTCAGCCAATCATCACCCCTCAGGGGCTCACAGTTGCAGAAAATGGAAATTGCTGAACCGGCCAGGTCCAAGGAACAGGTGTGGGCTCCTGAGAGTCAGGATAGACAAGGGGCTGCAGCTTTGGCTTGTTTTCTAATCATTTTATCTGGCCCATGAGTGGGAGACAACTTCAAGAAAACCCTCTCCTAATGAGAGGAACCCAGGAGTCAGGGAGAGGAGGGGTGGGTGGTGGTTGGAGACAGAGGCCTGGTGCCCCGGGTGCAGTGGAAGTCTCTGGAAGACCAGGTGGAGGGAGGCCGCACAGATTGATGCCCAGGGTCACAGACCTGTCGCAGCTGCTGTTTGTTAGTTCAAGTCCTGCTCTGAGGTGCTCTGTGTCAGCTCTGAGCGACAGGTGAGCTGGGGGTGCGCTGCAATGAGGGCTATGTGCACGGTTCCTGTGTGCCCAGCCCTGCCACAGTACCTGCAAGGGTAGCTCTGTATCCTGGGAGGGGCCTGACCACGAGAGCCCCGTGGGCTGGGGTGGGGGTGGGGTACCTGCCCAGGTGAGCTCCATATTCTGGGATTGGTCTGACCACGAGAGCCCCATGGGCTGCTGGGGACCTGGTAAAGGATGTCAGGACAGTCAGTGAAGCCACCGAGGATATACCTCCAGTTGCTCCTAATTCCTACACCCTGCTGGTCATTCTACCAACCACCAGGACATGGTATTCTGTATTAGTCTTCAATGATGCCTTCTTTTGTATTCCATTAGTCCCAGAGTCACAAGAAATTTTGGCTTGTGAGTGGCAGGACTCAACATACAACTAAAACAATACTTCCGGGCCGTCTTGCCCCAAGGGTGCAAAAATTCCCACACCATTTTTGGGGAAACCTTAGCTAAAGACCTAAAAGTTCTACCTCTGGAAAAGGAAACCCTCCTTCAGTACGCAGACGACATTCTGATCGCCAGCCCTACTAAGGAGGCCTCTGAACTACCAAGCCAATAAAGGATAGAAGTTGTCCAAGAAAAAGCTCAAATATCACAGACTGCGGTGACCTGCCTGGGCTTCATTCTCACAGAAGGTCAGAGAAGCCCATCCCAGGAAAGGGAAGAAACCATTTTTGGCCTTACTCCTTTCTAAAACTAGAAGACAGCTTAGGGGTTCCTGGGGAGGCCAGGGTTTGCTGCTTCTGGATCCCTAACTGCAGTCTACTAGCTGGGCCATTATATGAAACACTGAAAGGAAAAGATGATGATCCTTTTGAATAGAATCCAGAAGTGGCCTTTCAAGAATGGAAAGAGCAGTCAATTCAGACCCTTGCCCTGGAACTCCCTAATTTAGCTAAACCCTTTGACCTTTACATTCCTGGTGAAAGGTGAATCGCCATTGGAGAATTAGTGCAAAAACTGGGACCACTTGAAATGGAACAATGCAAGAATGCCATCCAGGTAGGATAAACTACGGTCACCAAGGGGCTTGGCCCACTGCCGCATCTGGCCAAGATACTGGCAGTATCTAAAAACCTGGAAATCAGCAGCCCAAAAGGCCACCTCCCTCCTAAGGGAAAAGGACCCCACGTGGTGATCCTAACCACCAACCATGCCCTGAAGTTGCAGGGTTTGCTCCGTGGGCACACCAACCTCGAGTGAGGAGGCCCTCCAACTCCAACATCCAGAGAGATAACCGGGGGCAACAGGACACCATGACGACTCGTGTGAACATCACTTGACCTGGAGTTTCTCTCATAAAACAACAAGAGTGTGTCCCAAAAGAGTAGACTACTGCTTGCAGGACTTACTGCACCCAGAGGGGAGCTAATAATCTTGGCGGGGGAACCGTATATCACACTGTCACCATAGAAAAGCCTACAGACACCGTGATGATGGTGGCCAATAAGACTGGCTGGACTCCTGTTTACTTCAAAAGGCTGTTGACTCAGTGGCCATCATGGTCCTTGATCACCACTGACCCTGGACTGTCTGGGAGTTGAGCGGGCAGGGCTCTGACACCTGGTGCTGTTTGTACGTTAATTCAGGGGCCTAATTGAAGAAAGCGCAGACTACTGGTCAGAGCATCTAGGCTGGCAGAAACGGTCAGCCTAAGGTGGCCGAACAAATGTGGGGCGGGGTGAAACCGGCCTCCACAGCGTCTCTGCACATCTCTTTCCTGGACCCTAAAGGTCATTAGAATCTATAACGCTTCCAATGCTGGTGCTCAGGTGGACGAGCAGGGAGGCAGGGGGCCTGGGGACAATCAACGTCACCTGGAGGCTGCTGGGGAGAAGCTCTGACCCTCGCCCCTTGGTATGAGGGCTCCCAACTCAGCACTCAGCAGTTACAGAAGAAGGGTCTGCACCCTCAGCACTCCAAGAATGAGGAACGGGACAAAAGGCAGAGGAGGGGTTTGTCCCCAGCAAAGCCCATTAAAAATCCCTGGGAGATAAAAATAGAATCTGGGCAATAAAGTCAAGTCTAACCTTTTTTATCCTTTGTGCTTTGTCTAATTTCATGTGCTCCTAGGGTCCCGCATGCAGAGGTTCCACACCCGGCACTTCAGACCAGATTTCCTAGTGCAGAATGGCTGGGTCGACACCTCAGCTCCTGGGGCCCAGTGCAGACTCCGCGATATAGAGCCTGAGCTGCAGCCAACCCGGCCCTCGAGAGCTCCGCCCCCTCCCTCCCACTGACTCTGACAGGATCTCTACACAGCAGCCCAGCCCACAGCCCACGGGGTAGTGCATGCTCTCACCTCTCCATTCTCTGATCAAAATATAAAGTTTCCTTTGCTTGTGAACCAAACTCAGTCTCGATCTGTTGGCCCCAATGACACTGCGCAGGGGGACACTTGTTGAGGTCCACTCTGGAGGATCAGTAACAGAAATTGAGACTATTGTAACCTCAATGAACAGATGTGTGAGCCAAACTGTAGTTAACATAGAACAGTGTATAAGGCTCGGGTAAAATAAGATGTTTCTAACGCTTCCATTGGATATTTCCATCACTTTATTATAAGCAAGTTCAGTGAAAAGGTTTGTCTTATTTGTCAGGTCAATATTAGAGAAACGAAGTGATTTCTTTCCAAGGATGTACATCTAATAATCTTGGTTAAAGCTTCAATCTTGTTTTAAATGCTTTTCCATTGAAAATGATACCTCTCTTTCAGCTCCCCCATTTCTGAGAAGTATAAAATCTTATAATTTATTATTACCAAAGGGGAAAGGTCGGAGGAGGGATAAATTAACAGTTTGGGATTAACACATACACACTGCTATGTATAAAATAGATCATCAACAAGGAACTACTGTATAGCACAGGGAACTACACTCAACATTTTGCAATAACCTATAAGGGGAAATAATCTGAAAAAGAATAGATATTTTTATTGACATCATCTATCAATGACAGTTAAAGTGTAACCTAAGGGAAGCTGGTGGTGAGTGCTTCTGACCCTGAAGACTTCAATCATCTAAAGTTTGGACTCTGCCTACTTCCCAAGGCCCTTAATGAACATATGTGTAGCCGTAGCTTAAAAAATTCCCCAGTTTGGGTTTCGGGGAGACACTGATTTTGAAAAAGCCCTGGTGTTCTCCTTACATGAATGGGACTCTTCCTACTGCTAAAACATGTCTGTCACACCCAGAGGATGGTATACCGTCTGATCGGGAAGAGTTTGGAAAAGGCATCTCATCTCCTCATCTCCTGGTGCTCGGGTTCACCCATCCAGCGTCTTTACTAACAGTCTCCCCACTTGGAGATGGCAGCACTGTCAACATCCTGTTGCGTACAGTTTGGAATTTGTCCAGAGGATGAAGCGGAAGGATGAGGAACAATGAGAGACAAGTCCTAGGTGTTCAGACAGGCACATGTCACTCTAATTTCCAATCAGGAAGACGAATTGACCAAAGGCTAGGGTTGCCCATGGAAACAGTATAGGGCTTGAGGAAATCCCGCTGCTTTGTGGCCAGTTCCCATAAACACAAGTTGAACAATGGAACTCAGGGGCAGTAAAATTCACAAAACTGCAGAGTTGAAAATATCCATCACTGAAAAATGTCTTGAGGAAAGTCAGAGAAAAGGACTTGTAAGCAAGGGAGAATGGCAGGAAAGGGATTTGAGGAGGTAGAAAGGACTCACCATTAAGCACAAGAAAAGGAGCTGAACATTGTCAACATTGCAGTTGGCCAAAAAGGGTGTATGCGTTTTTTTCTGTATATATTCAAGAAAAGGGCATACACTTTTTTAGCCAACCAAACAGGTGGGCACTGGAAGTCAATACTACAAAAGATATCACTTCGCATCAGTCAGAAGAGCCATCCTCATAAAGCGTAAACAACAGAAATGCAGGACAGGGCAAGGAGAAGAGGGAGCCCTGTGAGACTTATAGTGGAAATATATATTGCCAACGGCCATTCTGGAGAAGTGTATTGTGTTTACTAAAGCATCTAAAAAATGAGCTACAGAGCATAGGGCACTTGCACTCATGGGCGTATATCTTGGGAAAAACAAAAATCGAGAGGACACAGGCACCCCAATGTTTACCCCCTCTCTGTTTAAAAGATCCTCGACTAGGATATAACTTAAATGTCCCTGGAGAGAAAAAATGGATAGAGATGTGGTACTTAGGTAGAGTGGAATATTATTCAGCCTGGAAATCAATGAAATATGGCCAGTTGTAACAACTCCGGAGGAGTTACGTATGATCATTCTAAGTGACATAATTCAAAAAGATAAAGACACATATCATAAGATATCACTTAAAGGTGGAATCCAAAATGGCTACACATGAAATAAATTACAAAACAAAAACATAGTCAAATATGTAGAAAACACGCATAAGGCTGCTAAACGGGAAAGGTGGGGAGGGGTGAGGCATCATCCAGGAGGTTGAAATTAGCAAAGATACCATTCCAAATACCAAACTGATAATCAACAAGGCCTACACAGTAGCTAAAAGAACTGCACTCAGCACACTCAAGTCACCGGAAAAGAATATATACGACTGGTAAGAATCTGAAAAAGAATTTACTGATGTCTCTCTGTACGTGAATCAAGTGGATGTACAGCAGCAAGAAACAGAGCTTTGAAAATCAGCTGTAACCAATATAGTAATAAATTGAAAAAAATAAACGACAGAGAGACAGAGAAAACCTCTTACAACTTTTCCTCAGGGCCGGTGATGCAACATGGATTGAACACATCTAGACCCACAGCAGGATGAGACATAAGGCTGGAAACTGTTTGCACTAAGAGAAATGTGAGGTTGGGTGAGGAAATGCACACCCTTTAAAGTAATACTACCTGGTACCCATTCAATGGGTCCCAAATCTGCAGGTTCAAAGGATCTTCCTACAGCTAAAACATGCATGGAAAACCCACAGGACTGTACACCATGTGATCGGGAGATGTGTCTAAAATGCAGCTCATTTATCCTCTCCTGGTGCTCCTGTTCACCATTCCAGCCACGTTACTTAGAATCTCCCCACTTGGAGAATCAGCACATTTCAACTTCTGTTTCACACATTTTGCAAATTGTGAGGAGGATGAACAGGAAGAGGGGGAACCAATGAGAGAATAGTTGTAGGGGTTTGGACGGGCACATATCACTCTAATTTCCCATTAAGAATAAGAATTGAAAAAAGGCTCAGCCCGCCTCGCCCGAGCCAAAATAGGGCCTGAAGCAATCCTGCGGCTTTGAGGCCAGCTCACAAAAGAGCAACTTAAAAAATGGAGCTCAGGGTCACTGCAATTCACAAACCTGCAGAGTTATAAATGAAAACTAACGTCCAAAAATATGTTGAGGTAAGGCAAAGAAGAGGATCTGAATGCAAGACAGAATTGCAAGAAACAGATTTCAAGAGATAGATTGGACTCGTCTTTAAAGCACATGAAAAGCGGCAGAATTTCGACAATGATGCAGTTGGCCCAAAAGGGCGTATGCGTTTTTTCCTGATTATATCCAGGAAAAAACGCATACACACTTTATGGGCAACGAAGCAAGCAAGCAATGCAAATGTGCACAACAAAGAAGTCTCATTACCCACTGGTCAAAAGGGCCATCCTAAAAAATTGTAAAAACCAGAAATGCAGGACAGGCCATGGAGAACAGGGAGCCTTTATACGCTGATGGGCAGTGTGTGAACTGCCGAGAGCCACTCTGGAGAAGTGTATGGTGGTTCCTAAATCATCTAAAAAACAGAGCTACAGAGCATAGGACACTTCCAATCATGGGAGTATATCTAGGGAAGTCTAAAAATCAACAAGACACAAGCACACCACAGTTTAGGGCTACTCTGTTTACAAGAACCTCAACTTCAGTACACCTTAAATATCCCAGGAAAGAGAACAATGGATAAAGAAGATGTGGTACTTATGTACAATGGAATATCTCTTCACCATGAAATCAATGTAATAAGGCTAGTAGAAGGATAAAGAGTGGATTTAGGTCCGATAATACTACTTGAAATAAGTCAAACAGAAAAAGAAACATATCATAAGATATCACTTATAGAGGGAGGGTAAATATGGCTGCACAAGAAATGAATTACAGAACAGAACAGTGTCTCACATTTAGAAAACACACTTATTTCAGCTTAAGGGGAAAGGAGAGGTGGGGTGATGCATAAAACCAGAGTTTGAAATTAGCACAGATACCGTTCAATAAACCAAATAGATATTAGACAAGATCTACACCTTGCTCAATGAACTGGCCTCAACACACCCTATACACCACAGAGAAATATATCTGAGTAATAAGAATCTTAAAACCCATGTATTGATATATCTCCATAAGGGAATCAAGTGTGTGCAGAGCGGCACAAACACAGCAGTGAAAATGAGCTAAACCCCATTATAGAAATAAATTTTAAAAACAAAACACAGAAACAATGAAAGAGAGAAAAATTCTTACAAAATTCGCTCAGGGGCTGTGATGCAACCTGGATTGACCACATATAAACCCACAGCTGGATAAGACATAAGGCTGGACACTTGGGGCTGAGAGGATTGGTGAGCTTTGGTGAGCAACTGCCAAAAGTTTAATGCAATACTTCATGCTACTCATTCCAAGGGTCCCAACACTCCAGGTTGAAGGGAATCTTCCTACAGCTAAACCATGCTTGGGAAACCCAGCGACTGGTATACCATATGATCGGGAAAGGTTTCTAAAACGCACCTCATTTTTCCTCTCCTGGGGCTCCGGATCGATATTCCAGCTGCTTTACTAAAATATCCCCACATGGACAGTCAATGCTTTTAAGTTCTGGTATCGAACAGTCTGCAGTTAGTGTGGAGGATGAATGGGAATAGGGGGAACCAGTGAGAAACTAGCTGTAGCGGTTTCAATGGGCACATGTCACTCTAATTTCATATCAGTAAGAAGAATAAACCAAAGGCACAGCAAGGTGCCCCAGAAGAACAATAGGGCCTGAAGGAATCCTGTGGTTATGAGGCAAGATCACAAAAATAAGAGCTGAAAAATGGAGTTAAGGGCCACTGCAATTCAAAACCTGCAGAGTTATGAAGGCCAACTATTTTCAAAAAATATATTGAGGTAAGGCTATGAAGAGGCATTGAAAGCAAGGCAGAATTGCAGTAAACCGATTTCAGGAGGTAGACTGGAATTGCATTTAAAGCATAGGAAAAGAGGCAGAACGTCCACAATGATGCACTTGGCCAAAAAGGGCGTATGCATTTTTTCCTGAATATATTCAGGAAAAAAGGCAAACGCACTTTTTGGCGAACCAAGCAAGCTTGCAAAGGAAATCTGCACTGCAATGAAGTCTCACTTCCCCCCAGTCAAAAGGGCCATCTGAAAAAAGTGTAAAATCCAGAAAGGCAGGACAGGCCATGGAGAACTGGGAGCCTTGTTATGCTGATGGGCGGGATGTAAATTGCCAAGAGCCACTCGGGTTAAGTGTATGGTGTTTCCTGAAACATCTAAAAAACAAAGCAACGGAGCCTAGGGCACGTCCACTTATGGTCCTATAGCTTAGGGAAATTAAAATCAAAAAGACACAGCCACCCCAAAGTTTGGGACGGCTCTGTTTACAAGAACCTCATTTACGGTACAAGTTCAATATCGCAGAAAGTGAAAAATGGATAAAGAAGTTGTGGTACTTACGTACAATGCAATATCACTCAGCAATGAAATCTATGTCATCAGGCCCGTAACAGCATAATGAGTGGATTCAGGTATGATGATTCTAACTGAAATAAGTCACACAGAAAAAGAAACATCATAAGATATCACTAATACACGGAATGTAAACTTGGCTACACAGGAACTGGATTACAAAACAGAACAGGGTCTCAAATTTAGAAAACCAACTAATGCTTGCTTAAGGGGAAAGGTGAGTTGGGGTGCTGCATAAAACCAGAGATTGAAATGAGCACAGATAAAGTTCCTTAAGCCAAATATGGAATAGACAAGAGCTACTCATTGCTCAACGAAATGGACTCAACACCCCATATTAAACGCCTAAGAATGTACCTGACTAGTAAGTATCTTAAAACCTATGGATTGCTATGTCTCTGAAAGAAAATCAAGCGTGTGTACAGGGGCATAAACGCAGCAGTGATAGGATTGGAGAGGTTCGGTGAGCAAATGAAGACCCTTTGAAGTCATATTGCATGGTACCCATTCCACAGGTCTCAACTCTACAGGTTTAAGGGATTCTTCCTTCAGCTAAAACATGCATGTGGAACCCAGAGTATGTTCAACCGTGTGATCGGGAGACGTGTTCCAATATGTCTCAGTTCTCGTTCCCTGGTACTCGGGTGCAACATTCCAGACGCTTTACTAACACTCTCCCGACTTGGAAAGTCAGTGCCTTTAACCTCCTGTTTGGCCCATTTGCAATTTCTGCGGAAGATGAACAGGAATAGGGAGAACCAATGAGAGACTAGGTGGAGGTGTCTGGACCGGCAAATTTAACTCTCATTTCCCACCAGGAAGAGGAATTAACCAAAGGCTCAGCGTGCCGTGCCGGAACCAGATTAGGGCCTGAAGCAATCCTGCGGTGTTGCGGCCAGCTCACAAGAAAGCGAGTTGAAGAAAGGAGCTCAGGGGCACTGTAATTCACAAACCTGCAGAGTTATAAATGACAGCTATCGTCCAAAAATATACTGAAGTAAGGCTGCCAAGAGGACTTGAAAGCGGGGCAGAATTGCAGGAAACCGATTTCAGGAGGTAGACTGGAATTGCATTTAAAGCATAGGAAAAGAGGCAGAACGTCCACAATGATGCACTTGGCCAAAAAGGGCGTATGCGTTTTTTCCTGAATATATTCAGGAAAAAACGCATACGCCCTTTTTGGCCAACCAAGCAAGCTTGCAAAGCAAATCTGCACTACAATGAAGTCTCACTTCCCCCCGGTCAAAATTGCCATCTGAAAAAAGTGTAAAATCCAGAAAGGCAGGACAGGCCATGGAGAACTGGGAGCCTTGTTATGCTGATGGGCGGGATGTAAATTGCCAACAGCCACTTGGGAGAAGTGTATGGTGTTTCCTGAAACATCTAAAAAACAAAGCAACAGAACCTAGGGCACTTCCACTTATGGTCCTATAGCTTAGGGAAAAAAAATCAAGAAGACACAGCCACCCAAAGTTTGGGACGACTCTGTTTACAAGAACCTCATTTACGCTACAAGTTCAATATCGCAGAAAGCAAAAAATGGATAAAGAAGTTGTGGTACTTAAGTACAACGCAGTATCAATCAGCAATGAAATCTATGTCTTCAGGCCAATAGCAGCATAAAGAGTGGATTCAGGTATGATGATTCTAACTGAAATAAGTCACACAGAAAAAGAAACATCATAAGATATCACTAATACACGGAATGTAAACTTGGCTACACAGGAACTGCATTACAAAACAGAACAGGGTCTCAAATTTAGAAAACCAACTTATGCTTGCTTAAGGGGAAAGGTGAGTTGGGGTGCTGCATAAAACCAGAGATTGAAATGACCACAGATAAAGTTCCTTAAGCCAAATATGGAATAGACAAGAACTACTCCTTGCTCAACGAAATGGACTCAACACCCCATATTAAACGCCTAAGAATGTACCTGACTAGTAAGTATCTTAAAACCTATGCATTGCTATGTCTCTGAAAGAAAATCAAGCGTGTGTACAGGGGCATAAACGCAGCAGTGATAGGATTGGAGAGGTTCGGTGAGCAAATGAAGACCCTTTGAAGTCATATTGCATGGTACCCATTCCACGGGTCTCAACTCTCCAGGTTTAAGGGATTCATCCTTTAGCTAAAACATGCACGAGGAACCCAGAGTATGATCAACCGTGTGATCGGGAGACGTGTTCCAATATGTCTCAGTTCTCGTCCCCTGGTACTCGGGTGCAACATTCCAGATGCTTTACTAACACTCTCCCGACTTGGAAAGTCAGTGCCTTTAACCTCCTGTTTGGCCCATTTGCAATTTCTGCGGAAGATGAACAGGAATAGGGAGAACCAATGAGAGACTAGCTGGAGGTGTCTGGACGGGCAAATTTAACTCTCATTTCCCACCAGGAAGAGGAATTAACCAAAGGCTCAGCGTGCCGTGCCGGAACCAGATTAGGGCCTGAAGCAATCCTGCGGTGTTTCGGCCAGCTCACATGAAAGCGAGTTGAAGAAAGGAGCTCAGGGGCACTGTAATTCACAAACCTGCAGAGTTATAAATGACAGCTATCGTCCAAAAATATACTGAAGTAAGGCTGCCAAGAGGACTTGAAAGCGGGGCAGAATTGCAGGAAACCGATTTCAGGAGGTAGACTGGAATTGCATTTAAAGCATAGGAAAAGAGGCAGAACGTCCACAATGATGCACTTGGCCAAAAAGGGCGTATGCGTTTTTTCCTGAATATATTCAGGAAAAAACGCATACGCCCTTTTTGGTCAACCAAGCAAGCTTGCAAAGGAAATCTGCACTACAGTGAAGGCTCACTTCCCCCGGTCAAAAGGGCCATCTGAAAAAAGTGTAAAATCCAGAAAGGCAGGACAGGCCATGGAGAACTGGGAGCCTTGTTATGCTGATGGGCGGTATGTAAATTGCCAACAGCCACTTGGGAGAAGTGTATGGTGTTTCCTGAAACATCTAAAAAACAAAACAACAGAGCCTAGGGCACTTCCACTTATGGTCCTATAGCTTAGGGAAATTAAAATCAAAAAGACACAGCCACCCCAAAGTTTGGGACGGCTCTGTTTACAAGAACCTCATTTACGGTACAAGTTCAATAGCGCAGAAAGTGAAAAATGGATAAAGAAGTTGTGGTACTTACGTACAATGCAATATCACTCAGCAATGAAATCTATGTCATCAGGCCCGTAGCAGTATAATGAGTGGGTTCAGGTATGATGATTCTAACTGAAATAAGTCATACAGAAAAAGAAACATCATAAGATATCACTAATACACGGAATGTAAACTTGGCTACACAGGAACTGGATTACAAAACAGAACAGGGTCTCAAATTTAGAAAACCAACTTATGCTTGCTTAAGGGGAAAGGTGAGTTGGGGTGCTGCATAAAACCAGAGATTGAAATGAGCACAGATAAAGTTCCTTAAGCCAAATATGGAATAGACAAGAACTACTCCTTGCTCAACAAAATGGACTCAACAGCCCATATTAAACGCCTAAGAATGTACCTGACTAGTAAGTATCTTAAAACCTATGGATTGCTATGTCTCTGAAAGAAAATCAAGCGTGTGTACAGGGGCATAAACGCAGCAGTGATAGGATTGGAGAGGTTCGGTGAGCAAATGAAGACCCTTTGAAGTCATATTGCATGGTACCCATTCCACGGGTCTCAACTCTCCAGGTTTAAGGGATTCTTCCTTCAGCTAAAACATGCACGAGGAACCCAGAGTATGATCAACCGTGTGATCGGGAGACGTGTTCCAATATGTCTCAGTTCTCGTCCCCTGGTACTCGGGTGCAACATTCCAGACGCTTTACTAACACTCTCCCGACTTGGAGAGTCAGTGCCTTTAACCTCCTGTTTGGCCCATTTGCAATTTCTGCGGAAGATGAACAGGAATAGGGAGAACCAATGAGAGACTAGGTGGAGGTGTCTGGACGGGCAAATTTAACTCTCATTCCCCACCAGGAAGAGGAATTAACCAAAGGCTCAGCGTGCCGTGCCGGAACCAGATTAGGGCCTGAAGCAATACTGCGGTGTTGCGGCCAGCTCACAAGAAAGCGAGTTGAAGAAAGGAGCTCAGGGGCACTGTAATTCACAAACCTGCAGAGTTATAAATGACAGCTATCATCCAAAAATATACTGAAGTAAGGCTCCCAAGAGGACTTGAAAGCGGGGCAGAATTGCAGGAAACCGATTTCAGGAGGTAGACTGGAATTGCATTTAAAGCATAGGAAAAGAGGCAGAACGTCGACAATGAGGCACTTGGCCAAAAAGGGCGTATGCGTTTTTTCCTGAATATATTCAGGAAAAAACGCATACGCCCTTTTTGGCCAACCAAGCAAGCTTGCAAAGGAAATCTGCACTACAATGATGTTTCACTTCCCCCCGGTCAAAAGGGCCATCTGAAAAAAGTGTAAAATCCAGAAAGGCAGGACAGGCCATGGAGAACTGGGAGCATTGTTATGCTGATGGGCGGGATGTAAATTGCAACAGCCACATGGGAGAAGTGTATGGTGTTTCCTGAAACATCTAAAAAACAAAGCAACAGAACCTAGGGCACTTCCACTTATGGTCCTATAGCTTAGGGAAATTAAAATCAAAAAGACACAGCCACCCCAAAGTTTGGGACGGCTCTGTTTACAAGAACCTCGTTTACGGTACAAGTTCAATATCGCAGAAAGTGAAAAATGGATAAAGAAGTTGTGGTACTTACGTACAATGCAATATCACTCAGCAATGAAATCTATGTCATCAGGCCCGTAGCAGCATAATGAGTGGATTCAGGTATGATGATTCTAACTGAAATAAGTCACACAGAAAAAGAAACATCATAAGATATCACTAATACACGGAATGTAAATTTGGCTACACAGGAACTGGATTACAAAACACAACAGGGTCTCAAATTTAGAAAACCAACTTATGCTTGCTTAAGGGGAAAGGTGAGTTGGGGTGCTCCATAGAACCAGCGATTGAAATGAGCACAGATAAAGTTCCTTAAGCCAAATATGGAATAGACAAGAGCTACTCCTTGCTCAACGAAATGGACTCAACACCCCATATTAAACGCCTAAGAATGTCCCTGACTGGTAAGTATCTTAAAACTTATGGATTGCTATGTCTCCGAAAGAGAATCCAGCTTGTGGACAGGGGCATAAATGCAGCAGTCATAGGATTGGAGAGGTTTGGTGAGCAAATGAAGACCCTTTGAAGTCATATTGCCGGGTACCCATTCCACGGGTCTCAACTCTCCGGGTTTAAGGGATTCTTCCTTCAGCTAAAACATGTATGTGGAACCCAGAGTATGATCAACCGTGTGATCGGGAGACGTGTTCCAATATGTCTCAGTTCTCGTCCCCTGGTACGCGGGTGCAACATTCCAGACGCTTTACTAACACTCTCCCGACTTGGAGAGTCAGTGCCTTTAACCTCCTGTTTGGCCCAGTTTGCAATTTCTGCGGAAGATGAACAGGAATAGGGAGAACCAATGAGAGACTAGGTGGAGGTGTGTGGACGGGCAAATTTAACTCTCATTTTCCACCAGGAATAGGAATTAACCAAAGGCTCAGAGTGCCGTGCCGGAACCAGATTAGGGCCTGAAGCAATCCTGCGGTGTTGCGGCCAGCTCACAAGAAAGCGAGTTGAAGAAAGGAGCTCAGGGGCACTGTAATTCACAAACCTTCAGAGTTATAAATGACAGCTATCGTCCAAAAATATACTGAAGTAAGGGTGCCAAGAGGACTTGAAGGCGGGGCAGAATTGCAGGAAACCGATTTCAGGAGGTAGACTGGAATTACATTTAAAGCATAGGAAAGGAGGCAGAACGTGGACAATGATGCACTTGGCCAAAAAGAGCGTATGCGATTTTTCCTGAATATATTCAGGAAAAAACGCATACGCCCTTTTTGGCCAACCAAGCAAGCTTGCAAAGGAAATATGCACTACAATGAAGTCTCACTTCCCCCCTGTCAAAAGGGCCATCTGAAAAAAGTGTAAAATCCAGAAAGGCAGGACAGGCCATGGAGAACTGGGAGCCTTGTTATGCTGATGGGCGGGATGTAAATTGCCAAGATTCACTCGGGAGAGGTGTATGGTGTTTCCTGAAACATCTAAAAAACAAAGCAACAGAGCCTAGGGCAATTCCACTTATGGTCCTATAGCTTAGGGAAATTAAAATCAAAAAGACACAGCCACCCCAAAGTTTGGGACGGCTCTGTTTACAAGAACGTCATTTACGTTACAAGTACAATATCGCAGAAAGTGAAAAATGGATAAAGAAGTTGTGGTACTTACGTACAATGCAATATCACTCAGCAATGAAATCTATGTCATCAGGCCCATAGCAGCATAATGAGTGGATTCAGGTATGATGATTCTAAATGAAATAAGTCACACAGAAAAAGAAACATCATAAGATATCACTAATACACGGAATGTAAACTTGGCTACACAGGAACTGGATTACAAAACAGAACAGGGTCTCAAATTTAGAAAACCAACTTATGCTTGCTTAAGGGGAAAGGTGAGTTGGGGTGCTGCATAAAACCAGAGATTGAAATGACCACAGATAAAGTTCCTTAAGCCAAATATGGAATAGACAAGAACTACTCCTTGCTCAACGAAATGGACTCAACACCCCATATTAAACGCCTAAGAATGTACCTGACTAGTAAGTATCTTAAAACCTATGCATTGCTATGTCTCTGAAAGAAAATCAAGCGTGTGTACAGGGGAATAAACGCAGCAGTGATAGGATTGGAGAGGTTCGGTGAGCAAATGAAGACCCTTTGATGTCATATTGCATGGTACCCATTCCACGGGTCTCAACTCTCCAGGTTTAAGGGATTCTTCCTTCAGCTAAAACATGCACGTGGAACCCAGAGTATGATCAACCGTGTGATCGGGAGACGTGTTCCAATATGTCTCAGTTCTCGTCCCCTGGTACTCGGGTGCAACATTCCAGACGCTTTACTAACACTCTCCCGACTTGGAGAGTCAGTGCCTTTAACCTCCTGTTTGGCCCATTTGCAATTTCTGAAGAAGATGAACAGGAATAGGGAGAACCAAAGAGAGACTAGCTGGAGATGTCTGGACGGGCAAATTTAACTCTCATTTCCCACCAGGAAGAGGAATTAACCAAAGGCTCAGCGTGCCGTGCCGGAACCAGATTAGGGCCTGAAGCAATCCTGCGGTGTTGTGGCCAGCTCACAAAAAAGCGAGTTGAAGAAAGGAGCTCAGGGGCACTGTAATTCACAAACCTGCAGAGTTATAAATGACAGCTATCGTCCAAAAATATACTGAAGTAAGGCTGCCAAGAGGACTTGAAAGCGGGGCAGAATTGCAGGAAACCGATTTCAGGAGGTAGACTGGAATTGCATTTAAAGCATAGGAAAAGAGGCAGAACGTCCACAATGATGCACTTGGCCAAAAAGGGCGTATGCGTTTTTTCCTGAATATATTCAGGAAAAAACGCATACGCCCTTTTTGGCCAACCAAGCAAGCTTGCAAAGGAAATCTGTACTACAATGAAGTCTCACTTCCCCCCGGGCAAAAGGGCCATCTGAAAAAAGTATAAATCCAGAAAGGCAGGACAGACCATGGAGAACTGGGAGCCTTGTTATGCTGATGGGCGGGATGTAAATTGCCAACAGCCACTCCAGAGAAGTGTATGGTGTTTCCTGAAACATCTAAAAAACAAAGCAACAGAACCTAGGGCACTTCCACTTCTGGTCCTATAGCTTAGGAAAAAAATCAAAAAGACACAGCCACCCCAATGTTTGGGACGGCTCTGTTTACAAGAAACTCGTTTACGGTACAAGTTCAATATCGCAGAAAGTGAAAAATGGATAAAGAAGTTGTGGTACTTACGTACAATGCAATATCACTCAGCAATGAAATCTATGTCATCAGGCCCGTAGCAGCATAATGAGTGGATTCAGGTATGATGATTCTAACTGAAATAAGTCACACAGAAAAAGAAACATCATAAGATATCATTAATACACGGGATGTAAACTTGGCTACACAGGAACTGGATTACAAAACAGAACAGGGTCTCAAATTTAGAAAACCAACTTATGCTTGCTTAAGGGGAAAGGTGAGTTGGGGTGCTGCATAAAACCAGAGATTGAAATGAGCACAGATAAAGTTCCTTAAGCCAAATATGGAATAGACAAGAACTACTCCTTGCTCAACGAAATGGACTCAACACCCCATATTAAACGCCTAAGAATGTACCTGACTAGTAAGTATCTTAAAACCTATGGATTGCTATGTCTCTGAAAGAAAATCAAGCGTGTGTACAGGGGCATAAACGCAGCAGTGATAGGATTGGAGAGGTTCGGTGAGCAAATGAAGACCCTTTGAAGTCATATTGCATGGTACCCATTTCACGGGTCTCAACTCTCCAGGTTTAAGGGATTCTGCCTTCAGGTAAAACATGCACGTGGAACCCAGAGTATGATCAACCGTGTGATCGGGAGACGTGTTCCAAAATGTCTCAGTTCTCGTCCCCTGGTACTCGGGTGCAACATTCCAGACGCTTTACTAACACTCTCCCGACTTGGAGAGTCAGTGCCTTTAACCTCCTGTTTGGCCCATTTGCAATTTCTGAGGAAGATGAACAGGAATAGGGAGAACCAATGAGAGACTAGCTGGAGGTGTCTGGACGGGCAAATTTAACTCTCATTTCCCACCAGGAAGAGGAATTAACCAAAGGCTCAGCGTGCCGTGCCGGAACCAGATTAGGGCCTGAAGCAATCCTGCGGTGTTGCGGCCAGCTCACAAGAAAGCGAGTTGAAGAAAGGAGCTCAGGGGCACTGTAATTCACAAACCTGCAGAGTTATAAATGACAGCTATCGTCCAAAAATATACTGAAGTAAGGCTGCCAAGAGGACTTGAAAGCGGGGCAGAATTGCAGGAAACCGATTTCAGGAGGTAGACTGGAATTGCATTTAAAGCATAGGAAAAGAGGCAGAACGTCCACAATGATGCACTTGGCCAAAAAGGGCGTATGCGTTTTATCCTGAATATAGTCAGGAAAAAACGCATACGCCCTTTTTGGCCAACCAAGCAAGCTTGCAAAGGAAATCTGCACTACAATGAAGTCTCACTTCCCCCCGGTCAAAAGGGCCATCTGAAAAAAGTGTAAAATCCAGAAAGGCAGGACAGGCCATGGAGAACTGGGAGCCTTGTTATGCTGATGGGCGGGATGTAAATTGCCAACAGCCACTCGGGAGAGGTGTATGGTGTTTCCTGAAACATCTAAAAAACAAAGCAACAGAGCCTAGGGCACTTCCACTTATGGTCCTATAGCTTAGGGAAATTAAAATCAAAAAGACACAGCCACCCCAAAGTTTGGGACGGCTCTGTTTACAATAACCTCGTTTACGGTACAAGTTCAATAGCGCAGAAAGTGAAAAATGGATAAAGAAGTTGTGGTACTTACGTACAATGCAATATCACTCAGCAATGAAATCTATGTCATCAGGCCCATAGCAGCATAATGAGCGGATTCAGGTATGATGATTCTAACTGAAATAAGTCACACAGAAAAAGAAACATCATAAGAAAGCACTAATACACGGGATGTAAACTTGGCTACACAGGAACTGGATTACAAAACAGAACAGGGTCTCAAATTTAGAAAACCAACTTATGCTTGCTTAAGGGGAAAGGTGAGTTGGGGTACTGCATCAAACCAGAGATTGAAATGAGCACAGATAAAGTTCCTTAAGCCAAATATAGAATAGACAAGAACTACTCCTTGCTCAACGAAATGGACTCAACACCCCATATTAAACGCCTAAGAATGTACCTGACTAGTAAGTATCTTAAAACCTATGGATTGCTATGTCTCTGAAAGAAAATCAAGCGTGTGTACAGGGGCATAAACGCAGCAGTGATAGGATTGGAGAGGTTCGGTGAGCAAATGAAGACCCTTTGAAGTCATATTGCATGGTACCCATTCCACGGGTCTCAACTCTCCAGGTTTAAGGGACTCTGCCTTCAGGTAAAACATGCACGTGGAACCCAGAGTATGATCAACCGTGTGATCGGGAGACGTGTTCCAATATGTCTCAGTTCTCGTCCCCTGGTACTCGGGTGCAACTTTCCAGACGCTTTACTAACACTCTCCCGACTTGGAGAGTCAGTGCCTTTAACCTCCTGTTTGGCCCAGTTTGCAATTTCGGCGGAAGATGAACAGGAATAGGGAGAACCAAAGAGAAACTAGCTGGAGGTGTCTGGACGGGCAAATTTAACTCTCATTTCCCACCAGGAAGAGGAATTAACCAAAGGCTCAGCGTGCCGTGACGGAACCAGATTAGGGCCTGAAGCAATGCTGCGGTGTTCCGGCCAGCTCCCAAGAAAGCGAGTTGAAGAAAGGAGCTCAGGGGCACTGTAATTCACAAACCTGCAGAGTTATAAATGACAGCTATCGTCCAAAAATATACTGAAGTAAGGCTGCCAAGAGGACTTGAAAGCGGGGCAGAATTGCAGGCAACCGATTTCAGGAGGTAGACTGGAATTGCATTTAAAGCATAAGAAAAGAGGCAGAACGTCCACAATGATGCACTTGGCCAAAAAGGGCGTATGCGTTTTATCCTGAATATATTCAGGAAAAAACGCATACGCCCTTTTTGGCCAACCAAGCAAGCTTGCAAAGGAAATCTGCACTACAATGAAGTCTCACTTCCCCCCGGTCAAAAGGGCCATCTGAAAAAAGTGTAAAATCCAGAAAGGCAGGACAGGCCATGGAGAACTGGGAACCTTGTTATGCTGATGGGCGGGATGTAAATTGCCAAGAGCCACTCGGGAGAGGTGTATGGTGTTTCCTGAAACATCTAAAAAACAAAGCAACAGAGCCTAGGGCACTTCCACTTATGGTCCTATAACTTAGGGAAATTAAAATCAAAAAGACACAGCCACCCCAAAATTTGGGACGGCTCTGTTTACAAGAACCTGGTTTACGCTACAAGTTCAATATCGCAGAAAGCGAAAAATGGATAAAGATGTTGAGGTACTTACGTACAATGCATTATCATTCAGCAATGAAATCTAGGTCTTCAGGCCCATAGCAGCATAAAGAGTGGATTCAGGTATGATGATTCTAACTGAAATAAGTATCACAGAAAAAGAAACATCATAAGATATCACTAATACAAGGAATGTAAACTTGGCTACACAGGAACTGGATTACAAAACAGAACAGGGCCTTAAATTTAAAAAAACTACTTATGCTTGCTTAAGGGGAAAGGTGAGTTGGGGTGCTGCCTAAAACCAGAGATTGAAATGAGCACAGATAAAGTTCCTTAAGCCAAATATGGAATAGACAAGAACTACTCCTTGCTCAACGAAATGGACTCAACACCCCATATTAAACGCCTAAGAATGTACCTGACTAGTAAGAATTTTCAAACCTATGGATTGCTATGTCTCCGAAAGAGAATCAAGCTTGTGTACAGGGGCAAAAAGGCAGCAGTGATAGGATTGGAGAGGTTCGGTGAGCAAATGAAGACCCTTTGAAGTCATATTGCATGGTACCCATTCCACGGGTCTCAACTCTCCAGGTTTAAGGGATTCTTCCTTCAGCTAAAACATGCATGTGGAACCCAGAGTATGATAAACCGTATGATCGGGAGACGTGTTCCAATATGTCTCAGTTCTCGTCCCCTGGTACTCGGGTGCAACATTCCAGACGCTTTACTAACACTCTCCCGACTTGGAGAGTCAGTGCCTTTAACCTCCTGTTTGGCCCATTTGCAATTTCTGCGGAAGATGAACAGGAATAGGGAGAACCAATGAGAGACTAGCTGGAGGTGTCTGGACGGGCAAATTTAACTCTCATTTCCCACCAGGAAGAGGAATTAACCAAAGGCTCAGCGTGCCGTGCCGGAACCAGATTAGGGCCTGAAGCAATCCTGCGGTGTTGCGGCCAGCTCACAAGAAAGCGAGTTGAAGAAAGGAGCTCAGGGGCACTGTAATTCACAAACCTGCAGAGTTATAAATGACAGCTATCGTCCAAAAATATACTGAAGTAAGGCTGCCAAGAGGACTTGAAAGCGGGGCAGAATTGCAGGAAACCGATTTCAGGAGGTAGACTGGAATTGCATTTAAAGCATAGGAAAAGAGGCAGAACGTCCACAATGATGCACTTGGCCAAAAAGGGCGTATGCGTTTTTTCCTGAATATATTCAGGAAAAAACGCATACGCCCTTTTTGGCCAACCAAGCAAGCTTGCAAAGGAAATCTGTACTACAATGAAGTCTCACTTCCCCCCGGGCAAAAGGGCCATCTGAAAAAAGTATAAATCCAGAAAGGCAGGACAGACCATGGAGAACTGGGAGCCTTGTTATGCTGATGGGCGGGATGTAAATTGCCAACAGCCACTCCAGAGAAGTGTATGGTGTTTCCTGAAACATCTAAAAAACAAAGCAACAGAACCTAGGGCACTTCCACTTCTGGTCCTATAGCTTAGGAAAAAAATCAAAAAGACACAGCCACCCCAATGTTTGGGACGGCTCTGTTTACAAGAAACTCGTTTACGGTACAAGTTCAATATCGCAGAAAGTGAAAAATGGATAAAGAAGTTGTGGTACTTACGTACAATGCAATATCACTCAGCAATGAAATCTATGTCATCAGGCCCGTAGCAGCATAATGAGTGGATTCAGGTATGATGATTCTAACTGAAATAAGTCACACAGAAAAAGAAACATCATAAGATATCATTAATACACGGGATGTAAACTTGGCTACACAGGAACTGGATTACAAAACAGAACAGGGTCTCAAATTTAGAAAACCAACTTATGCTTGCTTAAGGGGAAAGGTGAGTTGGGGTGCTGCATAAAACCAGAGATTGAAATGAGCACAGATAAAGTTCCTTAAGCCAAATATGGAATAGACAAGAACTACTCCTTGCTCAACGAAATGGACTCAACACCCCATATTAAACGCCTAAGAATGTACCTGACTAGTAAGTATCTTAAAACCTATGGATTGCTATGTCTCTGAAAGAAAATCAAGCGTGTGTACAGGGGCATAAACGCAGCAGTGATAGGATTGGAGAGGTTCGGTGAGCAAATGAAGACCCTTTGAAGTCATATTGCATGGTACCCATTTCACGGGTCTCAACTCTCCAGGTTTAAGGGATTCTGCCTTCAGGTAAAACATGCACGTGGAACCCAGAGTATGATCAACCGTGTGATCGGGAGACGTGTTCCAAAATGTCTCAGTTCTCGTCCCCTGGTACTCGGGTGCAACATTCCAGACGCTTTACTAACACTCTCCCGACTTGGAGAGTCAGTGCCTTTAACCTCCTGTTTGGCCCATTTGCAATTTCTGAGGAAGATGAACAGGAATAGGGAGAACCAATGAGAGACTAGCTGGAGGTGTCTGGACGGGCAAATTTAACTCTCATTTCCCACCAGGAAGAGGAATTAACCAAAGGCTCAGCGTGCCGTGCCGGAACCAGATTAGGGCCTGAAGCAATCCTGCGGTGTTGCGGCCAGCTCACAAGAAAGCGAGTTGAAGAAAGGAGCTCAGGGGCACTGTAATTCACAAACCTGCAGAGTTATAAATGACAGCTATCGTCCAAAAATATACTGAAGTAAGGCTGCCAAGAGGACTTGAAAGCGGGGCAGAATTGCAGGAAACCGATTTCAGGAGGTAGACTGGAATTGCATTTAAAGCATAGGAAAAGAGGCAGAACGTCCACAATGATGCACTTGGCCAAAAAGGGCGTATGCGTTTTATCCTGAATATAGTCAGGAAAAAACGCATACGCCCTTTTTGGCCAACCAAGCAAGCTTGCAAAGGAAATCTGCACTACAATGAAGTCTCACTTCCCCCCGGTCAAAAGGGCCATCTGAAAAAAGTGTAAAATCCAGAAAGGCAGGACAGGCCATGGAGAACTGGGAGCCTTGTTATGCTGATGGGCGGGATGTAAATTGCCAACAGCCACTCGGGAGAGGTGTATGGTGTTTCCTGAAACATCTAAAAAACAAAGCAACAGAGCCTAGGGCACTTCCACTTATGGTCCTATAGCTTAGGGAAATTAAAATCAAAAAGACACAGCCACCCCAAAGTTTGGGACGGCTCTGTTTACAATAACCTCGTTTACGGTACAAGTTCAATAGCGCAGAAAGTGAAAAATGGATAAAGAAGTTGTGGTACTTACGTACAATGCAATATCACTCAGCAATGAAATCTATGTCATCAGGCCCATAGCAGCATAATGAGCGGATTCAGGTATGATGATTCTAACTGAAATAAGTCACACAGAAAAAGAAACATCATAAGAAAGCACTAATACACGGGATGTAAACTTGGCTACACAGGAACTGGATTACAAAACAGAACAGGGTCTCAAATTTAGAAAACCAACTTATGCTTGCTTAAGGGGAAAGGTGAGTTGGGGTACTGCATCAAACCAGAGATTGAAATGAGCACAGATAAAGTTCCTTAAGCCAAATATAGAATAGACAAGAACTACTCCTTGCTCAACGAAATGGACTCAACACCCCATATTAAACGCCTAAGAATGTACCTGACTAGTAAGTATCTTAAAACCTATGGATTGCTATGTCTCTGAAAGAAAATCAAGCGTGTGTACAGGGGCATAAACGCAGCAGTGATAGGATTGGAGAGGTTCGGTGAGCAAATGAAGACCCTTTGAAGTCATATTGCATGGTACCCATTCCACGGGTCTCAACTCTCCAGGTTTAAGGGACTCTGCCTTCAGGTAAAACATGCACGTGGAACCCAGAGTATGATCAACCGTGTGATCGGGAGACGTGTTCCAATATGTCTCAGTTCTCGTCCCCTGGTACTCGGGTGCAACTTTCCAGACGCTTTACTAACACTCTCCCGACTTGGAGAGTCAGTGCCTTTAACCTCCTGTTTGGCCCAGTTTGCAATTTCGGCGGAAGATGAACAGGAATAGGGAGAACCAAAGAGAAACTAGCTGGAGGTGTCTGGACGGGCAAATTTAACTCTCATTTCCCACCAGGAAGAGGAATTAACCAAAGGCTCAGCGTGCCGTGACGGAACCAGATTAGGGCCTGAAGCAATGCTGCGGTGTTCCGGCCAGCTCCCAAGAAAGCGAGTTGAAGAAAGGAGCTCAGGGGCACTGTAATTCACAAACCTGCAGAGTTATAAATGACAGCTATCGTCCAAAAATATACTGAAGTAAGGCTGCCAAGAGGACTTGAAAGCGGGGCAGAATTGCAGGCAACCGATTTCAGGAGGTAGACTGGAATTGCATTTAAAGCATAAGAAAAGAGGCAGAACGTCCACAATGATGCACTTGGCCAAAAAGGGCGTATGCGTTTTATCCTGAATATATTCAGGAAAAAACGCATACGCCCTTTTTGGCCAACCAAGCAAGCTTGCAAAGGAAATCTGCACTACAATGAAGTCTCACTTCCCCCCGGTCAAAAGGGCCATCTGAAAAAAGTGTAAAATCCAGAAAGGCAGGACAGGCCATGGAGAACTGGGAACCTTGTTATGCTGATGGGCGGGATGTAAATTGCCAAGAGCCACTCGGGAGAGGTGTATGGTGTTTCCTGAAACATCTAAAAAACAAAGCAACAGAGCCTAGGGCACTTCCACTTATGGTCCTATAACTTAGGGAAATTAAAATCAAAAAGACACAGCCACCCCAAAATTTGGGACGGCTCTGTTTACAAGAACCTGGTTTACGCTACAAGTTCAATATCGCAGAAAGCGAAAAATGGATAAAGATGTTGAGGTACTTACGTACAATGCATTATCATTCAGCAATGAAATCTAGGTCTTCAGGCCCATAGCAGCATAAAGAGTGGATTCAGGTATGATGATTCTAACTGAAATAAGTATCACAGAAAAAGAAACATCATAAGATATCACTAATACAAGGAATGTAAACTTGGCTACACAGGAACTGGATTACAAAACAGAACAGGGCCTTAAATTTAAAAAAACTACTTATGCTTGCTTAAGGGGAAAGGTGAGTTGGGGTGCTGCCTAAAACCAGAGATTGAAATGAGCACAGATAAAGTTCCTTAAGCCAAATATGGAATAGACAAGAACTACTCCTTGCTCAACGAAATGGACTCAACACCCCATATTAAACGCCTAAGAATGTACCTGACTAGTAAGAATTTTCAAACCTATGGATTGCTATGTCTCCGAAAGAGAATCAAGCTTGTGTACAGGGGCAAAAAGGCAGCAGTGATAGGATTGGAGAGGTTCGGTGAGCAAATGAAGACCCTTTGAAGTCATATTGCATGGTACCCATTCCACGGGTCTCAACTCTCCAGGTTTAAGGGATTCTTCCTTCAGCTAAAACATGCATGTGGAACCCAGAGTATGATAAACCGTATGATCGGGAGACGTGTTCCAATATGTCTCAGTTCTCGTCCCCTGGTACTCGGGTGCAACATTCCAGACGCTTTACTAACACTCTCCCGACTTGGAGAGTCAGTGCCTTTAACCTCCTGTTTGGCCCATTTGCAATTTCTGCGGAAGATGAACAGGAATAGGGAGAACCAATGAGAGACTAGCTGGAGGTGTCTGGACGGGCAAATTTAACTCTCATTTCCCACCAGGAAGAGGAATTAACCAAAGGCTCAGCGTGCCGTGCCGGAACCAGATTAGGGCCTGAAGCAATCCTGCGGTGTTGCGGCCAGCTCACAAGAAAGCGAGTTGAAGAAAGGAGCTCAGGGGCACTGTAATTCACAAACCTGCAGAGTTATAAATGACAGCTATCGTCCAAAAATATACTGAAGTAAGGCTGCCAAGAGGACTTGAAAGCGGGGCAGAATTGCAGGAAACCGATTTCAGGAGGTAGACTGGAATTGCATTTAAAGCATAGGAAAAGAGGCAGAACGTCAACAATGATGCACTTGGCCAAAAGGGCGTATGCGTTTTTTCCTGAATATATTCAGGAAAAAACGCATACGCCCTTTTTGGCCAACCAAGCAAGCTTGCAAAGGAAATCTGCACTACAATGAAGTCTCACTTCCCCCCGGTCAAAAGGGCCATCTGAAAAAAGTGTAAAATCCAGAAAGGCAGGAAAGGCCATGGAGAACTGGGAGCCTTGTTATGCTGATGGGCGGGATGTAAATTGGCAACAGCCACTCGGGAGAAGTGTATGCTGTTTCCTGAAACATCTAAAAAACAAAGCAACAGAGCCTAGGGCACTTCCACTTATGGTCCTATAGCTTAGGGAAATTAAAATCAAAAAGACACAGCCACCCCAAAATTTGGGACGGCTCTGTTTACAAGAACCTCGTTTACGGTACAAGTTCAATAGCGCAGAAAGTGAAAAATGGATAAAGAAGTTGTGGTACTTACGTACAATGCAATATCACTCAGCAATGAAATCTATGTCATCAGGCCCGTAGCAGCATAATGAGCGGATTCAGGTATGATGATTCTAACTGAAATAAGTCACACAGAAAAAGAAACATCATAAGAAAGCACTAATACACGGGATGTAAACTTGGCTACACAGGAACTGGATTACAAAACAGAACAGGGTCTCAAATTTAGAAAACCAACTTATGCTTGCTTAAGGGGAAAGGTGAGTTGGGGTACTGCATCAAACCAGAGATTGAAATGAGCACAGATAAAGTTCCTTAAGCCAAATATAGAATAGACAAGAACTACTCCTTGCTCAACGAAATGGACTCAACACCCCATATTAAACGCCTAAGAATGTACCTGACTAGTAAGTATCTTAAAACCTATGGATTGCTATGTCTCTGAAAGAAAATCAAGCGTGTGTACAGGGGCATAAACGCAGCAGTGATAGGATTGGAGAGGTTCGGTGAGCAAATGAAGACCCTTTGAAGTCATATTGCATGGTACCCATTCCACGGGTCTCAACTCTCCAGGTTTAAGGGACTCTGCCTTCAGTTAAAACATGCACGTGAAACCCAGAGTATGATCAACCGTGTGATCGGGAGACGTGTTCCAATATGTCTCAGTTCTCGTCCCCTGGTACTCGGGTGCAACTTTCCAGACGCTTTACTAACACTCTCCCGACTTGGAGAGTCAGTGCCTTTAACCTCCTGTTTGGCCCAGTTTGCAATTTCTGCGGAAGATGAACAGGAATAGGGAGAACCAAAGAGAAACTAGCTGGAGGTGTCTGGACGGGCAAATTTAACTCTCATTTCCCACCAGGAAGAGGAATTAACCAAAGGCTCAGCGTGCCGTGCCGGAACCAGATTAGGGCCTGAAGCAATGCTGCGGTGTTCCGGCCAGCTCCCAAGAAAGCGAGTTGAAGAAAGGAGCTCAGGGGCACTGTAATTCACAAACCTGCAGAGTTATAAATGACAGCTATCGTCCAAAAATATACTGAAGTAAGGCTGCCAAGAGGACTTGAAAGCGGGGCAGAATTGCAGGCAACCGATTTCAGGAGGTAGACTGGAATTGCATTTAAAGCATAAGAAAAGAGGCAGAACGTCCACAATGATGCACTTGGCCAAAAAGGGCGTATGCGTTTTTTCCTGAATATATTCAGGAAAAAACGCATACGCCCTTTTTGGCCAACCAAGCAAGCTTGCAAAGGAAATCTGCACTACAATGAAGTCTCACTTCCCCCCGGTCAAAAGGGCCATCTGAAAAAAGTGTAAAATCCAGAAAGGCAGGACAGGCCATGGAGAACTGGGAACCTTGTTATGCTGATGGGCGGGATGTAAATTGCCAAGAGCCACTCGGGAGAGGTGTATGGTGTTTCCTGAAACATCTAAAAAACAAAGCAACAGAGCCTAGGGCACTTCCACTTATGGTCCTATAACTTAGGGAAATTAAAATCAAAAAGACACAGCCACCCCAAAATTTGGGACGGCTCTGTTTACAAGAACCTGGTTTACGCTACAAGTTCAATATCGCAGAAAGCGAAAAATGGATAAAGATGTTGAGGTACTTACGTACAATGCATTATCATTCAGCAATGAAATCTAGGTCTTCAGGCCCATAGCAGCATAAAGAGTGGATTCAGGTATGATGATTCTAACTGAAATAAGTATCACAGAAAAAGAAACATCATAAGATATCACTAATACAAGGAATGTAAACTTGGCTACACAGGAACTGGATTACAAAACAGAACAGGGCCTTAAATTTAAAAAAACTACTTATGCTTGCTTAAGGGGAAAGGTGAGTTGGGGTGCTGCCTAAAACCAGAGATTGAAATGAGCACAGATAAAGTTCCTTAAGCCAAATATGGAATAGACAAGAACTACTCCTTGCTCAACGAAATGGACTCAACACCCCATATTAAACGCCTAAGAATGTACCTGACTAGTAAGAATTTTCAAACCTATGGATTGCTATGTCTCCGAAAGAGAATCAAGCTTGTGTACAGGGGCAAAAAGGCAGCAGTGATAGGATTGGAGAGGTTCGGTGAGCAAATGAAGACCCTTTGAAGTCATATTGCATGGTACCCATTCCACGGGTCTCAACTCTCCAGGTTTAAGGGATTCTTCCTTCAGCTAAAACATGCATGTGGAACCCAGAGTATGATAAACCGTATGATCGGGAGACGTGTTCCAATATGTCTCAGTTCTCGTCCCCTGGTACTCGGGTGCAACATTCCAGACGCTTTACTAACACTCTCCCGACTTGGAGAGTCAGTGCCTTTAACCTCCTGTTTGGCCCATTTGCAATTTCTGCGGAAGATGAACAGGAATAGGGAGAACCAATGAGAGACTAGCTGGAGGTGTCTGGACGGGCAAATTTAACTCTCATTTCCCACCAGGAAGAGGAATTAACCAAAGGCTCAGCGTGCCGTGCCGGAACCAGATTAGGGCCTGAAGCAATCCTGCGGTGTTGCGGCCAGCTCACAAGAAAGCGAGTTGAAGAAAGGAGCTCAGGGGCACTGTAATTCACAAACCTGCAGAGTTATAAATGACAGCTATCGTCCAAAAATATACTGAAGTAAGGCTGCCAAGAGGACTTGAAAGCGGGGCAGAATTGCAGGCAACCGATTTCAGGAGGTAGACTGGAATTGCATTTAAAGCATAAGAAAAGAGGCAGAACGTCCACAATGATGCACTTGGCCAAAAAGGGCGTATGCGTTTTATCCTGAATATATTCAGGAAAAAACGCATACGCCCTTTTTGGCCAACCAAGCAAGCTGGCAAAGGAAATCTGCACTACAATGAAGTCTCACTTCCCCCCGGTCAAAAGGGCCATCTGAAAAAAGTGTAAAATCCAGAAAGGCAGGACAGGCCATGGAGAACTGGGAACCTTGTTATGCTGATGGGCGGGATGTAAATTGCCAAGAGCCACTCGGGAGAGGTGTATGGTGTTTCCTGAAACATCTAAAAAACAAAGCAACAGAGCCTAGGGCACTTCCACTTATGGTCCTATAACTTAGGGAAATTAAAATCAAAAAGACACAGCCACCCCAAAATTTGGGACGGCTCTGTTTACAAGAACCTGGTTTACGCTACAAGTTCAATATCGCAGAAAGCGAAAAATGGATAAAGATGTTGAGGTACTTACGTACAATGCATTATCATTCAGCAATGAAATCTAGGTCTTCAGGCCCATAGCAGCATAAAGAGTGGATTCAGGTATGATGATTCTAACTGAAATAAGTATCACAGAAAAAGAAACATCATAAGATATCACTAATACAAGGAATGTAAACTTGGCTACACAGGAACTGGATTACAAAACAGAACAGGGCCTTAAATTTAAAAAAACTACTTATGCTTGCTTAAGGGGAAAGGTGAGTTGGGGTGCTGCCTAAAACCAGAGATTGAAATGAGCACAGATAAAGTTCCTTAAGCCAAATATGGAATAGACAAGAACTACTCCTTGCTCAACGAAATGGACTCAACACCCCATATTAAACGCCTAAGAATGTACCTGACTAGTAAGAATTTTCAAACCTATGGATTGCTATGTCTCCGAAAGAGAATCAAGCTTGTGTACAGGGGCAAAAAGGCAGCAGTGATAGGATTGGAGAGGTTCGGTGAGCAAATGAAGACCCTTTGAAGTCATATTGCATGGTACCCATTCCACGGGTCTCAACTCTCCAGGTTTAAGGGATTCTGCCTTCAGGTAAAACATGCACGTGGAACCCAGAGTATGATCAACCGTGTGATCGGGAGACGTGTTCCAATATGTCTCAATTCTCGTCCCCTGGTACTCGGGTGTAACATTCCAGACGCTTTACTAACACTCTCCCGACTTGGAGAGTCAGTGCCTTTAACCTCCTGTTTGCCTCATTTGCAATTTCTGAGGAAGATGAACAGGAATAGGGAGAACCAATGAGAGACTAGGTGGAGGTGCCTGGACGGGCAAATTTAACTCTCATTTCCCACCAGGAAGAGGAATTAACCAAAGGCTCAGCGTGCCGTGCCGGAACCAGATTAGGGCCTGAAGCAATCCTGCGGTGTTGCGGCCAGCTCCCAAGAAAGCGAGTTGAAGAAAGGAGCTCAGGGGCACTGTAATTCACAAACCTGCAGAGTTATAAATGACAGCTATCGTCCAAAAATATACTGAAGTAAGGCTGCCAAGAGGACTTGAAAGCGGGGCAGAATTGCAGGAAACCGATTTCAGGAGGTAGACTGGAATTGCATTTAAAGCATAGGAAAAGAGGCAGAACGTCCACAATGATGCACTTGGCCAAAAAGGGCGTATGCGTTTTTTCCTGAATATATTCAGGAAAAAACGCATACGCCCTTTTTGGCCAACCAAGCAAGCTTGCAAAGGAAATCTGCACTACAATGAAGTCTCACTTCCCCCCAGTCAAAAGGGCCATCTGAAAAAAGTGTAAAATCCAGAAAGGCAGGACAGGCCATGGAGAACTGGGAGCCTTGTTATGCTGATGGGCGGGATGTAAATTGGCAACAGCCACTCGGGAGAAGTTTATGCTGTTTCCTGAAACATCTAAAAAACAAAGCAACAGAACCTAGGGCACTTCCACTTATGGTCCTATAGCTTAGGGAAATTAAAATCAAAAAGACACAGCCACCCCAAAGTTTGGGACGGCTCTGTTTACAAGAACCTGGTTTACGCTACAAGTTCAATATCGCAGAAAGCGAAAAATGGATAAAGAAGTTGTGGTACTTACGTACAATGCATTATCACTCAGCAATGAAATCTATGTCTTCAGGCCCATAGCAACATAAAGAGTGGATTCAGGTATGATGATTCTAACTGAAATAAGTATCACAGAAAAAGAAACATCATAAGATATCACTAATACACGGAATGTAAACTTGGCTACACAGGAACTGGATTACAAAACAGAACAGGGTCTCAAATTTAGAAAAACAACTTATGCTTGCTTAAGGGGAAAGGTGAGTTGGGGTGCTGCCTAAAACCAGAGATTGAAATGAGAACAGATAAAGTTCCTTAAGCCAAATATGGAATAGACAAGAACTACTCCTTGCTCAACGAAATGGACTCAACACCCCATATTAAGCGCCTAAGAATGTACCTGACTAGTAAGTATCTTAAAACCTATGGATTGCTATGTCTCTGAAAGAAAATCAAGCATGTGTACAGGGGCATAAACGCAGCAGTGATAGGATTGGAGAGGTTCGGTGAGCAAATGAAGACCCTTTGAAGTCATATTGCATGGTACCCATTCCACGGGTCTCAACTCTCCAGGTTTAAGGGATTCTGCCTTCAGGTAAAACATGCACGTGGAACCCAGAGTATGATCAACCGTGTGATCGGGAGACGTGTTCCAATATGTCTCAATTCTCGTCCCCTGGTACTCGGGTGTAACATTCCAGACGCTTTACTAACACTCTCCCGACTTGGAGAGTCAGTGCCTTTAACCTCCTGTTTGGCTCATTTGCAATTTCTGAGGAAGATGAACAGGAATAGGGAGAACCAATGAGAGACTAGGTGGAGGTGCCTGGACGGGCAAATTTAACTCTCATTTCCCACCAGGAAGAGGAATTAACCAAAGGCTCAGCGTGCCGTGCCGGAACCAGATTAGGGCCTGAAGCAATCCTGCGGTGTTGCGGCCAGCTCCCAAGAAAGCGAGTTGAAGAAAGGAGCTCAGGGGCACTGTAATTCACAAACCTGCAGAGTTATAAATGACAGCTATCGTCCAAAAATATACTGAAGTAAGGCTGCCAAGAGGACTTGAAAGCGGGGCAGAATTGCAGGAAACCGATTTCAGGAGGTAGACTGGAATTGCATTTAAAGCATAGGAAAAGAGGCAGAACGTCCACAATGATGCACTTGGCCAAAAAGGGCGTATGCGTTTTTTCCTGAATATATTCAGGAAAAAACGCATACGCCCTTTTTGGCCAACCAAGCAAGCTTGCAAAGGAAATCTGCACTACAATGAAGTCTCACTTCCCCCCAGTCAAAAGGGCCATCTGAAAAAAGTGTAAAATCCAGAAAGGCAGGACAGGCCATGGAGAACTGGGAGCCTTGTTATGCTGATGGGCGGGATGTAAATTGCCAACAGCCACTCGGGAGAGGTGTATGGTGTTTCCTGAAACATCTAAAAAACAAAGCAACAGAGCCTAGGGCACTTACACTTATGGTCCTATAGCTTGGGAAATTAAAATCAAAAAGACACAGCCACCCCAAAATTTGGGAAGGCTCTGTTTACAAGAACCTCGTTTACGGTACAAGTTCAATATCACAGAAAGTGAAAAATGGATAAAGAAGTTGTGGTACATACGTTCAATGCAATATCACTCAGCAATGAAATCTATGTCATCAGGCCCGTAGCAGCATAATGAGTGGATTCAGGTATGATGATTCTAACTGAAATAAGTCACAGAGAAAAAGAAACATCATAAGATATCACTAATACACGGAATGTAAACTTGGCTACACAGGAACTGGATTACAAAACAGAACAGGGTCTCAAATTTAGAAAACCAACTTATGCTTGCTTAAGTGGAAAGGTGAGTTGGGGTGCTGCATAAAACCAGAGATTGAAATGAGCACAGATAAAGTTCCTTAAGCCAAATATGGAATAGACAAGAACTACTCCTTGCTCAGCGAAATGGACTCAACACCCCATATTAAACGCCTAAGAATGTACCTGACTAGTAAGTATCTTAAAACCTATGGATTGCTACGTCTCTGAAAGAAAATCAAGCGTGTGTACAGGGGCATAAACGCAGCAGTGATAGGATTGGAGAGGTTCGGTGAGCAAATGAAGACCCTTTGAAGTCATATTGCATGGTACCCATTCCACGGGTCTCAACTCTCCAGGTTTAAGGGATTCTGTCTTTAGGTAAAACATGCACGTGGAACCCAGAGTATGATCAACAGTGTGATCGGGAGACATGTTCCAATATGTCTCAGTTCTCGTCCCCTGGTACTCAGGTGCAACTTTGCAGACGCTTTACTATCACTCTCCCAACTTGGAGAGTCAGTGCCTTTAACCTCCTGTTTGGCCCATTTGCAATTTCTGAAGAAGATGAACAGGAATAGGGAGAACCAATGAGAGACTAGGTGGAGGTGTCTGGACGGGCAAATTTAACTCTCATTTCCCACCAGGAAGAGGAATTAACCAAAGGCTAAGCGTGCCGTGCCGGAACCAGATTAGGGCCTGAAGCAATCCTGTGGTGTTGCGGCCAGCTCACAAGAAAGCGAGTTGAAGAAAGGAGCTCAGGGGCACTGTAATTCACAAACCTGCAGAGTTATAAATGACAGCTATCGTCCAAAAATATACTGAAGTAAGGCTGCCAAGAGGACTTGAAAGCGGGGCAGAATTGCAGGAAACCGATTTCAGGAGGTAGACTGGAATTGCATTTAAAGCATAGGAAAAGAGGCAGAACGTCCACAATGATGCACTTGGCCAAAAAGGGCGTATGCGTTTTTTCCTGAATATATTCAGGAAAAAATGCATACGCCCTTTTTGGCCAACCAAGCAAGCTTGCAAAGGAAATCTGCACTACAATGAAGTCTCACTTCCCCCCGGTCAAAAGGGCCACCTGAAAAAAGTGTAAAATCCAGAAAGGCAGGACAGGCCATGGAGAACTGGGAGCCTTGTTATGCTGATGGGCGGGATGTAAATTGCCAACAGCCACTCGGGAGAGGTGTATGGTGTTTCCTGAAACATCTAAAAAACAAAGCAACAGAGCCTAGGGCACTTCCACTTATGGTCCTATAGCTTAGGGAAATTAAAATCAAAAAGACACAGCCACCCCAAAGTTTGGGACAGCTCTGTTTACAAGACCCTCGTTTACGGTACAAGTTCAATATCGCAGATAGTGAAAAATGGATAAAGAAGTTGTGGTACTTACGTACAATGCAATATCACTCAGCAATGAAATCTATGTCATCAGGCCCGTAGCAGCATAATGAGTGGATTCAGGTATGATGATTCTAACTGAAATAAGTCACACAGAAAAAGAAACATCATAAGATATCACTAATACACGGAATGTAAACTTGGCTACACAGGAACTGGATTACAAAACAGAACAGGGTCTCAAATTTAGAAAACCTACTTATGCTTGCTTAAGGGGAAAGGTGAGTTGGGGTGCTGCATAAAACCAGAGATTGAAATGAGCACAGATAAAGTTCCTTAAGCCAAATATGGAATAGACAAGAGCTACTCCTTGCTCAACGAAATGGACTCAACACCCCATATTAAACGCCTAAGAATGTACCTGACTAGTAAGTATCTTAAAACCTATG